>NC_083227.1:63612828-63922995 GCF_032191835.1 Heteronotia binoei
TAGAATTGGGGGGGGGGGTTGATGGGAGGCACTGGCAGCTATGCAAATTTAGTTCCTCTACCTCAATAAACAGTGCCCCCCAAGCCCCAGATACTCCCAGATCAATTCTCTGTTATCTTCCATAGGGACCACTGAATATAATCGTTTCCACAGGGTATAATGGAGCAAATCTTCTTCATCATCATCATCAATCATCCAAAATTTCTGAAAAATCCCAAATCCAAATATCATAACAGTATTGAGATTCAGGAATATTAGAAAATACTGATATTTTTTCAGGTTCAACATATCTGAACCTGAAAAATATCAGGTTTGGGTTTTTTTCAGACCCCTACTGCCCATGTCATTTACACTTTACCCCCAGCAAGCTGGGTAGTCATTTTACCGACTGGAGAAGGCAATAGCAAACCTCAACATAAAAAGTCTGCCAGGAAAACACCATGATGTGACATCACCCCATGGGTCAGTAAAGACTTGGTGCTTGCACAAGGGACTATCTTAACCTTTTTTTACTGCCCACATGTGCATTCCCTGTTGTGGCTCCCACTTTGTGAAAAAGCCTGCCTGAGAAAATCAGGAAAGCTCCTACACTTCTATTGTTCCACAGTATGCACAAAGCAGAAATATTCAGAAGGGAGATCTTATAAAGAGCTTAGAATTGTGCTTTTATAAGGGAACAAAGCTGTATCTATTGCAGTCTTTACTGTAGTCATCGTCCTGCTACATTGTACTACATTGTTTTCCATGGATGTAATCAGTTTTCTGCACTGCTTTTATATCATGTTCTGAACAGATTTTTCTTCTTTTTTTCTTGTATTGTTTTCTAATTCTGGAATCATTATCCTATTGGGTTGTCTATTAGGTAGCTTACGTTCACTGATAGGTTACATCATCTTAAGCAGAGTTATACCTTTCTAAGACAGCTGGTTTCAACAAACATAGAACCAGGCCTTGATTTCAGCAGGAGCTTACAGGAGCGCAGATCCTGAACCTTTCTGATGGTTCCTGCTCCTCCTCCCCACCTTGTCCATTGAATAGTAGGTCCATTGAATGGAGGCCCAGATAGTGGCCACTGCCAAATCCACCTTTTTCCATCTGAGATGGGTGAGGCAGTTGGCCTCCTTCCTGGAGCACCATGACTTAGCAACAGTGATCCATGCAACGGTCACCTCGAGACTGGATTACTGTAATGCCATCTACATGGGGCTGCCTTTGTGCTGAACCCAGAAGCTGCAGCTGGTGCAGAACATGGTGGCTAGGCTGTTATTAGGGCTCCTGAAGTGGGAGCACATACAGCCGGGGCTGCTCGAACTGCACTGGCTGCCAGTTGTATATCGGGTTCATTACAAAGTGCTGGTTATTACCTTTAAAGCCCTATATGGTCAAGGGCCTGTCTACCTTATGAGCCCCAGAGAGTACTGAGGTCTGTGAGAAAAAACTGGTTGACAATCCCTGGGCTGAAGGAGGCCAAACTGAAGACCACACGAGAACGGGCCTTTTCGATTGTAGCTCCACACTGGTGGAATCAGCTTCTGGATGAAGTGCGGGCCCTGCAGAGTCTTGATCAATTCCACAGGGCCTGCAAGACCACTCTTTTTAAGATGGCCTTCGTCTTAATATGGAGTTAAGTTAGACCCGCTGTTGATGTTTCCGCCACTAAATTCACTGAAGATCTGAGATGTAGCACCATAAATGTTAATTTTTAATAGTAATGTTGGTTTTAAATGATGGTTTTATTTAATGTATTATTTATTGAATTGTACAAATGTTTTATTGTATATCGAATTTACATGTTGTGAGCCGCCCTGAGCCTGCTTTGGTGGGGAGGGTGGGATATAAATAAAATGTATTATTATTATGTATTATTATTAGGTGCAGCTGCATAACAATCCCTGGATGAGCTCCACCAAATATTTTTCTACAAAATGACCCCTGCTTAGAATAGTGTTATTATGCTTAGGATGGTACTGTAAATCTGTAGAAAGGTAAAAAGGTAAATGTAGTCCCCTGTGCAAGCACCAATCATTTCTGACTCTGGGGTGACATTGCTTTCACAACGTTTTCACGGCAAACTTTTTATGGGGTGGTTTGCCATTGCCTTCCCCAGTCATCTACACTTTCCCCCCAGCAAGCTGGGTACTCATTTTACCAACCTCGGAAGGATGGAAGGCTGAGTCAACCTGGAGCCGGCTACCTGAACCCAGCTTCTGCTGGGATCAAACTCAGGTCATGAGCAGAGAGTTCAGACTGCAGTACTGCAGCTTTAGCATTCTGCACCACGGGACTCTTTTGTAGAAAGGAGGAGCCCCTAAACTGGAGAACAGGGGTAATGAAACGGTTGTCAAAGATATCTTGCAGGAATCCATCCCAGATGTAATCAGTGCATGAATAACTGGCCTGTATGGGATAGTATTGTCTGCTAACCTTATTTTATCTTCTACTTTTTTAAAGAATTCAAACCAAAGTGGGTTTTTTTTTAATTTTTAACTACTTGGAAACTCATCTCAGTTATTGTACAGAATTAATATATCAGTTGCATTTTGTTGCTTTAAAAGATGGTATTGTCCCCTAATGCAATACTTAGGCATTTGAAAAGCAAGTATTGTCTTTTCAGAAAGATTCAGAAAGAACAAACATTTCTGTTAGTTTGATGTTTCATTGATTTCAGAATTTGGACACATTCTGTGGCTATTTGGGTTTCCCCCCCCCCCAGTTCAAAGAATTTATTAAAATTAAATAAATAATTATAAAGTTATCACATTTAAACAATTCTATAAGACCATCAAGGATTCTGAGTAGAATCACCTCACCTTCTCTGAATGTGCAGAAAGAAAACCCTTCTGATATAAGGAAATAAAACTCCACCACGGCTTGACAGTTGCTCAAGGTGGGGACAGTGGACGTATGAAAAGATCAGATGCTTGACTCATGGGTTATCACATACACTGAACACTGTATATTTGTCTATTAACTGCAAAATTCAGCATCCCTAGTAAAGATTCTCCGACTCACCCAAGAGGATTTATTGGTATGTAAGTCAAGGTAAAAAGTCAGAGTAGAAAATGTTCTACTGAAATCATCTTTCAATACCACCAGTACTGTCAATGCATAGATACTACTTCATAACAGCTGTCAAATGTTATAAAATACTGGCAATCAGTAAAGTCAAATGCCATGATGTATCACCTTCTATCATATCTCTCCTTAGCCATCTTTTACTAGACTGAGAAGTCCCAGGATATAGACTGTTCAGCCTTTCTTCACAGAAAAGGTTCTCCAATCCCTTAATCATCTTGATTGTCCTCCTCTGTACCTTTTTCCTGCTCTGCAATATCCTTTTTAAGATGCAGTGACCAGCATCCAGAATGCGGCTGCACCATAGTACTATGAAAGGGTATTACAGTATTGGCTTTTGGAATTTTAAGTTCCCTTTTTTTGATAATCCAGAGCACAGAGTCCATTGCCCGTCCACACAGCTGATAAAAGGCCAATGTGAACCATATATTCTGTACAATTTAATTTTCAGGATCAGCATTGGAATGTCTCTGTACAAAACAAACTACCCCGCCCCACTGCTCTTCCCAAAGTGATTCCTATTCTTTCAGCTTAGCACTGAAGTGTTTGACCAAAAATGCCATGGAAAACTCTCATGTGGGCACACTCTAAAATTTCTAAATTATATCTTGAAAACTGGCAGTTAAGCAAATTGGGTAGAATTGCATTCAGACTTTTAAATTTCCCAGAGATAAGTGGTTTTTAATTAAAAACAGCCTCACTGCATTGTGTCACCAATGTCATGCCCTTTTCCTTCATAGTATCCCCTTCAGTTACTCTTCATTTACACCAATGTAATTGATTTTGCAATCAGGCATGCTATCTCTTCTTGCCAATTTGATTTTCTCCTTTTCTGGGCAATTCTACTCCCAAGATGTACAAACAAGAGTGTTTTATACGGTACAGGTGAAAAGGGGACTGCTAATTAAGGTCTATTATTCACTGTCATTCCTCCATGAACTAAAGCTGGTGACAGTAGAACAATCCATCTTGCTCACTTTCGGGGTCACAATTCAAGCTACTGAACTCATCAGAATAAACACCCATAATCACTTCTTATCCACTTCATCACAATTCAAGCCATATTTTGCTCCCACTTGTCTTTCCAAAGCTGCCAGACTGAACACACTGCATAATTCCTAACCCCCCCTTACACTGAAAACTATATCAGAATGGATCACATAAATTTTAGCTAAGGAGTGTTCTTGTCAACCCCCAACAGCAACTGGAAATTTACAATCTCTCATATTTCTCCCTTGTAGACTGTCAGGTTAGGCTAAATGGAACACTTTTCAGGAGGCATTTGCAATTGATGTCCTCTTGGGTGATGCTCATTTAACCAAGATTAGATGGAGAAATTAATAGGGCCTTTCCAAACTGGAAACCTTCTGTGGAATCCAAAATAAGAGTGATACAGAACAGCTAATTAAATTAATCCACATCCACAAAAAGCAGGAGGCAAATCGATATTGATGCTGAGATGTGCTCCTATGAACAGAGGCTATAATTATATCTGGATTATCATTCAGAACAAATGAAGAATTAAAAAACACTCTAGAATGATACAGAAAGTTGTAACTATGTTGCTGTCTCCTCTTAATAATTCATGCAACAGTTCTTTTCAAAATCTCAATGTGACTTCCTTTGCTACTATAGAACCCAACCCCTGGTGCTATTGGTTAACATACCAAACATAATGCAAAAGCCATACAATGGCTTTTTGATAGAATCAAACTAACACAAAAGCTTATGCAAACTTGTAAAGTTGTTTTTACTAGAAAAGAATTTGGGGATGGGGAGGGTGAAGAAAAGCAGGGTTTTATACGCAGTCTTTTTCTTCCTCTCCCCACAACAGGCACCTTGTGAAGTAGGTGGGGCATGGGGCTGAAAGAATCCCAAAGAGAATAGTGACAGGCCTGAGGTTTCCCAGCAGGTTTCATGTGCAGGAGTGGGGAATCAAACCCAGTTCTCCAGATTAGTGTTTGTCGCTCTTAACCACTAAACCACATTGTTTATAACACCGATCTGGTCTATATCCTACAAGCAATCTTGAATAGATGCATTGCTGCTGGAGAAGCTAATATAAGATTGTATCTATGCCCTTTGGAGAAAGAGAAGGGGAAATGACAATTTCCAATTGAAAATATTTAAAAATATATATAGTTGACCAAATACCGGGAGGAACCCACAGGTCCCTTAAAAGGCTGAGAGCACTGGAAAACTGCAGAAGTCATTACCTTAGGAAAATGAGAGAGTAATGCTAAATTTTGCCCAGATAAAGAGTTAATGGAGTCCAAATAGTATAATTTGATTAGGGTCATTAATCAGTAGTAGAGGTCAAGGAACCCCATAAGCACAGCCTCTTCCCAGATAAATTTCTTCCAGCTGTATCATCATAGTCTTTGATGACTAGTTTCAATACTTCCAGACAAGTGATTTACAATACTTCCAGACATAAGTGATTTTTGAGACTAGTGCAGGTCCAGAGCAAAATTCCCAAACAAAGATCATGCTGAACTAGTTGCACCTAGAGAGCATCAGAAAATTATGCTGTATCACAAAATGATGCCACTCTTTTTTTTTTTCATTTTGTTTTTACAACGTGTTCAATAATATTGTTTTACTAAATCTGTGGTTCTGCATACATTTTGCTAGTAATGTATCTGCTTAAAAAGGTCAAGGTGCATTTTAAATTACAGCTGATAGCCCTATAGCTAACACCACACTAGAGTATTTATTAGAAACCCATAGCAAGTAATGAGATCCCTCCTTTTGTTTTGTCTAGGAGAAAACTGTTTTGAGATTTGTAATGTACATTGGTGCCTTGCAGGACATCCAAAAGGAAAAGAGGTAAGACCCAATCAGGAATTATGGCTGAACTTGATTGCAGTCGATGAAGAGAGCTGTGTTTCCTTAAAGCTTATGCTACAATAAAATTTTAGTTTTAAAGGTGCTACTGGACTCTTTACTAGTTTGTTTGCATTGTTAAGACCTCCTAGTTTGTAGTGTATCGGCAGCCATACGCGTCCACACGCAGAGGCGACTGGGCGGTCCCAGGCACCTCCAGCGTGGGGCGCGGAGTCCCCTGCCAATCACCAGCTGTGGCGGGAAGTTTAACAGGTCAGGATTGTCCTGACCTATCCAGTAGGCTGTACCGGGGATTGTACATAAGCGGGACCCGGCCCGCGTGTTCGCTCTCTTGCAACGTGCTCCTAATAAAGAATGTTGCCCTACTCGCGTCTCCCGATCGAGTACGTTACACAGTTAATAATATGTTGATGTGGCTTTGTACTTCATTCCTCCACACCTCACTCCCCCCCAGCACATACATTGGCATCATTGGCTCAAGCCTGCTGCCACTGCCACCTCCTCCTCCAGCTGGGATAAATTCCTGTGGTGGTGGTGGGGAGGGGTTGCTTCAGGTGGTGAAAATCCTGGCCTTGGCTCTGTTTGTATCTGCTGAACGGACTAAGCGATCATCTCTGTTAGCTGATTAGACCTCCCCTCCCCCTTCGTAACAGAAAATAAATTATGCTGATATTCACTGATTAAAGTTGACCTCCATTAAAGTGTATGTGAATAGATTAATTTTTTATTAAACTGATTAAGGATCCTTCTTGCCTTGTAGGTAACATCTCTTTCTTCCGACTTCCTCTGAGCAATAATTTTCAGACTCCTTTCAAGGGAATTACTATGTTTCCTAAAAACTTACCAGGCATTAACGCTGCCCGTGATGAACATTTTTTTCCTTAAAGATGGCTTACCAACCATTATCAGTATTCCTCTTTAATTGGTAGATTCAAGGGAATGTTGGGTATGTAGAGCATAGTATCTGTTATTTATTTATTTATTATGTTGAACATTACTTATTTTATTATTATTTCATTTATTATTTATTTATTTTGTACCTCCTCACCTCATTATTGATTGTCCTTTACCTGGAATAATGATGAGTCCTAAATCTATAGCCCTGTTCCCAATTTACAGTGAACACACATACAATCTGTGTATAGTGTACACTTGATTTTTGTTTGTTTAGCAATTATTATGTTAGTCAATGCATGTACAATTGAATGTGTGATACAGATCCCATATTTCTCCAGGTACTAGTCCCTGGGTTCAGTCATAAAGTGGACACATATTGGCTCTTTCTTAGAAACAGATGTACACATGTACATCTAAAAACTTACCAGGCATTAACGCTGCCCGTGATGAACATTTTTTTCCTTAAAGATGGCTTACCAACCATTATCAGTATTCCTCTTTAATTGGTAGATTCAAGGGAATGTTGAATCAACTAAAATGATTAAAGGGCTGGAACACCTTCCCTATGAAGAAAGGTTGAAACGCTTAGGGCTCTTTAGCTTGGAGAAACGTCGACTGAGGGGTGACATGATAGAAGTTTACAAGATAATGCATGGGATGGAGAAAGTAGAGAAAGAAGTACTTTTCTCCCTTTCTCACAATACAAGAACTCGTGGGCATTCGATGAAATTGCTGAGCAGACAGGTTAAAACGGATAAAAGGAAGTACTTTTTCACCCAAAGGGTGATTAACATGTGGAATTCACTGCCACAGGAGGTGGTGGCGTCCACAAGCATAGCCACCTTCAAGAAGGGGTTAGATAAAAATATGGAGCAGAGGTCCATCAGTGGCTATTAGCCACAGTGTGTGTGTGTGTGTGTGTGTGTGTATATATATATATATATATATTTGGCCACTGTGTGACACAGAATGTTGGACTGGATGGGCCATTGGCCTGATCTAACATGGCTTCTCTTATGTTCTTATGTTCTTACATGCAAGTTGTACATGTGCTCTAACATGTGAACAGGGCTATTGTGAAATGAGAATGGGTTGGATCCTATCCGATAGAGTATTTCCATGGACAGAAAGGGGGGTGATTTTTTTCAATCCCTTCTCATGATAGACATCTGAGTTCACTGTCATTCTGTTCCCAGAGTTCACTGTCATTCAGAAGCAGCACTTCAGAGGGCATTTTGGGCTGCAGAGGGAATGGGGAGGTTGCATTGATGGAAATAATTCTGTCAATTGATGTCTTAGATGGAATCCAAGCCAATGTGTTCCAGAACATGTTCGAAATTCTTTGCCACAATCGGAGACAAATGCAGCAGTTTCATAATGGCCATAAAGCTTTCACGAGCTAAAGCTCCCCTCATGGGAGTGGAGATACATGAGCCCTTATATCTCAGTCAGAAGGTAGGATGGGTGTTGCAAAGAAGGGAGTCCTACTTGTATCTGACAAAGGGAGCTTTGACTCTCAAAAAAAAAAATCTCATTCATTTCTAAGGTGCTACAGCACTCAAAACTAGCTTTTCTACCTCCAACTAACATGGTTACCCTCCTGAAACCATCCACATGAGTCTGCTCTCTGCAGAGAGGAAGTTAAAAAAAAGTAACAAAAACTGGTCTTGGTCAACAGGAACTGCCAGCTCCACAGGATATTGAGTGGAGTGCGTGCTCCCAATGGAAAGCAAATACAGCACTAAGTGGTTTGACTAGAAGCAGGAAAAATACTCTTTTTCTCCCCCTCTGAAGTCCAACATCCAATGTGTTTTAGACTGTCAACTTCTCATCAAGGGAAAAGCTGGAAGAAAAATAAGCGGGCACATATATCTCATTGCTACTATGTGACATATATTCAACCCATAAAACAGTGTGTTCTAGAATCCTATAGGGACTTACCACAACAAAACTCATAAAAATGCCACAGCGATCAGGTGCAATACCATTAAATAGTTTCAAAGCTCCTTACAGTTAGTCTCAAGGGGAAGTTCAGCTGATAGTATAAATCTAGCCATCTGAGGGAAGAGATTTACCCTGTAATAAACATCTGGTTTTTATTATAGTGCAGGGGTGGTCAACGGTATCTCTCCAGATGTTTTTTGCCTACAACTCCCATCAGCCCCAGCCAGCATGGCCACCCCTGGTATAGTGGTTTCTGCATGTGGCATGATAGCCTAGTTTGAAGAGGTGGAGTAAAATGGGAGAGCAATGTCTAATATGAGTCTTTGGAGCAGTTTTCTGATTTGGTGCATCCTGCAATCCACTGGGGTTGAAACAGGTAATGGTTGCAGTAGCCTGCTATATCCTAACTTGATTAATTAGATTCAGACAGATTCAGCTGGACAGTCATGTTGGTCTAAGCAATAGAACAAAAGTCTGAGCCTTTTGGCGCCTTTTTAAAGACCAACAAAGTTTAATTCTGGATATTAGTTTTTGTGATTAAGTGTGCATGCACTTGAAAGCTTATACACAGACTTAAACTTTGTTGGGCTCAGACTTTGTTCTATAATTTCAGACATTGATTGAATACACATGAAGCTGCCTTCTACTGAGACAGACCACTGTGTTAGCTGTCAGATCCCTCCTATTACAGAGGGGCAGTTTATAGCTTAGAGAGGCAGAAACACCCTTCTTAAAATATTTCAAAAAATCATAATTGTCAGACACTTGTGGCCCAAAATGAAACAAAATGGATACCAGTCAGGAACAAGCTCGGGCAAGTATTTTTGGAATGTGAGTTAGAGTGGTTGTCTATCTATTGTCCCTTCCATGCCCCGGAGAGATGCATAATTGTAGGATGATGGGTCTCCCAAAACCTATTGACTCACTTTAGACTAATCTCATCAACTCCAACCTTACTTCCTCTGCACCCATTTACCCTAATTGAGCACTGCTTCATTAACTCTTAATTATGTTCACCAAACCTGTTAGCTTTCCTGTCTGGTACTTGTAAGATTATCAAGCCACTCCAAATTATTGTCCAGTTTAGAAAATCCATCAAATTATTGTTTTTTCAAGCAACTATGACAGCTGGACCCAGGGTACATTTTGTCTGATATTAAATGTCTTGGATTGTTCAGATATATCCCCACTTTGTTGGGTTCTCTCTCTCCTTTCTCTCAAAATACTGGTTATTTTGCTGCTTCCATAGACATCTTCAAGATTGGTAAATATTACTGTTCCCTAAAAAGCTTTCCCATTTTCACCCTGTCTTTCTCAGTTTGCTCTTGTGTGTGTGTTTATTAAATGCACTTTTGTTTTATCCTTTTCTTTTAAATAAAAACATGCCTGGTTTATTTTGAGAGTTCTCTTAAAGGGGAAAATCCCTATATACATAGATGGATAATCCCAGTTACACCCTCTTGCTCAGTCTCTTTAAGGCTAATTCTCCCAACTAATTAGGAGACCTCCCTTTTGGATAACAATTGACCCACTGTTGTCTGCTCTGACTGGCAGCAGCTCTCCAGTGTCTCAGACACAAGTCTTTCATATCTAGAGATGGGTACAAACCAACTCACAAACTAAAGTTCATCATGACTTTTGGCTGGTCCTTGGTTTGCAAAGCAATGTTTGTGGAAGGGCAACCGTCATGAATATTCCATGAACTTTGATGCTGGACATGACAGTTCATGAATGGATACATTTTCAGACAGATGGTCTCCACTCAATTAAACAATTTACAAAACTTCAAAGCAACAGGGAGCATAATTCTCCAGCCTCAGAAACACCAAAGCTTAACAGACAAACATGCAATCATGGTGTAGGAGGAGTTCCTTACCCCCTTCCCCTACCTGTTGTACAGCAGATGGGCAGACTTGATGCTGTGCAAGAAGTGGGCACTGAAAGATCTGCATCTCGAGGGGAGCAGCATCCCAGGGTACATGCTTCACCTCTGCAAGCATGTTGGCTCGGGAGTCAGTGACCACATAACCACAGATGAAGTTGCCACAACCCACCCACTGTATAACACCGCAGAGATGTTTTGAGTTGTGTGGTCTGCAACATCTCCATATATAACAGAACCACTTTGTACTCCCGTTGCAGGACTGTCCTCTTCTCGGGCCTCGGCTGTGCCCCAACAGTTCTTGCTGGCTGCTCAAGAGGTTGGCTATGAAGTGCACAGGTCTGCTTGTGTTCTGGAGAGTTGAGCCTTGACCATCACCATGGCAGCCAGTGAAAAGCTATGTCCTCCATCCACAGCAATCATTTTCCTGGAAAGGCAAGTGACTGCTTCCTGGGTCCTCCACATAACCCTTTTGCCCTCTTGGAGGGTGGCCTGCTTTGTTGTCCCACCCACAGTAGCTCTAGTGCAGGAAGCCAAGCTATTGTGGGGTTACTTTGGGCAGTGTCTGTCAGAACTCTGTGAGATGTCTGCCTTCTGTCATTCAGAACCTACTTCTGAAAACTTTGGAGTAAGCTGTGAGTGTAGGGTGGACGTTTGCCTTGCTTCCAGTGTCTGGCTGGAGAGACCTGGTCTGCCCAGGTGAAGTTTCTCTGTAAGTTTGTGTCACTGGCTCCATAGATACTTGTAACTGCAGCTATCTTTTACAGACAGAGCACTGGGGAGACCTTTATTTATTTATTTATTTATTTTGGGGGGGGGTTTCCATAATTTGAACCCCAGAAATATAATCTGCCCGAAACTTGGAGGGATTGTAGAGGAACAGACAGAAGGGTGAGATTCCCTGTACATTTGGTGTGTTTTGCTTGCAGGGGGTCCATCCTGTACACTTTTGAACTTGTGCCTGACATTTCTCTTAAAAGCAATTTCCTGGCTTGACCTTAGTCTTGTTGGCTTTGCAGTGCCACACTGGTACTGGTTCTGCTGTGCACATTGCACTGGTTTTGCTGGGCTTGCAAAAATGGCCCCCACCTTCAGTTTCTGCTGCAGAGATTCCTGGGGAGTTTGATTTTGTTCTGCTGGGCTTCTATTGCCCTCACTTCCCCCCTCCTTTGGAAACAATGGAGGATGGGAGCACTTTCTTGGGAGGAAGATATAATTTAGACCCTGTAAATCCAATATTCACAAAACTTTGAGGGCATGTACAGAACTATCAGGGGTGGGGGGGTGTCCTCTGTGATTTTTATACCTCTAGCTTGCACACGATCCATTCTATACAGTGTGAATAGGGTTGCCAGGTCTGACTCAAGAAATATCAGGGGACTTTGATGGTGGAGCCAGGAGACTTTGGGGGTGGAGCCAACAGTCAGGATGTGGCAAACATGAGTGAACTCAGAAGGGAGTGCTGGCCATCATATTTAAAGGGACTACATGCCTTTTAAGTTTCTTCCCTCCATTTGGAAATAATGGAGGATAGGGGCACCTTCTTTGGGGGGTCATAGAATTACACCCTTTGGTCCAATATTTTTGAATCTTGGGGTGTTTTAGTTGGGTTTCTGATGCAATTTCACTTCCTGTTGTCATGAGTTAATTAAGTGTTTGTACATGCATGCTGATGTTTAGCCAGTGAGTAGGTAGAGCCAATGAGAATGTTTGCACGTACTTCCCACCAAGGCTAGATGTCAATATGCATAGTAACCATTGAGGGAGAGCCCTAATAGGCTAATCCATATATTTGGGTGGTGTTCTGAGGGAAACCATTTGGTCAGTTTTATTGCCCTTTGTGTTAATCCCTTAGATCTCCATGCAGTTGAAGTTAAGACTCGAGAGAGTCAAGATGTAGCCTAGAAGCTAGATAGGATAATGAATCCTTCTTTGTTTTCTAGAAATCCCAGTCATACCTTTTCCTCATTAGTAAACTACTTTTATTCTTAAGCTAAACCGTGTGCCTGGCTGTTATTCGTGCTTCTCTCCACGTTACTCTGCTAGCAGTATGTCTAAACCCCAACAAAAGGTTATGGGCCACAGTAAGTTTCATAGCTGCGAGCAAAAAGCCAAGGCAGTAATTAGCTAAGAGAGAGGCATAGAGAAGTGCTCAGGTAAATTCTCCAGGAATTTGCATCTGAAGGAACTCCTTCCCATCACTTGTAGTCACCAGCTGACTACTTGGGAACAAAAGGAACGGATTCTCGTTCCTTTTGATGTCCCGTCGGAGGCACAGACCTAAGAAGCCCAGAGAGAGGCAAACGCCTGCTGCTTCTGGAACAGCATCTTTGCCTGAGGAAAACATGACATTGCAATCATCTGAACAGGTCGTATGTGATATGGAAAATTCCCCCAAGTTAAGCATCCCTAAGCTGAGCAGGGATAACTTCCTTTTGTGGAAAATGGGAATTGAGTGTGCTCTTGGAGTTCAACGGATAAGATATGTGTTGGACTTTGATATTCCAGATGATATGTCCCAACAGGAGAGGGAAAAGTGTGATGCAGATGAACGTAAAGCTAAGCTGCTGATTCTAAGTTCAGTCTCATCTCAGGAAATGACCATTGTGGTTAATTGTGATCATGTAAAGGAGATTTGGAATAGCCTTAATTGGAAATATGGCCAGCGCACATTTCTCCAGAGGCAGTATTTGCGCAAACGCCTATACTCCCTCAGTCTTGCCCCAGGGGGTGATATCTCAGGTCACCTCGACAACATCCTGGCCCTTGTTGCCAAATTGAGATCGGCTGGAGCTACGGTATCTACCAAAGAGCTTCAAGCTGGATCGGGGCGGCTCGGCGGTGCTGATGCTGTTAGACCTGTCGGCTGCGTTCGACACGGTCGACCATCGGCTACTGAAGGGTCGCCTCGCCGACGCAGGGATTCAGGGGTTGGCTTTACAGTGGCTTTCCTCTTTCCTTGAAGGTCGGGGACAAAGGGTCGCAGTTGGGGGGGAGCTGTCCCGGAGGTGCACACTTGACTGTGGTGTGCCCCAAGGGGCGGTTCTCTCCCCGATGTTATTTAACATCTATATGCGACCTCTTGCCCAGATTGCCCGAAGGTATGGGCTAGGGTGTCATCAGTATGCTGATGACACCCAGCTCTATCTACTGATGGACGGCCAGCCGACCTGCGTCCCGGAAAATCTAGATCGGGCACTATATGCCGTGGCTGAATGGCTCAGACTGAACGGGCTGAAGCTTAACCCTGCGAAGACAGAGGTCCTTTGCTTGGGTCGCCGCGGTCCGGAAAGGGGAATCCCCCTACCAGCCTTTGACGGTGCGCCGCTGATAGCAGCGGACAGGGTCAGGAGCTTGGGGGTGCTGTTGGAGCCTTCCTTAAAGATGGAGGCTCAGATAGCAGCCGCTGCCAAGTCCGCGTTTTTTCATCTTAGGCGGGCAAGGCAGTTGGCCCCCTTTTTGGAGCGCGACGACCTAGCAACAGTGATCCATGCCACGGTCACCTCGAGGTTAGACTACTGTAATGCCCTCTACATGGGGCTGCCCCTGTCCCGAACTCGGAAATTGCAGCTGGTGCAGAATGCCGCGGCCCGGCTGTTATTGGGTCTCCCAAAGTGGGAACACATTCAGCCGGGTCTTCGGACCCTGCACTGGCTTCCAGTAATATACCGAGTCCGGTACAAGGTGCTGGTTATCACCTTTAAAGCCCTATATGGCTTGGGACCTGTCTACCTGAAGGACCGTCTTTCCCCGCACGTTCCCCAGAGAGTACTGAGGTCGGGAACACAAAATCTCCTTACTATCCCTGGGCCGAAGGAAGCCCGTTTGAAATCCACCAGAGAAAGGGCTTTCTCTGTTATGGCCCCTACATGGTGGAATCAGCTGCCGGAAGAGGTGAGGGCCCTGCGGGACCTTGTACAGTTCCGCAGGGCCTGTAAGACGACCCTCTTCCAGCTAGCCTATACCTAGCTTGAGAATTTTAATGTAACTTGCCGGACTTCTTCTTTTATATATAGTTGAAATATTTATTAATATTTATTGATAACCATGGTTTTATCTGTTTTTATCTGTTTTAAATGCTGATCCCTTTATATGTTTAAATACTGTAATTTTGTTGGATCTATCACTGGAAGCCGCCCTGAGCCACTTGTGGGAAGGGCGGGATATAAATCCCAAATAAATAAATAAAATAAATAAATAAATAAAGCTGTGATTGTCTCATCGTTTCCTGAAAGCTATGAGAGCATTATAGCCCCTGTTGAATCTAGAGAAGAGATTGATATCGATTTTACAATTGCATATTTAAGAGACTAAAGTGTTAAACACAAATTCACTAGATTGTCAAGCCAAATGCAAGCATTGGCTGTAAAGGAAGGAAAAGGGGGCAAAGATCAAAGGATCTGCTACATATGTTTAAAACCAGGCCACATAGCGAGGTTCTGTGAGTCAAAGCAGAACAGGCCTGAAGGCAAAAATCCTGGCCCCTCACACAGAGGAGAAAGGGCTGTGTCCCAGCAGGGGGCTGCTAACTCACAAACAAAGGCAACGCCTCGTGGTGAAGTCTCCTACATGCTGAGATGTGATGACATAGACGCTAAGAGGGCTTTTATGCTAGATTCTGGGTCTACTACGCATATATCTAGATTTCGCCAATAGTTTGTTTGTTTGGATGAAAGCCAGCGGAAAACTTTGAAACTTGCTAATGGGAATACTTTACAGACAGACGGAGTAGGATCTGTGAAGATCTCGGTTTATTCAAAAGCTGGAGAGCTAATTGATGTGTTGTTGAAGGACTGTGTTTACTCTGAGCAAGCAGATAAGAATTTAATCTCTGTAATGAAATTGACAGATCAAGGAAATGTGTTTTTGATTAAAGATAGACAATGCACCATTGCCCATCCAGGAAGTGATGTGCTTTTTGAAGCAGTGAGATTTGATGGTGCTAACTATCTGGACCCTGTAGAAATGGGTCATGCCTATCAGGCAACAGCAAGTTTGTGTCCTCATAAGGAATGCCTTTATGCCTGCCATAAGAGGCTGGGACACAGGAATGTGAGATCTGTTAAG
Organism: Heteronotia binoei; assembly: GCF_032191835.1. Classification (NCBI taxonomy): domain Eukaryota; kingdom Metazoa; phylum Chordata; class Lepidosauria; order Squamata; family Gekkonidae; genus Heteronotia; species Heteronotia binoei. Next base: position 63,628,541 of record NC_083227.1, read on the forward strand.
AAGTTGCTGAATGCATGTGAAGAAAAGTTTGCAGGATGTGGCCAAGAGTTGCAAGCTTGTAATGCATGCGTAAAGGGGAAAGGCACAGCACCACCCTATGGCAAGAGAAAGCCAGTGCACAATGAGAAGTCTCTAGAGACTGTAAAAGGTGATGTGATGGATCCAAAGACTCTGTTATCTAAAGAGTGCAATGTTGTGCATATTGATGAGAGCAGAATACCCCTGGTATCTGAGACAGCCACAGTGCAGGAAGATCAGGAAACTGATGCAGGAATGTCCCTCACCGAAATGGTTGATTGGCTGACAGTAGCGCCGACCCTCAAGGTAGGCCAGAAAGCACCCCAGAAGCAGAAGGGGAGGCAGATCAAGCTGGACCAGAAGGTGAGACAGGCAGTACTGTGAGGCAGTCTCAGAGGAGCAACAAGGGAGTACCACCTGCCACATATGGTGTTTGTAATGTTCTGCAATCTGCAGAAGAACCCTCAAACCTAGAGAAAATAAGTGACTTGCCTGAGGATGAAAAAGAAAGATGGAAGCAGGCAATTAAAGATGAGTTTGAATCCTTGCAGCACAGACAGACATGGACACTAGCCAAACTGCCCCCAGGAAGAAAGCCAGTTGGGTGCAAGTGGGTGTTTAAGGTGAAAAGAGATGCTGCTGGGAAAATAGACAAGAACAAAGCATGCTTAGTGGCAAAAGGCTTTACTCAGAGACCTGGAGCTGACTTCTCTGAAACCTTTGCACCTGTTGTCAAATACGAACTCCATACGAACTCTGTTGAGCATGGCAGCATCAAGAAAAATTCATGTAGAGCACCTTGATGTCAAGACAGCCTTCCTGAATGGAGACCTCAATGAGGAGATCTACATGGAGCAACCAGATGGCTTCCAAGAGAAAGGAAGCGAAAACCTTGTTTGCAGACTGAACCAGTGTTTGTATGGCTTGAAGCAGGCTGCGTGAGCCTGGCACGAGAAGTTAACTGCGTTGCTGAAGGAACAAGATTTTCAGCAGGGAATAGCGGAACCTTGTCTTTTCTCCAGAATAAAGAATGGACAGTACCAGTACATAATTTCTTATGTGGATGATTTGATTTTATGCTGTCAATATGAATCTGATGTGCAAGAGATAGTTGACAAGCTGAATGCAGAAGTGGAAGTAAAATGTTTTGGGACTTTGAACCACTATCTTGGAATACAGATAGAAAGAACAGAGAATGGAGGTTTTCTTCTGAGTCAAAGAACCAAAATCCTGAATCTTGCTAAGGCACTGAGCATGGAACACATCAAGAGAGCAAGTTTCCCACTTGACCCATCTTACCTCAAGCTGGAAGATGGAGTGCCTCTCAAGGACAAGCGTCTGTACAGAGAAACTATTGGGAAACTACTGTATCTAGCTCAACTTACCCGACCTGATGTAAGTGCAGCTGTTGGAATCTTGAGCAGAAAGAGAAGCTCACCTAATCACCATGATTGGAATGTGGTGAAGAGACTTGTTAAGTACCTTATTGGGACAGCTGATCTGAAACTGAAGATTACAGCTGATGACGACCCAAGATTGGTTGGATACATGGACGCAGATTGGGCCAAAGACACTACTGACCGCAAATCAGTAAGTGGACATCTGTTTTTCTATGGAAGCAACCTGATCAACAGAGTATAGTAGCTATGTCCACAATGGAAGCTGAGTTTGATTCTGCAACAGATGCCTGCAATGAACTTGAATGGATCATACACCTGCTGAGAGGCTTTGGAATAGAAGAGCCTATTCCAGTAACCCTGTTTGAAGATAACACACCTTGCCTAAGTTTAATCAAGAGTGAAAGTGTCAAAGGCAAGACCAAGCACATTTCTGTGCGATACCATAAGGTGAGGGTGTTGGAGCAACAAGGAATGATTGAAGTAAAATTTTGTCCTTCGGAAGAAATGATTGCTGACATCCTGACCAAACCGCACACCAAGAAGAAGTTTGAGCACCTGAGAGAGAAGCTGAAACTTCATGACTTCAGTTCGTGAACTTGAGAAGGGGATTGTTGGGTTTCTGATGCAATTTCACTTCCTGTTGTCATGAGTTAATTAAGTGTTTGTATATGCATGCTGATGTTTAGCCAGTGAGTAGGTAGAGCCAATAAGAATGTTTGCACGTACTTCCCACCAAGGCTAGGTGTCAATATGCATAGTGACCATTGAGGGAGAGCCCTAATAGGCTAATCCATATATTTGGGTGGTGGTCTGAGGGAAGCCATTTGGTCAGTTTTATTGCCCTTTGTGTTAAGCCCTTAGATCTCCATGCAGTTGAAGTTACAATTCGAGAGAGTCAAGATGTAGCCTAGAAGCTAGATAGGATAATGAATCCTTCTTTGTTTTCTAGAAATCCCAGTCATTTCCATATTCTTAAGCTAAACCGTGTGCCTGGCTGTTATTTGTGGTTCTCTCCACGTTATTCTGCTAGCAGTATGTCTAAACCCCAACAGTTTTGAGGAGAGGCACTGAATGCTATGCTGAAAATTTGGTGTATCTACCTTAAAAAACAGTCCTTCTGAGCCCCAGATACCCACAGATCAATTCTCCATTATGCCCTATGGGAACTCGGCTCCATAGGGAATAATGGAGAGCTCAGCAGACATTTCCCTCCCCTCCCCCTGTCCCACTTTCTGATTATCCTAAGGTGGGATGAGGTCCTCCAAGCCAGGGTATCCCCTGCCTCCACCTGGAGATTGGCAACCCTAGTGCTGAACCTCCTGAACCTGCACTTGTCAGTTCCCCAGAAAGCACTTTCCTGGGGGGGCACTTTATTTAGGAAACTGTAACTTGGACCACATAAGTTCAAACCTCACCAATTTTGGAGGACAGGTAAAGGAGCATCAGTTGGAGATCCCCTGCAAGTCTGGTGTCTCACTGCCACAGGAGGTGGTGGCGTCCACAAGCATAGCCACCTTCAAGAAGGGGTTAGATAAAAATATGGAGCAAAGGTCCATCAGTGGCTATTAGCCATAGTGTGTGTGTGTGTGTGTGTGTGTGTGTGTGTGTATGTATATATTTGGCCACTGTGTGACACAGAATGTTGGACTGGATGGGCCATTGGCCTGATCTAACATGGCTTCTCTTATGTTCTTATGTTCTTATATGCTGGGGGCCATTCTACTGCCTCACAAACCTCACAAACCAAAATAGTTCATTTAAGCCTCAAAAATTCAGTTTGTGGTTTGCAAACTGGGGAAGCCACAAACCACAAACCAAACCAAACTGCATTTTTGCAGTTCACACCCATCCCTATTTAAATCACCTACTAACTGATCCTATTACCCAGAAATGCTCGGAAACGAAGCTGTATGCAAAGTAGATACTATACCACTGACCCATTCCCATAATTGATCCATGGCCTGTTCCCCTTGTGTATTCTTTTTAAAAAAACTTGTGTGTTCCATAGCAATTCCAATATATAATTCAAAACAACTGATTTTTTAAAATCTTCCATTTCTCTGCCCCCACCCCCCTTGTGTTCCTTGAACAGATTTTATAGTTATAATGAAGGATTTGTACGGGGGGGGGGGGGTTAACCCGTCATTCTTGGTTAAAATATTTCCATTTACCATGAAGCCTCTCACTTTCTCTTACTCCCTCACATACTCATTCTCTGTTCTCACTTAAATTGAATCTCTTGGAAATTGGGAAGGAAAACAAAGAAATTCATCTCTGGCAAATCCATGAGATTACATCTGCTAACAAAACAGATAGCAAACAGAGAAAGATGATTTTTTTTTTTTCAGGTGTTGGCAAGGGCAAAAGGTAACACAACCACTACACCACGACAAACTTTTGGATCAGATGTTTGCAAATGACTTTTTGATGACTGATGGATAGAACAGAAGAACTCAAACCAACTGAACACTATGTATTCCAGATTAACCTGTCTCGTGTTCTGTAGTTGGCTACTAAAATAGGACTATTTAGGTATTCATTTCCACATTGATATTCACATTATGAATATCAATAGGGAAATGAACATCTAAATAAACACCAATTTAGAAGTCAACTGTAGAAGCTGCAGAATTCAAATGAGTTGCGCCTGCCCCCCTTATGTATTTTTTTTAATTGTGTGTTTCCTAGCCATCAAAGTTAATACAATAACATAGAAAACTGCAGTCATCTTTCCCCCTCTCTGTACAAACAGAAATTGATGGCAGGATTACCATTAAAGCTGACCCTGTTCGTGCATCAGTAGTGTAAAACTGGTATGAAAAATAGCATTAAAATGATGGAAAACAAACAAATTAGTAGCATCTGAAATGAAGAAAGGGTGAAATGAAAATTAAAAAAGAAAGGGGAGAGACATATCCCTAGACCAAAACCACAAATGAGTCTAGAGCAGAGATGTCAAACTCATTTGCTTTGAGGGCCAGGTCTGACATAAATGCCACTTTGGTGGGCTAGATCTTGTGTGCCATAAAATGTAACACAAGGTACCAGAAATATAAACTCTATAAAAGTGATTTCAGATGTCAAATTGCAATAGCAGGTGAATGACAATAGCAGCTTGATTGGATTAGGTATGATATGCAGAGGGGTAGTAAACATGGCAATACCAGCATTGGTAATAAGTTAGGAAACCTATGTCTCAATTCCATCCAGGAAGATTCAGTCCTGGAGGATGCAAAGAATAAAAGGACATATGTCTGACATTAGAAACCACAACATTCAGTTGCTGACCTAAGAGTAGCAGTGCTCTTACAAGGAATTTCAAGAGAGATCAGAAAGCGAGACAGCTGAATTGCAATCCATAATGAAGCTCAAGAAGACAATGCATTCTCCTGGACTGAATTGAGAGCTAATTTTCCTGTCTCATTACCAATGTAAGCTATTATAATCTGGCATCTAAAATGAATCCATTCTCCAATATATAAGGACCAATCCATGTGTTCTAATTCCTAATCAGGGACTTTAAGAAAGACTATAGATCCAGATAGGAACAAAGAAACCCAATCTTCTTTAAAAAAACCAACTTTTTCAGAATAATTTCCACAATGTACGTTGTACTTGTCAGAAGAATCCATCCATCCATCCACCCACTCTCCCTCCCTCACACCCACTCTCCCTCCCTCACACACACTCTCTCTCTCTCTCCAAAGTGTGCTTGCACACAAAAGCTTATACCTGGAATAAGACATTGTTGGTCTTGAAGCTGCCATGGGACTTTCTTTCCTCCCACTCCCTTCCTCCCCAAAAGAGGAAGAACAGTCATGCAGAAGAAACCTGAAGCTCTGTGTGTATGAGAAAGAGTGCAAGAGAGACAGAGGCTTGTTTTTATATCACTCCAACATGAAACAGGAAGTAGCCATGGACCTCTCCATATTCCTGTGTGTGTGTGTGTGTGTGTGTGAGAGAGGGAGTGAGGGATTAGAGAGAGAGACAGAGACAGAGAAAGACAGGAACAGAGAGACAGAGGCTTGGTACAGACCAGTGGCTTGGGGCAGCAGCTTCCCATCCTGAAAGAAATCCGGCAGAGGAGGAAGTACCGCTGGGGCAGTCAGATGGCGCATGGCCAACTGGAGGGACAGGGATGGGCTTCACATGCGCTGGAGGAATGGTCAGACTGCTCAAGCACTTGAATGGCACTTCCCAGGCTCTCTCCAGCCATTTAGATGGCCAGGAGAGGTGGCAGGGAAGCTCCATGGCAATTTGCTACCATTTCAGAAGTGGTAGCTTTTCCAGTTGCTTCAAGGATGCCAGGGGATGGGGTGAGTATGGGAGTGGGATGGTATCCAGATGTTCATATCTGTTTTTTAATCCGTCTGGGGGTCATCCCTGTGTTGCTTCAAACTGCCAGTCTAGACCAAGCATGTCTTTGTATCTCTCCTGTACGAAGCAGGAAGCAGCCATGGAATGCTCCATGTGTGAGAGAGAGAGGGACAGGAAGGGAGGCAAGAGACAGAAAGCCAAGAACCACTGAGAGAACTGAGAAAAAGCAAGTTACAGTGTGGTTGTAGTAGCAGCCCTGGGAAAGGAAGCAGAAGGAGAAATTTGATTGGGGGATGGATTTAAGCCCTGTATGGGATGGATTCATCCCATGGGCTGCATGTTTGACACCCCTAATCTAGAGCAGGGGTGGCCAACAATAGCTCTCCAGATGTTTTTTGCCTACGTCTCCCATCAGCCCCCGCCATTGGCCATGTTGGCTGGGGCTGATGGGAGTTGTAGGTAAAAAAAATCTGGAGAGCTTCCATTGGCCACCCCTGATCTCGAGGATCCTGATTTCCCTTATCAAAAAGCATCTCATGAGCCATCTTTAATTTTTACTTTTATATCACCTAAAAGCCAAAAACAGGAAACAGGTATTATCTAGGCCAAGAATCTTCAGTGCACATTGGACATGATTTAAAATGCCAAAGTTGCAATGATAGGCATAGTTAAGATTGCTTGCATTCCTGCAAAGGAAAATAAGTTGTAGTGTCACTTTGGGCAGTACTATACGACACAGCTTTAACAAAGCAAATATTTTGCAATAAAAAGTATGAAATGTTTAGGATATTGAACAATTGAGTATAGAGAACTTGTTTTACCTCTTCTATGAGCATTTTCATTTAGGAAAGGTCCTACTTTGTATTGGTAGCCCTGTCATGCATTTTGAGTTATGGTAGGCTTACATTCCTGTCTATAGTTTGCATGTTGGCATGGGAATTCCTTTCTTTATTGATTATCTAAATGGCTCTGTACAATCCTTTAAGCAAGCAACATATGCTGGGTTTCATTCAGAGCCCTTGTAAGGGGTGGGCCTTGTCAATGTTTACAATGAATACCTTGCTGAGAAACTAACACTGGGATTTAGATGCACTATTTCTTTTCACCATTACAGTAGGTTTCTTTAGACATCAATCAGTAAGCATGTATCTCTCACATCTTGGCTCAAAGCTAAAAGAAAAGGAGGGAGAGACATTTGGAATTGGAATCATACTATTTTTGCACACAAAGAGCCACATTAATCTCTCTCTTGCATTTTTTAAAACACCACTGAAATCAGCAATGTTTGGTCAATAGAAATATGTCCTGGATACTGAATATTGTAGAATGAATGCCATGACAGTTTCAAATATTTACACTGAGAGTTCCAAGGAAGTAAAATTACAGAACTTAGATAAATATTCAGCTATGGAATGTTTAAAACATTAACATCAAGATAGGGATACAGTGTAAATCCATTTTTATATCCTCAGCTAGTTTACATAAATTTTCAAAACTCTGTGACAGACAATTTTTTTGACAGTTGTGGAACTAAATATAGCATCTAGCATAATCTGCTCTATGTTTAGTATAATTTTGGCATGTAGATGTGTAGTAACTGTCAGTTTCTTGACATTTGAAGAAGGACCTATCTCTTATTATTGACCTAACTAGATTAGGAGAGAAGCCCATCTACTTTAAATGGATACTGTTTTACATGGGGAACCTGGACACTGCCACCAAAATCCTATGAATTAATTGTCCAAAAGCATGTTGTGATGGACTGTACTTTTTAAAAGTGTAGAAATTCTGTACAAATAGCTGAAGGACTGTGAAGGGTTAATTCTTCATAGAAACAGAGAGCCTTGAGTGATAGGCTACTCCAAGCAATCTGATTGGTTAGCATCAGCTGAGCAGAGAAATGAGAGCTCTATGTTAAGGAAAGAATCAGTCAGATTTCTGCCTTGACTGAGTTAAGTACTGACAGTCTGATTTCAGCCTTAGCTGAGAACAGTTTAACACAGACAGAGAACTGGGGGGAAAGGAAGTTTGGGAAGCAGACAGAGACTCCCATTTGGGCTAAGGAAAGGGGATAGGTCTTCAAGTGAAATGAGAATTTTCTCACCCAGTCAGAGCAGGAGTTTGAAGAGTTGTAGGCAAAAAACATCTGGAGAGTGCAGAGATCCCTGGTCTGGTGTGGTTAGAAGCTGCCTTTGGAGACCTTAAGAGAAAACTCAAGATGAGTTCTGGTGTTTCAAGAGAAGAGGTTTGGATACTGCAAAGAGTGTACCAGTCTTCTGGAAACCAAAAGAGTCCGAGAATACTCAATTAAAGTGCCCTGGATTGTTTGAAAAACACTGGAAGAAAAACTTCTCATCATAAAGATTTATAGTTACTGTGACAAGCTTAAGGTACTCTCGTTAGTCTGAAATAAAAGAAGAAGAAGAAGAAGAAGAAGAAGAAGAAGAAGAAGAAGAAGAAGAAGAAGAAGAAGAAGAAGAAGAAGAAGAAGATATTGGATTTATATCCCGCCCTCCACTCCGAAGAGTCTCAGAGCGGCTCACAATCTCCTTTACCTTCCTCCCCCACAACAGACACCCTGTGAGGTGGGTGGGGCTGGAGAGGGCTCTCACAGCAGCTGCCCTTTCAAGGACAATCTCTGCCAGAGCTATGGCTGACCCAAGGCCATTTCAGCAGGTGCAAGTGGAGGAGTGGGGAATCAAACCCGGTTCTCCCAGATAAGAGTCCGCACACTTAACCACTACACCAAACTGGCAGAATGAAAGTATGTGCATGTTTTGATTTTCCCTCAGAGTTATCTAAATTGAGTTACTGCAAAACTTTCAAACCCTGATTTCATCTTACTTCTATGATAAATAAAATATTTTATTAATTTTGAATTTCAAGTTTGAAGTGTCATTGTCAGTGGTTTACGTTAAAGGGTGATCTTGACCCTTCCTTCAGGTTCCTGGGCTGAGCCAGCAGTTCTTCAGGATGGGTGGGATAGCCAGAATTCTTCAGGAAAGAAGAAAACAGACCGCTAGGACTGTTCAGTCAGAAAGGAAAATTTCCCTGTGAGGGAGAGAAATGGACAGAGCCATCATACATGTCAATAATTTATAGGTGTCTGCTAAACACTTGTGTGTGCCTTCCACTTAGGTCATACCAGTAAGGATAGAAATGACCTCATTTAGTTGTGTTTCAAATAGATCGGCATTCTCAGGCATTACATGGTCAGAATGCAGATGGGTTGTAAATCTCTAGAGCCTTTCTTTCCTTGGTATAAATTATCAAGATTAATACCATGCTTGTTTCATGAGGAATGATTCAATTGCTTAAGAAAAAAAATCCATGCACACCTTTCCTGAGATAAGAAACAGCTGTGTCTGGAACATTTGAGGAAAGCCAGTTGCACAGGCACCCACATCTGATGTGTACACAGTATTTGGATTTTATTGCAGTTTTTCCAGCAGTTTGAGCTACTGCAGGACCTTCCAATTTAGGACTCTCTGCCTAGGAAATTTAGCTAACAAAATGGGGAGAGAGGGGAAGGAAAATCATGATTCTGTCCCCCGTTTTTGTCTGTGTTATTGTATGGAGGCACTCCCCTTCTTGAGAAAATCAAGATGTTGCCCCCTCTTACATTTTCATTTCTTTTAAAATTAATTATTGTAATTTCTCAATCACCATAAGTTTTGAGGTCAGTCACTTTTTCCCCTCCCTCTTCACATTGGCTTTCTCGCTCGAAAACCATTTTGTTTTGTTTTTTTTAAAAATGGGGAGATGCTTTGGTTCAGTAGTACAACATCTGCTTAGCATGCAAGAAGCTCTGTGTTTAATCCCTGGTATGCCTAGGTAAAGGACCAGACAGTAACTGATGTGAAAGAACTCTTCCTGAGACCCTGGAAAGCCACTGCCAGTCTGAGTAGACAATGGTGGCCTTGATGGACCAAAGAGTCTGACTCAGCATAAAGCAACTTCAAGTGTTCGTGTGTTCCGTTATTGTCACTCTCTTTGAAACATGAAGTAAATATGAGATAGGTATTTTATTGAAGCTTTCAACCTGATTTTTTCCTCACTACCTCAGAACTCTTACAGACCAATCTTAAAAATGGCTGCCACAAAGCTTTCCACTACAATCCTAAACAGAGTTACTTCCTCTTAACCCATTGACTTCAGCTGGTTTAGAGAGGTGATAAATGTCCTTGGGATTACATTGCCAGTCAATACAAAGCTTTTATTCTTAAAATATAGAAGCCAAAAGAGGAAGCCCTAATTTAGAGGTTGACTATTCTATTTAAAATCTTTCCAGGCTTTGAAAAATGTCTGAAATTCAGAAATATAAGCTACAACATTGGTTTAAGATAAGAGAAAGCTTGTTCCTTTGTAACAGTTTCTCTTTAATGCTTTTTAAACTACACTTGCAGTTTTATTATGTTGTAGCATGTTTAAACATTCAGTTTCCGTATCCTGTCCAAATACTGTCAATAGGTCATCTGCAACTTGATCCAGCAAGTACTGAATGATTATAATGATCTGTGTTCTGCAACATTAAATTAGTTAACATTTGTGCTACATCATCTAATTGGTCTGATGATCACAATGAAAAGTGCAGCAATTAATTGTCCTTTTAAGATACTGGAAAACATTTGAGTAAGAAATGCAAGATCTTCATATATTATGTATAGTGACAATGCTTCTAGTCACAACCCCCAGTTACAAAATTAACTATATGAGGTGCAACTCAATTCAACAAGGTTATTTATGCTGTAATAGGATATGGAGGAGGAAAGTTGTTACTATCACGGTTATTGTGACTGACATTTGAACTCACATTATTTGCAATGCCTTATGTTTTGAGTTGAGTTGAACAGCAAGGATCACCTTGACAGTTTGCCTGAAATTTGAAATGAATTGCTTGGTTCTGAATCTGGGCATTATGGTGGCTGGACTGGTACCTGCTGCTGCTCATATTTTACCAGCTTGCATGGATTATGTATGTTCTACAGCAGGGTTGGCCAAACGTGCTTAACGTAAGAGCCATATAGAATAAATGACAGATGTTTGAGAGCCGCAAGACAGGAAGGAAGGAAGGAAGGAAGGAAGGAAGGAAGGAAGGAAGGAAGGAAGGAAGGAAGGAAGGAAGGAAGGAAGGAAGGAAGGAAGGAAGGAAGGAAGGAAGGAAGGAAGGCGGGCGAAGGCGGGCAGTGGGGGCTTTGAGAGCCACACAATATACATAAAAGAGCCACACATGGCTTCCAAGCCACAGTTTGGCCACCCCCATTCTACAGTTATCATGAGCATGTCAGGGACCATTTAAAATCAACTACTTTTTTTGCCCTTACCTCGATAGACTGATCTTGTCAGATCTTGGAAGCAAAACAGACCCTAGTTATTATTTGGATGGAAGACTGCCAAGGAATTCTGGCGTTGTGATGCAGAGATGGGCACTGAAAATTCCCTTGCAGGGCCAGCCCTCCTGCTAGGTGAACTAGGCGGTTCCCTAGGGCACCAAGAGGCGGGGCAGCAGCAAATTGGGCTTTTGCTCCCCCCTCCGGTGCCCCAGGCAAGCGCTTAGCTTGCCCCCTCCCCGCCGCTGCCAGCCGCCACCCCCCCATGCTCTTTCCCTTCCCTCCCTTCCTTCCCCCCATAACCGCTGCCGTACTTTTCCTTCTCTTCCCACCCACCCCCCCATTGCCACTGCTGCATTTTTCCTTCCCTTCCCTCCCTTTCTTCTCGACTCCCCCCATCGCTGCTGCTCTTTTCCTTCCTTTCCTGTCTGCCCCCCCTGATCACCACTTTTCCTTTCCTTCCCTTCCCTCTCTGCCCGCCCCCATCTCTGCCACCACACTTTTCCTTCCCTTCCCGCCCCCCATCGCCGCTGCTGCCACACTTTTCCTTGCTTCCCTTCCCTCCCTTTCTGCCCTACCCCGCCCCTCCCAGTCACCGCCGCACCTTTCCTTCCCTCGGGGCTGGCCCTAGCCCCTCTAGCGTATCCCCGCGGCTGCCGCCTACTCATGAGTAAGTGCAGGGCTACTCATGAGTAGGCAGCAGGCCCGGTGACTGGGGCGGGGGCAGAGCTCTGCTGCCTAGGGCACAAGAAGGGCTAGGGCCAGCCCTGTGCCCCTACTTTGAAAACCTACAGGATTGCCATAAGTTGGCTGCAACTTGACAGCACTTACCACCATTTCTTTTATACCTGCACAATCAGGAGCATGCAACCTGTTGAAGAACATGGTTGTTGTGTTGATGAATGCTTAGGACTAACTGCATAGTTCTGAAGCAGGGGGGGACAGTTGGGCATATATCTGTGCTCTCTGCATGGGGTCGTCTTGACTTAACCTCTGGTACTTGTCTGTTATAGGCATTTGGTCTGAGTGTGGCCAAAGAGACAAGCCCTTGACTCAAGCTATAGGGGAGAAGCCAAAGGGCTTTGGGGCCATGGCTCTCAGCCTGTGGCTTTGCATATGCCAGCCTAGTGGAATCAAGAAAGAACCCATGAATGGTGCTGTATTTATGCCTTGGAAAGTCAATCAGAGTCTCAAGGTATAAAAGTACTACATAAGTAAATTTTAAAATTCTGTGCAGGAACACATAAATCTAATTAATGCAAATATGGGAGTTTCCTGAAAAAGAAAATCTGGTTTACACAGGCAGGAACCAAATTAATAATGCTTGTACAATAGAGGTATTGCAGAGTCACATTAGAACAAAGGCATTTTGTAATATTAAACCAAACTGTGACATTTTATGTGGGTTCCGGATTCCATTTGGATTTTGACATTTATTAATTGGCACTTCAAACTTTTAAATTCAGAAATTCCAGTGTTCTGTCTTGGATTTGCTGCCTATTTCAGTGTTCTTAAAGAATGCACAGTGCAATTTCCATGCAGAGTTAATCCAGTCTGAAATTAATGCAACAACTCTACATAGTATTTCACTAAAGACAAGGAGAACATAAAGCAACAGAGGCCAAGGAAGCATACTGGATGGGGCACGTCCAGAGGCCTCACACATGCCAGAGTGCCTTTTGTGTTGCAGCACAGACCTGTCTTTCCAGGGTGTTTTGTTGTTGAATTTCCTTTTTTCTCTCTCCTAGATGGGTCTGATTTGAAAAGGGGACTTTGATCTACAGCAAAACACATGAATGGGAGACATGCTGCTGTGGCCTGCAGATTTCGAAATACTTTCTTCAAACACTTCAGCCCATGGTTGTTCTGGGGCTCCTTGCTAAAAAGCATGCAGATGCCAACACGTTCCAAAAGGTGAAAGAGACTCAGATGGAAAGCCTCCCTTTGCTGAAGCTACCGCTCTCCCCTTTCAACCAAATCATGTCTATACTTGGAACGCATGCTGGGAAGTTACTGTACCGTACAATTTGGCATTGAAAGGTTCTTTGGGAGAATGTCACAGTTGCTTAGTAAAATGCCCCCCTACACATAGACAAGCACACACTAACAACAACAACAAAAGACATGTCAAAGGTCTCCTTGAACCATCCCCCTTCCTTGCTCAGAGAAGAAACTGCTAATTTGCAACCTGAATCTGCTGCTCCATTTGAAATTTTCAGATAATGTCTAGTATCATCAACAGCTTTCTTTGGACAATGTGTCACTTGCTGAGTGTCAAATAAATTTAAAGAGCCTCATCTGCTTAATTAAAAATTCACACTTGATTTTGATAATTGTGGTAGTATCCCAAAGAGATGAAAGGAAGTCTCTCCTGGTTCCCTCCCCCTCTTTTATTTTGTGCATTTGAAAGCTCCCCCACAATATAATCACTTTTCTTTTTGTACAACATGGAAAATTACTCTCCTCCTGCTGTCATTGTGGCCTTTCCACACATTGGGGAGAGAGGGATAATGTTTTCTAGCCAGCAAATGATAACAACCACAGAATGGTTAAGACCCAAAGAGCCCTTTAAATGTATATGTGTACTTCTGTATGCATAATGAACTGATGCGTCTTCCCTTGATCTGAAATTAACCGTGCAGTCCTATGCAAAGTTATACCTTTCTTCCCAGGAAGAGGGGGACAGTTGGAAGTAGGGTTGCCCAACCTTCAGGTGAGGTCTGGAGATTTCCAAAGTACAGAAATTAGATCCATGGAGAAAATGGATACTTTGGACGTAGGACTGTTTGGCATTATACCCCACTGAGGCCCCTCTGCTCCTGCTGTCTCCAGGTTCTGCCCCCAAATCTCCAGGAATTTCCCAACCAAGAGTTAACAGCCTTGGTTGGAAGGTCCATGATCTTCAGGTGTTTCCTGTGATGGCCTTTAAACTTCCAGATGCAAAGCATTGTTAACAATGAAGGCACATATCAGATTTATTCTGTGCTGAACTTCTCTCTGAAGCCTTTTATACAACATTGGGAAAAAGCTGCTGGTAGGTACCTGGCAGGCCAAGAAGTAAATGAGGGCTAGTTTTGTTTTTTTGTAGCCATGTCAGTAATCAGGCAGGCATTTTATATTTGGCTTTTCTGACCTCCTGCTAATGGATTGCTTGGAGGCCTCACTTGGCTATTTCTTATTGCTGACAGCAGAACAGAGTTTGTGCCACTCCAGATTAGACCACTGGTTTATCCATAGAAGTGTAAGACATGGAGTCAATTGTGTAATCATGGTGGGAAATAAGAATCTGTCATGACCCCTCAGGTAATCAGTTTATGCCTTGAAGCATGAGATTTCATTAACCATGTTATTAAATTGGCTTGCATGGCTACAAATGTTATATGTGGTCATAAAATTATCCAGCCTTTAAAATGTATATTTTTAAAGAGCTCACAGTATTTGACTTCCTGACCTCAGGAGACTGAAATTCAAGAGGGTTTTTCCCTCTTTCCTTTCTTTGTTTTTGTAAATCAAGTAGGATTGCCAGGTCCAACTCAAGAAATATCTGGGGGCTTTGGAGGTGGAGCCAGGAACAAGTGTGTAACAAGCACTATTGAACTCCAAAGGGAGTTCTGGCCATCATATTTAAGGAACCACATGCCTTTTAAATGCCTTCCCTCCATTTGGACATAATGAGGGATGGGGATACCTTCTTTTGGGGCTCATAGAATTGGACCCCCCCTAGTCCAATATTTTTGGAACTTGGAGGGTGTTTTGAGGAGAGGCACCAGATGCTATGCTGAAATTTTGGTGCATCTACCTCAAAGAACAGCCCCCCAGAGTCTGAGATACCCACAGATCAATTTTCCATTATACCCTATCGAAATTGTCCTCCATAGGGTATAATGGAGTGCCCAGCAGACATTCCCCCACCCCCACTTTCTAATAACCCTGAAGAGGGGAAGGCCTCCAAACTGGGGGATCCTCTCCCCCCAATGGGGGATTGGCAACCCTAACATTAAATCCCAGCTGATTTATGGCAACCTCATTTCCAGGCAAGAGACCTCCAAGAAAGTGTTTAGCATGGTGACCCTGGACTTCCTTGGAGGTCTCCCATCCAAATACTGACAAGGGTCAACCCTGCTTAGCTTCTGAGATCTGATGAGATCAGTCTATCCAGGTCAGGACTCAAGAGCTATAACCACTCTAATGTTGAACTGCCTTCAATTTCCTGCAGCTGTGTGGTTCTTTTGTAACATTGACTCCCCACCTCCTATGTTCTCATATCATTCAGTTATATTTAAAAAATGCCCCATTTGTGGCTTTTGAAATTTTCAATTCTGCAATCAAGTTCATTCTAAATAAGGCCCAGCATTCCCAAGCTAAAAAGAAATAATATATACTCAGCAATATGTCTAAAAGAGTATTATTAGTTTTCTCTTTTTCTCCCGCTTCTGTTGTGCTATGTTATCTAAGGATTGCAATAAGCAGTACTTACTGCTTATGGTGTACATTTGATTTTATTATGACTGGCTATTTATGTTAGACAAAAAGTCTGGCAACCACTTTGAATGACTAAGAAGGACCCAAGTTATGACTTGACCTGAGCCACAAGGAGAGTTATTTTGTATAATCTGGCCCCCTCCCAGCCACGCCAACAATGTCGGCTAAAGGCCGGGGGTCATCTTTGCCTGCCCAGAAGCATCGAAGGCTGGCAAGCCTTCCCGGTCATCCGGGGAACTGTCGTGGGCGGGACTTTGGGGGCTATATTAGCCCCGTCCCTGCCCAAATCCATGCAGTTCTTTGGGGCTTTTGGCTGGGAAGGATGCATGTCGGGCATTCCTTCTTCCGGCCGAGAACCCACGGAGCCGTTGAGTGGCGGCACGGCAGCCGTGGCTTTGGGAGAGGCCAGGTTGCATGCGGCAGTGGAGGAGTGGTGGAGGAGCTCTGGGCCCAGAGCTAGCAGTGCTCGTCCCCCCCCCCCGGTTGGGCCACAGCACTCACCCCCCCCCTCCGAGGTTTGTGGGCAAGGTGCAGGCTGCTTTGGGACGAAGTGAGGCCCGTTTGGAGCAGCACCACAGCAGTTTTTAAGGCAGTGTTCGGCCACACGGGGCGGTGGGGCGGGAGGTTCTCCCCTGAAGAGGGTGGTGGGGTGGTCCACAGCCCGTGGTCCCTCCCCCATTTTTTCTCTTGCCACAAGGGTGTTAGCAGGGCTGGGGCTCCTGCCAGCTTTTGCCCCCCCCCCACTGTTTATACCCTTCCTGCTTTTGTGGCACCAGCTTTGTCTTTCGGCCTGTGGTTGGCTTTATGGCCATGGGGCTGGGGAAAAAGATAAGGAGGACTTGTATGAGAAAGAGAAAGAAAAATTGAAGAGTAGGAAAGTGGACAGGACCTGGGCCAATTGAATGCCGGGGTTCCTGATTTATGCTGCGGTGAAAGCGAGGGCACAACCTTTACGGGCGGCCCCACTATTCTAGTATTGTGACATAGTGTACAGGGCATATACAGACTTTGTCGGGGCAGCTTGGCTGCAATACGACGAAGCATTCCATATGAGGGCTGCTGTGAACCCTGGTCTCCCTTGGGACCAGATACATAAGCAGCTGTGGCTGCAGTTGATGTCCCCAGCAAAACCCAATGCGGGAGACAGGGCGGATAGTGGGCACTTGGTGCACAAACAGCAGTGCAGCCGTCCGCACTTCTGCAGGCCAGTCGGCTCAACCCCTACTACTGTGCTGAAAATATACATCAGGGTGTGTGTTCCAGGAAGGTGTGCAAGTTCAGGCAAGAGTGCCTGTTATGCGGGAGGTCACAAGCTTTCTCTGCCTGTAGCAAAGCTAAGCCAAAAGGCAACGTCAAGCACCCCGGGGGCAGGGGTAACCACCTGCCAGCTGGAAAAGGGCCCCAGCCACATACGGCTGAGGGCTCTTAGGCATTGGTTAGCAGACTAGCCAGGGCTGACTGACAGAGTTTATTTGGAAGAGGGTTTTACCTTTGCTTTCCAGATTCCGTACCAGGGACCTCGGGTCCCTAATATGGTATCCAACCTGCAGTTAGTTAAAGAAATTGAGCATGTGGTACAGGCAAAAATAGCTAAGGAGTGCCTAGAAGGTCGCGTCCTCGGCCCCTTTGAGTCCCCCCTGGTGCCCAATCTCTGGGTTTCCCCTTTGGGTGTGGTACCCAAGAAGGCTCCTGGGGAATATCGCCTGATCCACCACCTCTCGGTGAATGATGCAATTCCCAACCACCTTTGTTCAGTCAGATACACTTCCTTTGACCGGGCGGACAAGGTGGTGAGGGACTGCGGTTTGGGTGCTGAAATGCCAACTGCGACATTAAGCCAGCATTTCGCCTCTTGCCGGTGCATCCCAGGGACTTAGAATTGTTGGGCTTCACTTTCGAAGGGAAATACTATATGGACAGGGCCTTACCAATGGGTTGGTCAATTTCCTGCACAGCATTTGAGCAGTTCAGCTCCTTTTTGGAGTGGCCGCTATGGATCAATTTGGGCTTAATCTTGACAATTTTCTTTTTGTGGGCCCTGCGGGCTCCAGGCACTGTGGCAGGTTGCTGCAATCTTTCATTGGCTTGGCTGCAGAGTTGGGGGTACTGCTGGCTCACAAAAAGATGGAGGGCCCGTCCTCGGTGTTCACATTTTTGGGTATTGAGCTGGACACTACTCAGCAAGCTTCACGGCTGCCTGTGGACAAGGTAACAGACCTAAGTGTTACACCTCAACTAACCTTTTATTGGAGAATATTAATATTTCTTAGCTCAAAATGTTGAGTCTGCGAGAGGTGATGTGAGCAAGGATCTCTGTCAATGTTTACAGAGATAGACCACTGAAAATCCTTTGGTTGTTAATGGATTTTATTTTAGGTATTGGTTTTCAAATAGTTACATCCCAATCAAACAATTTCAAGCATACAAGAGGAATATAGTGGTTTGCTGAATAAGTATGGATGGGGGAAGAGGTGATACAATACCTAGAACTTGCAGAGTAGGCTCAGTCAGAGGAAACACAAGGCCTCTGAAGGGAGATTTCTCTTGAGAAGGGAGGGGGGTGAGGGCAGGAAGGGATGGAGGGAGGAGAGGATGGAGGAATTCCCAATCTTGACAGGTAGGATTGCCTGTTTTCTAGGGTAAATTATGTCACATCAAGCGATTCAATTACCCAATGAGGAAGCAGAGTGTCACACCAATGGAAAATCAGAGCATCATATGTGAAATATCCAATCAGAGATAATTGTGTCATAAATTTATACCACTAATAGAGGAATTTTAATTACACTGGCCAAATGACTTTTTATGGCCCTGTTTTTCCAAACTGATTTCTTTGAAGCTCCCCAAAAGTGATAGATTTCTCCCTTAATGTCAAACATGGGTAGGCATCCACCAAGTGTTCAGGAGATTGGTTGACTTTGATAGCTTTAGCTGTAATTAAAGAAAAATAGAAATTTTGAAAAGGAATTTTGGTTCCTGCCTTCACACTTCAACGTTACCACAAGATGAATATCTTTCATTAATAACCTTGAATTGATTGTTTTCATAAATGAAGCCTTGAATTTTATGTATGTATCTATAAGTGTGTGTGTGTATTGTATTTGAGTTTATTGTAACGTCCTCATTAATTTATCTATTTAGTTATTTAGTTTAGATTTGCAAAGTACCTTAGGTAGTGGAGTGCAGCATTATTATTATTAGTAATATTTTTGGTAGTATTGTGTTTATTGCAATGTTCTTTTTAGGCATATATTCAACCTTGTAACGTGACAGCCTAATCTCAGGATTGAAATCTTCTCATTGTTTCTGTTTTGCTTACCATTATTTATCATCATTCAATTTTATATTGTACTTGCTTATGAAAGTTTCAATAAAATCCCTTTTAAAATAAAATAAATCTATACCACCAATAGAGGAATTTTAATTACACTGGCCAAATGACTTTTTATGGCCCTATATTTCCAAACTGATTCCTTTGAAGCTCCCCAAAAGTGATAGATTTCTCCCTTAATGTCAAACATGGATAGGCATCCATCAAGTGTTCAGGAGATTGGTTGACTTTGATAGCTTTAGCTGTAATTAAAGAAAAATAGAAATTTTGTTAAAAGTCAGATTCCCTGGCAGAAATGTGAGACCAGTTTACAGGTATACCACACATTCACAACAAGATGGCCACTTAACCTTTAGCCTTTGTGTTTCTGCTGTCTTGCCCTGAAGAATAACAGAACATATATATATATACAAGCCATTTATTTGTGTTGCAGGGGTCCTGGTAACCCTTGTTTTTTATGTTTTGATAACAGGACTTAAAAGGTTGCCAAAAGAAGTGAAGCAACTTTTACAGCTCTGCCCACTACATGTCCCTCTCTGGGCCTGGAATTCTTCATTTCCAGGAGCAGAAAGATGGATGCTCCTTAACCTTTCAGCATGGCCACCATGTCTATCCAGCCTGTGAATCAGACTTGACATCATTCCAGCCTGCCTGGGGCCTAGAAGGAACTGGATTTTTCTTCCTTATGTGCAAGAAAGACCATTCCAATTCAAATGGGCATTGCTGTGTCATATTAATATTCTAGGGTTACATTGCAATATCACATTCCAGGGGTGCATGGCTTGGGAATCAGTACAGGGGTGTCTTTCTGGATATCATCAGGGGGTGGATTGCAGCACTCAAGGGGCGATGCAAGGTGTCTTTACTTGAGATGCAACAGCTTGTGGGGAACCTCAACTTTGATTGCAAAGTTGTCGCCCGAGGGAGGGCCTTTTTACAGCGTTTTTTTTTTATGCCATGGGGGCCCTTCATCTCCCTCATCATAGGGTGTGGATCACTGGAGGTTTGGGAGGAATTTTTGGGTTCATTTAATGGGATCTCCTTTTGGAGGGAGGATTGAGACCGACCTCTAGATCTTTTCTGACGCCGCAGGAGCCATAGGCTTCGGGGTATATTTCCAGGGTCACTGTTGTGCGGAACAATGGCCCAAGGCATGGTTGGCGAGCGGTCTCTGCCGTGACCTTACCTTTCTGGAGTTTTTCCCCATTGTAGTAGTGGTTTGGCTATGGGGGAGCAGCTCGCCAATGATGTGGTTCATTTTTGGTGCGACAACATGGCGGTGGTACATGTTGTCAACTCCATGTCCTCCAAATCTGCAGTAGTAATGAACCTTATGCGTGCCTTTACATTACGTTGCCTTTGCTTGAATTTGCTATTCTTGCTGAAGCATGTTCCTGGAGTTAGTAATAGAATGGCAGACGCCCTCTCTCACCAACAGATAGAGCGTTTCCGCCAGCTAGTTCCGGAAACTGACCCTTGGCCAGTGCAGATGCCCTAGGACTTGTGACAGCTTGGCGGGCTGAAGCCGGTAGGGTAATCCTGTTAGCATTAGCCCCGAGTACCAGGTGACTATGTGATAGGGCCGCTTTGCAGTTCCGGGTTTTTAGGTCGACATCGGGACTGCACGAGAGTTGGCCCATCCTGGTGGTGCATCTTATGCAGTTTTGCATGCACCAGAAGGATAGAGGGCTAGGGATAAAATCAGCTGGCAGCATTAGCTTTTGTCAGTAAAGCTCAGGGTTATACTGAGGCCATGAGAGACTTCCAGATTAGGAAACTGTTGGAGGGCTGGGCCCATGAATGGGGGTCCCAGGCCAATATGCGACAACCCATTAAACCAGTGGTACTTTAGGTACTATGACAAGTGTGGCCTGAAGTGTGCTCATCTTCATTTGAGGCTACACATTTTCATGCTGCCTCACTGATGGCTTTTTTTTGAGCACTCAGGGTTAGTGAGTTGGTCAGGCAATCACGTAAGGATCTTACTGACTGCGCGCTGCTTGCCAGGGATGTTAAGTTCATAGTGGATCAGGTCAGTCCAACAGTTAGAAGATCTAAGACTGACCAGCAGCAGAGGGGGGCCATGGTCACGCTTGGCCCATGTGACTTGCCAGACCTGTGCCCATTGAAGGCCCTTCAATGGTTTGTGGCAATCAGGGGGGAGGCAGATGGTCCATTATTTTGCCACAAAGTTGGATCTCCCCTCACGAAATATCAGTTTTGGATGGTGACTGACAGGGCACTGGTTAGGCTGGGGCTGGGAGGCGTAAGATTTAGTACCCATTCATTTAGGATTGGAGCCACCTCCACGGTGGTGGCGATGGGTTCCGCACTGCCAGTCATACAACGAATGGGTCGGTGGCGCTCGGCAACCTACAAATCTTACGTCCACTCCCTAGTGTTTATCTGAGCCCCTGGTGTTGGGGTTAGTTTGTTCCTGGTTGTCCCTGTTGGGCATGTTCAGTTCTTGTTTGTAACTGTTCTTTGTTTTTTCAGGTGCTATGGCTCACCAGGAGAGGTGTCGGAAACTTATTTGCGGCCACAGCATGGTGTTCTGGGCTGCCCACCAGGCCAGGAAGTCTCCAGTTGGTACACAACTGGGTCTCAGCGAGTGGGCTGTAGCAGAGTGGCTGGGATGACATGGCTTGCGATGCCTGGGCTCCTGCCACTCCTCTTTAGAGGGAGGGTTGCTCCCCCTCCACACATATTGGTCATCCACCTCGGTAGGAATGACCTTGGGCTGATGAAGGGGAAGGCCCTGTCCCTGCAGGCGCAGGCAGACCTCGAGGTCATCTTGTGTAGGTGGCCTGGGGTTGTCTTAGTATGGTCTGCCATACTGCCATGCAGAGCGTGGCAGAATGCCCTGTCCTCGGCTGGGGTTGAGTGTGCTAGGCACAAAGCCAACTGAGTCTTGCAGAAGGCCATGGAGTTTAGTTTAGTTTAGTTTATTTACGATTTATATCCCACCCTTCTCACCAAGGTGGCTCAGGGCGGCTCACAGCACATAAAATCTAGCATAAAAATATTAAGTTTAAACATTTTACACAGTTAAAAACATTAAAACATAACAGAAATCTAATAGAACTACACTCAGTTTCCTGTGCCGGTTAGTTATAAGCCAGCCGGAAGAGGGTTGTCTTACAGGCCCTGCGGAACTGAGCAAGGTCCCGCAGGGCCCTCACCTCCTCTGGCAACTGGTTCCACCAGGAAGGGGCCATTACAGAGAAAGTCCTGTCCCTGGTAGATTTCAGGCGGGCTTCCTTTGGCCCGGGGACAACAAGAAGATTTTGGGTTCCCAATCTCAGTACTCTCTGGGGAACATGTGGGGAGAGACGGTCCCTCAGGTAGGCAGGTCCTAGGCCATATAGGGCTTTAAAGGTAATGACCAGCACCTTGTACCGAACTTGGTATATTATTGGCAGCCAGTGCAGAACCCGGAGCCCCAGCTGAATGTGCTCCCATCTTGGGAGCCCCAATAACAGCCGGGCAGCGGCATTCTGCACTAACTGCAACTTCCGGGTTCAGCACAAGGGCAGCCCCATGTAGAGGGCATTGCAGTAGTCCAACCTCGAGGTGACCGTTGCATGAATCACCGTTGCAAGATCGTCGCACTCCAGGAAGGGAGCCAACTGCCTTGCCCTTGGAGGGGGGGGGGGGTTGGGTATTTTTCTTCCCCATCTGACCATACAGGCTGAATGCACTGACCTGTATAGGTCGGATGAGGTGCATTTATCTGAGGTGGGTAACCGGGCCTTTTTAGAGGACTTACGGCAAGGGCTGCAGTTGGCTCTAGGCCGTCCGGTGGGTGTGAATGCTTAAGTAGAGACTTGACATTGGTGGTGGCAGTAGGAGTAATGGGCTATAGTAGTTTCCGGTGATCACCTATGGCGCCACACCAGTTTGGGTGCATGTGGTCTATATGAACAGCAAATGGGCTTTATGGCTCAATGCTGTGAATGCAGATCACAATGAAGCCTTACCTGGGAGGGTCATTTTTGATGGATTGATGCCTGCTTCAGTGAAGGTGGAGTTGTTTGGCCAGCCGGCCCAGCACCAGCCATAATGACTGGACTTGTGCCGGGGGTTTGGGTGGCTTGCTCGATGCAGGTCAAGGAGGGGTCAGGGCTGACCCCAGAGTTTGACCTGTTAGTCCTATAGCTCCTGCCAGTCCAGTTTGTATTCTGTTATGTTTAATAAAGTGGCCCAGTTACCCAACCTATTGTGTCGGCCTCTTTATTCCAACTGGGGGGTAAATGGTTGAACCACTTGCAGCTGTATTGCCATGACTCCAGTTCAAGCTGGTCACACAGGAGATGGGCTATAGAGATGAGTAGTAATGCAACAACCATGAACAACTAGCATACTGGCAAAGTGAACATACTTTATTCAAACACTGTTCATTACAGACAAAGCAATCTGCTGATAGATGTTCCCTGATGAAGTTTGTCTCAAATATTTGATATTGTGTGCACAGAAGTGCTAGCAGCAGAGTAAGCGAGCATGGCAGTGGAGGAAAGCCTCCACAGTGGTGATAATGAAGAATTAGGATAACAGCATCATGGAGTCCAAGGCATAGATTTTTTTCATTCATTGAACTGATCAACTTGTGTAGCACAGATTTCCCTGCCATTGCTCCCTTTTTGCTTGTAAATTACTGACATATGTTGGATTGCATTGCCTATTTTTATGATTGCAGTCAGCGCAGCTGCATGTATTCTGAAGCGATCTCTCAAGAACAGATCACAAGATCAGCTGGGTTCATGATCAGCTACAACAAGCACAAAGAGATATTTTAGTAAGAAGTTTCAGCTCACACACACATACACACACATACTGGGGGCTTTGGCAATGGAGCCAGGAGACTTTGGGGGCGGAGCTAGGAGACTTTGGGGGCGGAGCCATAAACTATGCATGTTTAAATGTGGAGGTGTTGGTAGCAGCATATGAGTGTGTGGAGAACAAGAAAGTCTGATTGTTCAAGAAAAAGAGTGCAGTTAGGCAAGCTTGATTAGCTGCCAGTTCAGTTCATGTCCCGCTCAGCAGTTTCAAACAGATTGCTGATTGTTCAGTGAACACTTTAGATCAGGGCTGGATCTGGAGGGGGGCAGAGGGGGGTGCTTGCCCTGGGTGCCAGCGGAGGGGGGGACACCAAATTGGGTATGGAGTCCATTATATTCTATGGAACCATAAGATAGAATGGCCCATAAGGGGGTGCCATTTTTTAATTTACCTCCCCCTCAAAAAACATGTAGATCCGGTCCTGCTTTAGATGTATCCAAATGAATTTGGATGTTTCCATTTTTCATGATGATGCCA
Source organism: Heteronotia binoei (assembly GCF_032191835.1). NCBI lineage: Eukaryota > Metazoa > Chordata > Lepidosauria > Squamata > Gekkonidae > Heteronotia > Heteronotia binoei. The sequence goes on from NC_083227.1 coordinate 63,652,735, forward strand.
TTTTCTGCTGCAGTAACAACCATTACAAGGGAAATTTTTCATTTGAACTGAGAGTCATTATGATCATGAATCTGCTTCCCCCTCTGTTTGTTGATATTAGGAGAAGTATATCACTGCATTTTTTTTGTTGTTGTTAAATTTGAGCTGATTTGTGAAATCCTGACACTGGAAACATTGCATACTAGAAATATGTGGAATGTCATGATAGTTCCAGTTTCACTGGAGTTTGGTGTTGAATAAGCAGAATTGCAGCAACTTAATCTACAATGTCCTGGCATTGTAGAATAAGCAGCTACAGCACAGGTTGACAAAACTGGTTGACACAAACTTCAGCCATGACTACCAAGAACTTGCCTCATGTCTAATTGAGAGAACTGAGCAAGATAAATTCATCTGGCAATTATGTTCCCATCAACATTTGCAGCATGCCTAGCTGTAATCATGCAAATGGACATATCCAAAATCATTCACATGCAAACACTTCACCAACACATTTGATAACAGCTTGTGAAAGAGGAGCAGGATATGAACTGAACTGACTGGCGTTAATGTTACCAATTTCCAGCTGATACATTTTGACAATTAGTGGCACCCGCACTATGAAATTATGCCATTTAAGGGAAAATGAGTACATTGCAGTGATTAGAGTGCTGTGCTAGGATTGGGGAACCCTGGGTTCAAATCCACACTCAAATGTGAGGTGCATAGGGTGATCTTATCCAATCACTCTATCCAGAGCTTTTTTTGTAGCCAGAACTCCTTTGCATATTAGACCCTGTAAGGATTGGCTACATCAGGGGTGCGGCCTAATATGCAAAGGAATTCCTGCTACAAAGAAAGCCTTGACTCTGACTGATTTCACACTCACCTTACGCTGCCCTCACGTTTGTCTTCTCAGCGCGGCTTTCTTCTGATTTCCCACTATCTGCCCTGGGGCTGCAGCAAGAATTGGCATTTTCACGCAGCAAACAGAAATCACTTTCCGTTTGCTGCACGAAAATGCCAATCCTTGCTGCAGCCCTGGTGCAGATAGTGGGAAATCAGAAGTTAGCCGCACTGAGAAGACGAATGTGAGAGCGGCATAAGGTGAGTGCGAAATTGGTCTCTATCTCAGCCTTGTCTTCTCCACAGGGCTGTTAGGAGGATGCAATGGAAAAAAGAAGAGCCATGTATGCTGCCCAGTGTTCCTTGCAAGGAAAGGCAGGAAAATACTGTGATAGATATGAAGGAGAAGATGCAGTGTTCAGAAGCATCCACGCATCTCAAGTCAGATCATACAGTTCTGCATTAACAAGGCACTTTCCATGTTCTTGCTTCAATGCTTTATCACTAAGTTTAAAGAGAAGATAGCACCCTAATGAAAGAGAGGCTTATGTTTTCCCAGGATACCTGCTTCTGATGCCCATAATATTTTGTTGTCTTCAAAACATGTACTACTCCTGCAAAGTCCCTTTAACATGTGTATATGCTGGGTATCAACATGGGCTGAATGTCTGCACTAGACCTTTTAATCCTGGTTCAGCCTGGTCCCCAAACTGATTTTCTACACTAGAATCATAGAATCATAAACTCATAGTTGGTTTCTATGATTCCATGATTCAAGTGTAGAATGTCATTTTGGGGAAAGGGCTAAACCAGGATTAAAGGTCTAGTGCAGAACTGGTCCTAATCATATTCTAGACAGGGCCTTTGTTTGTAGCAGGAACTCCTTTGCATATTAGGCCACACACCCCTGATGTAGCCAATCCTTCAAGAGCTTACAGTAGGCCCTGTAATAAGAGCCCTGTAAGCTCTTTGATGATTGGCTACATCAGGGATGTGTGGCCTAATATGGAAAGGAGTTCCTGCTACAAAAAAAAGCCCTGATTCTAGATATTCATTGGGCACAAGGTATCTTCCAAGGTATTCTTCTGGATGCACACTTATTTTCTGCCAGTTATGCTGGACAAAGTAAATGCATCCCAACATAATTTGCATTAATTACGCCATCATCATGGGCACTATGTCAAGGTTTGTCATGAAGAAATGGATACGGATCAAGCTGTCACTTAAGAAAAAATAGCCCGACTACTTGATATATTAGTGCATGAATCAAGGGCCCTGAGGGTGGAAAGTTCTGTCACATCACAGTGAACCTATGGTGACTCCATAGGGTTTTCAAGGTGAGAGACAAACAGAGGTGGTTTGGCATTACTTGCTTTTGAATAGCAACCCTAGACTTCCTTGGTGGTTTCCTATTCAAGTACTAACCAGGGCTGAGCATGCTTACCTCCAATGATCTGGGCCATCCAGGTCAGAGCTTCATTTACCAATCAGGGTGAATGTGATAAATTTTATAATGGGATCATCATTACCACAGGTGATTCTTTTAAAAAGACTGGCCAAATTCATTGAGAAAGGATCTTTGAAGGTTATGAGCAATTATAGTCAAGGATGCAGAGTCCATTTTCTTGGTGAGAAATACTTGAGATCACTTACTGCTGGACTGCGCAATAGGAGCTTCTCTTTCCTAATGCCTTCCTGTAAGATTCCCAGGGCATCTGGCTGCCCTCTGTTGGAAACAGACCAGATAGATCTTTGATCTGGTCGGACAAAACAATATTTATCTGCTCATTACATCATTTATCCAGCTGCATTTGCTGGATAGAAGCTTTGCTGTGAAATATTGCCTTAGCTCTATTTAAAATGTCAACTGTGAAGACACTTAAATTCATGTTTAGCAGAGAATTTTATATAAATATTTCCTTTCCTAAACAGAAGTCAATATGCAGACGGGGGGGGGGGGAGTCTTCTGTTAAACAAAATTTGGCTTTGCAATTATAATGCAAAATAAGCTGCTTATTAAAATGATAAGGGATTGTCAGCAAGCTTTATAATGGGAAGCCATTGTTTCATTCAGATGTTGTTTAAATAGATGTATTCCATCATTTTTTCAGACTTCAGTGAATAATGAAATTGAACAAATGTTACATACACCAAAGTCATTCTTAATGTGGAAGAAAAAGAAAGCCACAAGAGGAAACCACAGACTATTTGGTAGTGTCTAAACAGCTGGTTTCTCCCTTCCTGGACTATATAACTGAAAATTAAAGGAAGCACTTACGGTAATAACCAACACTATTCATATGTTTAGAGTGACACTGATAAGCACATTATTAGATATATAGAAATGAAAATTAATGATTACCTAAAGTAGAAGTTTGGTTTTCATAAATCCTAAATTCAGGTCTTCTCAACATTGGTTTATAGCATGGGTCCTCAAGGTGGTACTCATGGGTGTCATTGCACCCACTGACACCTTTTCTGTCATTTGGCAAGTCTTTTTAGCCAGGTAAGCCAGGTAAGGCTTTTGCCCAGGAAGGCTTCTGATTTATTGGCAATTTTATTGACTGAGCAGATTTTCTTCAATATTGCTTTGGCAACAGCTACCACCACAGCACAAGGATTTACACTGTGTAACTGAACTTCAGCTGTGGCAACCATTTGTGGCTGGTTCCACCTTCTCTGTCAGTCATTTTGTTGCTGCGCCACCCAAACTGTGTTAGAATTCCAAATGTGCCCAGAAACTCAAAAAGGTGTGGGGGGGTTTGGGGGGGGACCTGGTTTATAACCATCAATGGCCTTGTCATGTCAAGTTTTGCATTGGGACATCATCCACCAGGTCATGTGGGTCAACACAGAGAAAGTAAGTAAGTTGCAATGAACATCAATGAGGTCAAAATAGTGAGGGCAAATAAGGGTCAGAGAGTACATCCCCAAGTATCAGTTTCATTTCCCAAGAGGAAAAAACCCCTGCATTCATGTGAACAACTTCTCTTTGTACTCTTGTAAGAGTTACCCTGATTTCTGGATATTATTAAGAATATAGAGTGAAGCCCCTTACAGTGCCCAAGGCTTATAGCGGTGGTCTCGGGGCACAAGAGTTTACTCAAAACAAAGTCCCAACAATATAAGGTCAAATCTGAGGTATTACCACTATGTAAGTCATAGCACAGAAATGCCTGACATTTGCATAATTAAAATGTCAGGCTTAACATTCCCATTAAATAAGTTCCTGCATTCTGTTTAATCATTTTCAGACTGTGCTGTCACCTTTTGCCTTATTGGCTTGTAGCATTTTGCTGCTGTTAGCACATTTCTATATGTTTTATATTTGCTTGTCAAAAATCAATGTGCATTTCATCCTTCCTTTCCTAGCTACTCTCATCTGGATAGTTTTGCCTGATGTGGAAAGTGATGGTTCCCTGTTACATTCATGTGTTCTATTGTTTTTCTGAAATTTCGTTAGAAACAAAACCCTAGAAATAATATTAATCATATGCAATAGTGCTTGCACTGTTTCAGTATAATGGTATATACCCCAAAAGCAGAAAATATTCCTCAGAGGTAGTATTGCCCCTTGGTTAGATGGGACATGAACATGGAGAGAAAATTCTGAGATGCAAACAAGGGTAAAAAAGAAATCATAGAAATCTGTCAGTCAGTCATTGCACTTGACTGACACCTTCGCTAACATGAGATAGTAGAAACAATATTTTCTCCAATGGCAAGAGACAAAATCCACCTCTCACAGGTGTTCATCAGAGAGGCAGGCAAGCAGTCACAACCAAGGTCCATGTGTTTGTTTGGATGCCAAGCTTCTATTTGTCCTTTCTATCTGCTCCTGGTTATGGGTGGCTACAGTACAGCAAATCTCTGCCATATCCCTTCTCTCCTAGGCTCAGGTGTTGTTTTGTATAGAACTCCCTCTGTGATTCCTGGTAATTGAAGAAGGACAATAATAGCAAATCCCTTATTCTTCCAAGATTCAGTTCTCCCACTGGACAGATGAGTCATCCATTCAGGATGCCAGGTCTGCTGGGAGCTACACAGCTGCCAAGCCACCTTGCTGCTAGTTTGCAAGTTCTTGGAAAGAGATATGTGATTGATTACCCACAATAAGCCATATTTCTCAACCACTTCCAGGCTGAACCAGAACTTAGTGCAGGGCAATGGCAACAGGCAGTGCCAGCAATATAATAGTTGAAAACCAAATGAGAGAATCACAAGCATAGAGGAGTGAAATAGGGAGAGCATACTCAGAGCAGTAGCCAAGGGTTTAAAAAGCCCCTATCTTTTCAGTCTTCATGATGGAGCCTAAAACTATCTCATTTTTAGCATCTCAGGACATGGAAACAACAGCCTAGGAAATGGTTGGTATCAAAAAGCATCCTATTTCTTTTCTGTGTCAAAGTCTCAGTGATGGGGACTCCGTCTCTCTCTTCATCTGCAGATTGATTTCTCCATTTCTTTTCTCTTCGCTGGTTTTAGGCTAATCAGTCCATTCCTTGACAATGTAGAATAGTTCCCTAATGGATATTTTTTCCTAGTGAAGTGTCCAGTCTCGTTTTAATTAGCTTAGATAATGGACTCTCTACAACTTCCCTTGGGAATCTGTTCCAAGGTTGTAATGATCTTGTCGTTTGTAAGTTTTTCCTCCCTGCCATTCAGCCATATTTCCCCTTTTCATTGCTTTCAGAAAAACTGGATCATCAAGGAATGCTCCAGTCAAAAGCAAAACACTTAAGTCTGGGGAAGGGTGGGAGATGAGAAGAAAACAGATCTAAAACAGTGAAACAAAGAGAGGGAGATACAGGGGCAATATGATATCTTCCCTGTGAACTAAATGTAGGCCTGAAATCAGTTGTTTGTAATGTAATCAAGACTGAAAAGCTAGCCAGACAACAGTGTCTGGGGATTTTAACAAAACTGAAGGATCACTAGAATTACCACTGAGAATTCTTTAGACCAGCTCATCGCAATGAAGATATCAAAGACCTGAAGAGATACAGCAAGGGCAATCAAAATGATCAAGTGGTTGGGGCCTTCCATTTGAAGGAAGACTAAAGGAATTGGGGTTTAGTGGCTTTCAAAGAAAATGACCAGGGGAAGATATGATGACAGAGTTGTGTAAAATTATGACTGGCATGATGACCCTCTTGCAACATGCTACAAATGAGAATGAGACAATGGCATTGATTGGCAGTGTAGCCAAGGACAAATAAAAGAGAATATACTTCCTTCACAACATGATTAATTTATGGAATTCAGCTCCCCAAGCTGTAGCAATGACTGCTAGCTTAAATATCTTTTAAAAGGTTTGGACACAGTCATGGAACTTAGGTCTGTGGTATGGGAAACCCTTTAAAAATACATTCTGGGCCACCTAACTATCTGTAAATTGAAAACTATTCCTGAGATTTCCATGAAAACAGATTGATGAGACACCGCACAAAAAAACAGTAGAAGTACCCTGGGGTGCTGTCTCTCACTCTTCAAACCCAAAATACCAGCCTGATTAGGAAACCAGCTGTTAATTATCAAGGGGTGATAATTAGAGACTATCCCTTCTTTCTACAGACAGCAGTGCTTTTCTGTCCCATTTGTGTTAGCAACATGCAAGTGAAGGCTTGCTTCAAAGCCAGCTCCCATACTGGCTGGTCCAAATTTCCAAGTGACACTAAAGCCCTAGTCCCAAGAACTCACTACCAGTGTTCCCTCAAAGATGAGTTAGTGTGAGCTAGCTTTTTTAGTTGTTGTTTTTTAGACTCTGGCTCACACTTTTTTTGTCTTTGTTCAGGGAAAATAGCCCCAGAGAAAACTGATTTATGCAGTGGCTCATGAATATAATGCCAGTAGCTCACAAAGAAGAATTTTTGCTCACAAGACCCCACTGCTTAGAGGGAGTATTGCTCACTACCCCAAAGTCCCAAAACAACATTCTGTCTCCAAGTTTTCTTTTATGAAAGAAGAGACTCTTTTGATGAGGGGGGAATAAAAATTATCCGTCTGTGTGTATGGCTGTCTGTCATGGTTCAGATGTGGCTATATGAATCCTGGCTTTTTAGCCTACTAATTTTTTAGGTGACTCACCAAACATTACATGACTGCAAAGTCAGAGGGAACTAAGTGGGTTAAAAGCTAAGATATCATGAGTCATGTGACACTACTCAAACCTACCTCCAAAAATAATCCATCCTATCAGAATATTAACATCATTCAAAATTCCTTCAGAACTTTCACCTGACCATGCTTCTTTGGGCACATTTTTGTGACACAAAAAGATACTTTACAACAATAGTAATGAGGTCTATCTATGGTTAATTATGTCTTTGTTTTAATTTAAAAATTTATATCATGTACTCCTCAGCCAATACAGGCTCTTGAGGCACCTTAGAAACCACAAGATGTTATATAAAATAAAAATAGAAATGTACATTATTACCCAGTCAAGCTTCAATGGAGGTGCTTGTGGAAGAGAACATCCCTCCTCCCTTAAGACTGGAGCTGTAGGGGAAAAGGAATCAGTGAAATTCGTTCCATCTTCTGCACAGAGTGGTAAGTTTGGTTAGCATCTAAGCCATTGTCAACAAAAGGGTACAAACTCATCAAAATTAGATTTATTTCTTTACTTCATCTCTGTATGTCTTTCTTGTTGATTTTAGAGGAATTATGAAACTATGCAATACCTTCAATATAACAATATTATGCAGTATTCCTATGATTATATGTTTTATTCTGCTCTTATTGCACCGTCTTCTACTTTTGTAACTACATTTTTGCCTTGCTTCTGATATACCGTAAGGTTATCTTCTCTCTCTTTTTTGCATTTTCCCTCAGTTTTGTAAACCTAGATCTATTGCATTTTTGGTAGATGTTTTATGCTGAGTATATTGTTTTTTTTTACTGGTTTTAGCAAAAAAAGTGATCTATAGATAAAGTAAATAAATACAGATATATGATATAGTACAATATTATACAATATTGTACATTGTATAGGATACAGGAAATAATATATGACTCTGATAGCAACAAAAAATCTTAGCACTCAAATGTGATATCTCCCTGAATACTGGCTGCTAGGGACAAACAACAGGGAAAGGCTGTTGGTTTCATAAATGGATCCAGCCATCTTTTCAGCTAGTGAACATCACAGCTCTTAACCCATCTTGTCTCTGGGCCTTTGGCTAAAGACAAAGCCCAAATGTTCTCTTCTCATATTACTTTTGCAACTTGGAAACTGTTGAAGTCTAGCTGTTGTCTGTGCTCCTCACTTTATGGCAGAAGAATCAAACCATACCAATATTACTCCAGTTTTTGTAAGAATAGTGTTCAGGCTCAGAACAGCCACAGTGCGGGCTTCTCTCAGGTGTTCCTAAGCTTCTGACATACGTTGCCATAAGTACATGCTATGCTGCAACAACTGCCAGGCCACAAAGGTAGCTTTCTTGAGTAGGACTAGATGTTTCAAAGAAGTTTCTGGAGATATGGTACAGAAATTCTTTAAATAATAAACAGATGGATCCTTAAGCCAGTTTGGTGCAGTGGGTAACAGTGCAGACGCTAATCTGGGAGAACTGGGTTTGATTCCCTACTCCTCCACATGCAGCTGCTGGGTGATCTTGGGTCAGTCATAGTTCTCTCAGAGCTGCTCTCTCAAGAGCAGTTCACTGAGAGCTCTCTCAGCCCCACCTACCTCACAGGGTATCTGTCTTCTTCTTCTTTGCCATTATGCTCAGAATGAGCTCTCCTTCCAACCTGTCCATAGGGACCCCTAGGGGATTTCCCAGGCTACTCACTATGGCGGGGCACCAAAAAGACCTCCAACCGCACACCAAAAACATCTAAAGGAATGAGGGTAGATGCTGTGGGGTTGTCAGGCTTGGGTACCCAAAATCCTCATGCTGGTCCTGGTTTCTTCTCATGTAGTGTGGGTGCTTCAGTAGCACAGCTGCTCGTGCAGTTGGATAATATGAAAAGGCCTGGGCTGAACAGGAGTAGGATTGTTGTGGATCTTTTCCCCACCAGAGTTGTCCCATTTTCCAAGAGAACCATTACTTGTGTAAGAAGGAACAACAGCTTGGATTCCCGCCAAATGGCCTAGGGTTTCTGTGACAACATGAGAAGGAAGCATGCTGCAGATGTTCCCAAACTATAAAAATAAGTAGAAAGACCTGCACTTAGGGTGAGTGAGAGCAACAGTCATTACACTGTGGAGGAGGAGATGACAAAATTAATGATGAAACTGGCTGAAGAGCTCTTTAAAAAGCTTAACACAGTTAAGGCATGAAGCTGTTTGACTATCCCTATACCTAGGGCAAGGAATGTGCCAAACAAATCTGCCCAAACACATCCACCCAAATTCTGCCTCAGGCAATATAAGATCCAATACCAAATCATTAAAATCTCTTTGCTTTCAGTACAAAGTGTTTGCATTCAAAATGATTCTATTATTCTATTTGGCATATATACAGTGTTTTTTTTCCAGAATATTTCCACAGGCCTAGAAGGCAGGAAGAATGTAAGGAAGGTCTGAGTAACAGTTACAAAGGTAAGCAACAAAATGAAAGGGGGGGAAACATACACAAGGCTTAGTGAATTCCTCCATAAACTACCTTTATTTCAACACCTTCTTATCTGAAGCATTTCTTTTCTGCCATGAGAACTAGGAACATGCTTGAGTTTTGTGGTGGTCTTTTTTCTTTTTCCGATGGAAAACCCAAAGAAACAAAATTCTGCACCTGACGCCAGATTCCAGATGGTGCTCATATGGTGGCTTAGAAATGGAAGACTTGCAATCCAATTAATGTCTAACAAAGTGAATCATGTTTATACCAAACAGCATAGAGGAAAGAGAAGCCACACTATTTTTAGTCGAGGAGAAAAAGGAAATTTAGAGTCCATGTTGAGCTGGGTGAATTTATTACCTGAAGCACTGTGAGCAGTTTACTGCAAGTTTTTTTGGGGGTAATATGTATTTTTAGGCTTTGTCTCTCAGTATCCAATATAGTTTGCAATATCAATTTTCTGTAATTTTGATGAACATCTCAAGAAATGTCTTTTCAAATATGAACAATGTTTTATATAAGGTACATTGCTTAAAAATGGAGGAAAAAGAAAAACCCTCTTCAAAAACATATAGTTGGGTAGCACTAGATAGAATGGAGTTTTTAAAATCTGCAGTGTAAGCCCTCTGCCTCTGTATTCTTTCTTGTGACCCATGAGATAAGAAGGAAGGCTTGGACCAGGACCAAATTTTTCGTGAGGGACCCAATTTTTGAGGAGCTTTACTCCAGCTTTGAATCTTGAGATAATATGAACATTTTGGTCCTGAGTTCCTCTTGCAAACTAGCATCCCTGCTTTACTAGGAAGGAATGAGTGAAGAAGAGTGGAGTGGGACAATCTGAAGTTCTGTCACACACAGGCTGACTCCTTCAAGCTGTGACATGATGCAAAGGACGTTCTCTGTGGGTGATGAATTTGAGGACTATGTATATTATCTGCCAATTGTACCACCAGACATACACAAAGTGGTGTCATGAGTTTGTTCCTGAAATAATGAATAATCAAAAACTTTGGCTTTTGCCATGTGTTGGCATCTCTCCTTTATTGCCATAATTATGTGAGATGAAGCCTTGGAAAACTGACAATTGTAAGAATGTCCCCTAAGTTCAGCTTTACTGTCTAGGTCTGTCCCATACTCCCCTAGATTTCCAAATGGTTGTAGGTGGCAGTAGGTTATATATATATATATATATATATATATATATATATATATATATATATATATATATATATATATATATATATATATATATAATTGCCTACTCTTCATATGAACCTACCAGACTTACAACTGTCATCTCCAGAGGCCCCCACCATCGGCAACCTGAGGAAAAGTCTTCTTGGTTGAAGCACCAGCACTGTCGATTTCTCTCCCCTGGGAGATTCTATCATTGTTTTCTACCAAGGTGTGACAACTTGTCTATTTGGTCTAGATTCTTTCATCGATGATCATTGACCCTCCTTCCTGTGTGTCAATGTGTTTTGTTTTAATTATTTATAATTGTTTTACTTGTGTGATCCGAAATTGGGTGGAAAGGGACCTTTAAAGAAATAAAATAAAAGTTCCTCATCAAAGGCTCCTTAGTAAGCTTGAGAGTCATGGAATAAAAGGACAAGTCCTCTTGTGGATCAAAAACTGGCTAATTAATAGGAAGCAATTTTCGCAGTGGAAGATGGTAAGCAGTGGGGTGCCGCAGGGCTCAGTACTGGGTCCCATGCTTTTTAACTTGTTCATTAATGATTTGGAGTTGGGAGTAAGCAGTGAAGTGGCTAAGTTTGCAGATGAGACTAAATTGTTTAGGGTGGTGAAAACCAGAGAGGATTGTGAGGCACTCCAAAGGGATCTGTTGAGGCTGGGTGAGTGGGCGTCAATGTGGCAGATGAGGTTCAATGTGGCCAAGGGCAAAGTAATGCACATTGGGGCCAAGAATCCCAGCTACAAATACAAGTTGATAGCGTGTGAACTGGCAGAGACTGACCAAGAGAGAGATCTTGGGGTCGTGGTAGATAACTCATTGAAAATGTCGAGACAGTGTGCAATTGCAATAAAAAAGGCCAACACCATACTGGGAATTATTAGGAAGGGAATTGAAAACAAATCAGCCAGTATCATAATGCCCCTGTACAAATCGATGGTGCAGCCTCATTTGGAGTACTGTGTACAATTCTGGTCACCGCACCTCAAAAAGGATATTATAGCATTGGCAAAAGTCCAGAAAAGAGCAACTAGAATGATTAAAAGGTTGGAGCACTTTCCCTCTGAAGAAAGGTTACAACTCTTGGGGCTCTTTAGCTTGGAGAAATGTTGACTGCAGGGTGACATGATAGAGGTTTACAAGATTAAGCATGGGATAGAGAAGGTAGAGAAAGAAGTACTTTTCTCCCTTTCTCACAATACAAGAACTCGTGGGCATTCAATGAAATTGCTGAGCAGTCAGGTTAGAACGGATAAAAGGAAGTACTTCTTCACCCAAAAGGTGATTAACATGTGGAATTCACTGCCACAGGAGGTGATGGCGGCTACAAGCATAGACAGCTTCAAGAGGGGAATGGATAAGCATATGGAGCAGAGGTCCATCAGTGGCTATTATCCACAGCTTATTGTTGGAACTCTCTGTCTGGGGCAGTGATGCTCTGTATTCTTGGTGCTTGTGGGGGGCACAGTGGAAGGGCTTCTAGCCCCACTGGTGGACCTCTTGATGGCACTTGGGGGTTTTTTTTGCCACTGTGTGACACAGAGTATTGAATTGGATGGGCCATTGGCCGGATCCAACATGGCTTCTCTTATGTTCTTAAAATGTAATATAAATGAATGAAACAAACATGTTGGGAAACATATATGTGACATGGTTTTTAGAGGGCAGCTGTGCTGATCTGCAGTGAAACAGTCAGATTTGAGTCCAGGAGTACCTCTAGAGGCCAGCAAGATTTTCTGAGTGTAACCTGGCAAAGGGAGCTTTGGTTCTTGAAAACTTATAATTTGAAAGTTTTGTTGGTCTCTAAGGTGCTCCTGGGCTCAAGACTGAAGTACGCTGTCAAGCGGCTAACTTGTATTGGATTGAGAATAGCTGTGAGATGACAAACATTTCCATGAGGTAAGTACCATGAGGTACTGCCTAGTTTTTAACTGAGGGTTTCAATCTTCATATCAAGGTTTCATATTACCGCCTCAAAGCAGCTGTCACTTCAAAATGACTACTTGCCATCACACTCTGGAAGTATGGAAGGAGGTCCCTGAAAACAGTGCCAGCAGCTCAGAGAAGGAAGAAAGGCTAATATGAAGAGCAATCAACACATATATCCCTAACACTCAGTCTTTTTTCCCCCCAAGCATTTATGTTGCAAGCCGCCCTGAACCCTGGTGGGGTAGGGTGGGGCGTAAGTTAAATAAATAAAATAATTACTGTTGCAGCTGGGGAAACAGGTAAGACCCAACTGATAGCAGCCACATACCCCTTGAAGAGCCAGAGTGGTCAAGTGTCAGACTAGGGCAAGGGTTTAATCTCCACTCTGCCATGGAAGCTGGGTGGGCAACCTAGGGCAAGTCATACCCTCCCAATCTAGCCTCCATTGCAGGATTGTTGTGGGGACAAAATAGAGGAGAATAAAACTGAGAAGAAAGGTGGAAAACAAACAAATGGGTAAGAACTGGTCAGGACAAAGACCTCATGCATCCCTCAAAGGACTGTACCCCTCTTGTTCAGAACTACAGGGGCTGCAGTTTTATTGCATTGGGGACAGTGGGATTTTGTGTCCTGATGAAAAGCTGTCCCTTCTGCAAAGCTTTGGCCTGCCCAGATTTCTTTTTTGGGGAGTATCCTCCACAGCTGGCCCCCTCCCCCATCTTCTCTTTTCTTCTTCCCCCACCCATCTGCCAGCCTGTTCCCTGGGAAGTTTCCAAGCAGCACCTTCCCCTCTCCACACACGCACACCTCTCGTCCAGGCAGCTCCCTGACAGCTGGAAAGGTGTGGCCTGCACCTGAACCTTCCGCAAGTGGAAAGGGGAGGCTGCAACATGCCGGGACTGGACCGTCGGCGGCTCCTAACCAGTGGGTAAACTGGCAAAGGAGGAGGAGGAGAAGGAGGCGACTGCCTGGCATGCGAGCGCTCCCACCGCAGGCAGCCTGAGGCGAAACGGGCGGGCGGCAGGAGGGCGGCGGGGCCCAAAGGAAGAGCGCGGGCCCTTCCCTGGATGCCCAGGGCCCACTCGCCACACACACGCGCACGCGCGCCCCTGCTCGCCCTTTCCTTCGCTCTGAGGGGGAAAAAAGAATTTTCGAAAAGAGCTCGGCTGGCTTGCAAGGTAGGGCGCGCTCCCTCCGGAGCTTCTTGTTGCTCTTGGAAACGCCGGGCGGCTCGGCAGCATGGCGAGGAGGCGGGGAGCTGGGCGGGGGGCGGGAGAGGAAAGAGCTCCCGCAGGATAGCTCTTTAGGGGATCGCCACAGAAGGGGAATCGGCTGGTGGCCGCGCGGGTGTGCGCGGTGTGAGGGAGACAGCCCCCCTCATTTCTGCCCCATAACACGATAGACGGGATCAGGGGGTGCCGCGGCTGGCGGGAAGGTGCCTTCCCGCCTTCTGTCCGCCGCCCCCGAACGGTTGAAGCACAAGGCGGTGTGGGGTGGAGACCCTGCCCGAGAAGGGGCTTCTCTCTGAGCCCGGCTGCCTGGCAGGTGAGGGGAAGTGCCCCTTTCCCTCCGCTCTCTTCGCGGAATGTTCGCCGCTTCTTTTTGTGACTCAGGGGGAGGAGTTCCACACCTGGCTTGTGTGGTGTGCATTCATGTCTGCTGGAGAATGCAGTGATAATAATAATAATAATAATAATAATAATAATAATAATAATAATAATAATAATAATAATAATAATAATAATAATAATAATAATATCAAGGGAGGGGCTTCATACTTGCCTGAAACTGGGGGGGGGGAGGGCCAGAGGTATCCCCCCCCCGCAAACATACACACCATACACCCATTGCCTCTTCATTGCTTTCTGGCCACTGAAGCATATTTGACTTTTGTTTCCCCGTTTGGGAAGCCGGGAGGCCGCCTTTGTAAGTGAAGCGGGGGCTCAGAAGCTGGCCTGGGCCACCAATGTCCAGGTGAGGCGCCTCAGACTTCCGCAGGTAACCATCCCACCCGCCTCCCAGACACTGGGGGGGGGAGGGAGACGCAGAGTTGCCCCCACAGCCCTGAAGCTCCACAGCCTGGCTGGAGCGGGGGGCGGCTCCGGCTGTCTTTCCTCCCCCCCCCCGCCTCCCTTGAGCCGCAGCAACAGCAGCGGCGTGTGTGTGTGAGAGAGAGAGTGTAGCTGGGCGAGATTTGGGTGGTTTGGGGGCTCGTTGCCATGGCTCCCTTGAAGCTCTGCCGAAGGAGATATTGATGCCAGTCACGGAGGGACCCTTCTTCCTTTCCGCACGCTGGATCCCCCCCCCCTTCTTCTTCTTCTTCTTCTCCCTCTCCCCCTTTTTCTTTCTTCTTCTTCTTTTGGGTGGACCGGACAAAAGTGATTGATTGGGCGACCTGGGACGGTGCCGCTCAGCCGCTGCTCAGGCCAGTGCGCGGGAGCCGGAGCCTCTTGGCAAAGTCCTGCCTCTGCTGCGCCAGAGCCATTTCCACCCGCGCTCCCCGGCCGCCCCATCCCTGAAGGGGCTCCCGGAAAGCAGCCTGTTCGCTCGCTCGCTCGCTCGCTCGCACTCCCCTCCAGGCTGCAAGGTAAGGTGGAGTGGAGGGGGGGGGGGATGGTGTGTGTGTGTGTGTGGGGGGGGGATGCCTGCCTAACCTTGATGGGAAATCGATAGCCATTGACTTCTTTGATCGCCCCGTCTGAAAACGCTGAGATGAGGGACGGGGGACGCGAGACCGTCGTTCGTCTCCAGAGACCCAGCAAGCAGCAGTCTCTGTGAAACGTGCCGGGCTGCTGTGCTGCGGGTGTGTAGCGATGGGGCAGAGGCGGATTTGCCGGTCAGGATCGCCGGCTGGGCTGGGAATGTGGACGGCCACCTTTCTCTCGCCTGTCTGCGCCTTTCCAGCCGGCTTCGGAACGTGTCCATCTTTTGATGTGCCAGAGAGAGACGGCGCTTCGCTTTGCTTCTCCAAAGTGCTGAGGGAGCTCGTATCTCTTCCGCGGCGTTGAGAGGATTTTCTTGGCAATCTCGGTTTCCTGCTCTGTGCGTGCCTTTTCTTCCTGTGCTGCAAAAGAAGCTTCCAGACACGGGAAAGAGTGGCTCGCGGGGTCATCATTATACCGACTACAGTAGATATTATCTGTAAAGACCAGGTGCGATAGATCCCGCTTCCTATTAAAACCCCACCGCTACCACTCAAGGAGCTATAGAAGCTCAGAGATCAGAGGGTTAGGTACGCCTAGGAAAGGGGGGAGGGGGAATCCCAAATTGACTGCTGCCCAGCTAAAGTTTGCATAAGGAAATACAAAGAGGGATTCTTTCTGCACCTATGAGGCTGAAGGAAACCTTGCCTGTATACTGGTATCTACAAGTGGAAGCCTATGAGATCATGTATGGCACTGGATTTGAGTTTTGGTTGGTCTGTGCACCTTAAAGTTTTCAGACTTTTGATTTTTGATTCCAGTGGAATATAATTCTTTTGAATAATAATATATCTCTCTCTGGCATCTTTATATCTATCTATCTATCTATCTATCTATCTATCTATCTATCTATCTATCTATCTATCTATCTATCTATCTATCTATCTATGTAACATTGTGTATTACATGGGTGCAATTTTGGGTTGCAAGCCTCTAGATAGGTTCTGGAGATCTTCTGGAATTACATATCATAGTCTGAAGATCAGTTCTCCTGGGGGGGGGGAGTGGCTGCTCTGGAGGGTGGGTTTCATGCCATTATACACCACTGAAGTCCCTCTCCTCCCAAAACTTAGCCCTCCCCAGGTTCCACCCGCCAAATCTCCAGGAATTTGCCAAACCTGAGTTGGCAACCCTAGTGTAGTTAGCAACGGTGGGGCAAAGTAACAGTGCAGGGCTCATATGTCTGAATGAGGGTTGTGCTAAATTCCAATGAAGTGGGGTAGAAAAGCAGGGCATGTGCATAGCACTGATGCTTGAGCAGATCCCTCACCTGTGTGCTCCCTCCAGTCAGCTTTCTTCATGGGGAAAGTACAGGAAAGTATTCTGCTCTGCACCCTTCCCATTCCCATTGCACTGCACATTAAACCCTTCCCCTGATTCATAAGATTTTGATGATGGACAGATCTAACACATAGGACTGACGTTTGTTTGCCCTAGAATGTGTACAGATTGATCGAAAGCTGGGAGAGTGCCAAGGATTCTTTGAGAATCACTTTACTTGAGAATATTTAACAATTGGATTATGAAGGCAAAACTTTACCAAGCCGGATGTGTGCTTGTTTAGATTTGGTGTATTTTTAGTAGGTGGAGACCTTTAAGAAAGTTGATGCTGATATTCTGAATTCAAAGTGCCTGGCGGTTACTATATTCTGATTTTCATTAACTCTAGTGACTTCTGAGTCTTGATAGGAACAGTTTTTGCTTATATCTGTTGAGAAAGTAATGTGCCTCTATGAAGAAGACTGCTGCAGAGAAACAGTATAAAGTTTTCTTTGAATGAAAGTGTGAGTGCATATTCATACGCAGGGTCATTGGGTACTTTGCCTGAGCTGTGAAGTTGACTAAACTAGACATTTCTTCTGGGTCAGTTTCAGGTCTTAAATTCTCTGGCAGCAATTAGGTGTAGCAGTGAAATTCACTAAACCAGAAGGCAGTTTCCAAGGGGTCAGTTTCACATATTTTTTGAATGCTCTGGCAACAAAAAGGTGTAGCAGCTCCAACAAAGTATTTGAAAGAGTAGACCAAGATTTTCTGCTGTCTTACATGTATGTAGTTATGTCACAGATGGGTCAAAGTTAGCACCATTGTAATGGGAAAAGAAATGATCATCTGTATGCAAAGGGTATCTTTATTACATGCTTAAAGCATCACATTCTAAGGTATCATGGAGTTGGAAAAGACCAACAAAACCATCTAGATCAATTCACTGCCCAAAATCTAGACTGGGGTGGCCAAACTTGCTTAACTTAAGAGCCACATAGAATAAATGTCAGATGTTCGAGAGCCACAAGACATGAATGTCAGATGTTTGAGAGCCACAAGGAAGGAAGGAAGGCTGGCAAATAGAGGGGAGGGAGAAGTGGAAATAAAGCAACTTTAACTTTAAATTCATTATCCAACCCACTGGCTGGCTTGGCTTGGAGATGTGATTTAAAGAGAGAAATGCCTTTTCCAAGCCGGCTGGTGGGGTGGTGGGAGTTTTAAGAGCCACACAATATGTGCCACAGTTGGCCACCCCTGATCTAGACCAACATCCACCCATCTTTCTGACACAACTGTCACCAGTTTTTATGATATGGGAATAGTTGGTTTAAAACCACCCTTGGGATATATATTTAGAAATTCAGTATCTGAAATCTTAAATTAAAATGTCACAGATAGGAGAAGTTGGGAAAGGCCTTTCTCTGCCCCTAATCATGGAACAACATTGCCAGTCAGAACACAAAATATTGAGCTGGATGGAACAATGGTGTTACTCTATAAGGCTATTTCTTCTCAATCAATGGCACATTGCATGGCCCAGTTCACATATATTCCTAGGATATGGAACTCCTGTGCATACTGAGAGTATGTCTGTCCTGTACTGCCACATATAAATGGAAATATATAGGCCTGATTTGCATGATTCTTGACCCCAAAAGTAATAGGGGTGAAGAGAAGAATGCATAAATCAAACCATATGCACACAGAACTAAGGTGCTAGATAGTACCCTATGTTTATGATAGAAGGAAAGGCATACACTCTCTATACCATTAATAATACCATTCATGGCCCAGATAAATGGGTGAATGTATACAGAGCCAGTTTGGTATAGTGGTTAAATGTGCGGACTCTTATCTGGGAGAACTGGGTTTGATTCCCCACTCCTCCACTTGCACCTGCTGGAATGGCCTTGGGTCAGCCATAGCTCTGGGAGAGGTTGTCCTTGAAAGGGCAGCTGCTGTGAGAGCCCTCTCAGCCCCACCCACCTCACAGGGTGTCTGTTGTGGGGGGAGAAGATATGGGAGATTGTAAACTGCTCTGAGTCTCTGATTCAGAGAGAAGGGCGGGGTATAAATCTGCAATTCTTCTTCTGCAACCACCTAGAAACTGAATAAGTTCAGGGATTGTCCTAAATGGATACAATAATGTTATCTGGAAGTAGGGCTGCTGAACTACTTAGTAGAAACATTTTGTCCCTCAGCATTTCTATCTAGTGATTTATCTGATACATATTGCTTTAGCATTTCAAGTGCCAAGTATTAATTTATCTGAATGTCCACTCTTGGTTATTTTTAATAGAAAAAAAGATAAATCTAAAAGATAAATCTAAATATGCTTGTGTGTTTTATGTGCCTTATAAAACCTGAGAGAACCGCAGAAGCATCCAAGAATTCAAAATTAACTATAATATAGTTGCCATGATAGGCTAATATAGAGTGATGATAATATTATAGTCCCTGTATGCAGGAACCATTTCATGTCTGAATTGATTTTATATGTGTTCGGGGCAAAAGGTATCAGAAACTGGGTGTGCAAACTCTTGCATATGCTCCTTGGAAAGAAAGGTACCTGTGACTGAGTGGGCAACAATGTGTTTGAACTTTGGTATAGATGGGATTTTTTTAAAAGCAGCAATGAAATGGTCAAAGGGCTTAGAATGCATTGGTAATTACCCCTACACCTGAAGAGGTCATTACTGCAGAAATGGGGGCAAGGAGCTTCTAAGTTTCACTGCTGCTCTTTGCAACAATTCTCTGAGTTTAAGCAGCAAATTGCTTATTATTAGACCTGTCCATATAGTTAATCTGTGCACCTGAACTGCATTCATTCAAACTCCCATAGGATCTGACTATGCAATTGATATTCTTTTTGCAGAAAACATACTGTGTGATCAGAACTAATGCATGTTAGAGGGTACCTGAGTAGGCCGCTGCAGAAATGAGACCTCAACCATGTGGTGCCAGGGAATTAGACCACTGTCACTACCACCACTATCACACACAGATCATCATTGCAATTCTAAACAGAATTACAACCAACTAATCTCATTTATTTCAATGGAGTTAGAAAGGTGTAACCAGGGTTTTTTTGTAGCAGGAACTCCTTTGCATATTAGGCTACACCCCCCTGATGTAGTCAATCCTCCAAGAGTTTACAGTAGGCCCTGTAAGAAGAGCCCTGTAAACTCTTGGAGGATTATCTGCATCAGGGGGGTATAGCCTAAAATGCAAAGGAGTTCCTGCAAAAAAAAAAGCCCTGGGTGTAACTCATTTTATAATTGCACTCACAGTGAATGTTTGACCAGGACTCTAGTCCCTACTGCAAAAGTGAAACTGACTAGCTACCAGGCCCGGTCCGAGCCTTCCAACGCCCTAGGCAGCACAGCTCTGCCCACCCTTCAGTCCCTGCACTTGCCGAGGGCCTACTCATGAGTAGGTGTGGGCACTACTCACGAGTAGGCAGCAGGCAATACTCGCGAGTAGCCCCATGCCTGCCAGCCCAACACCCCCCTCCCCCGTGCTCCGCTCTCCCCCCACCCCGCTTGCTGCGAGGTCTGTGGATGTTTTGAAGAAGAGACCTCTCAAAGAAGTTTCTTTCCCCTCAGAGCTGGTATGGCTGGGTGTCCTTGCAGAAAGCGGGAGGAGGGGCAAGCGAAGCATGGGGGGGTTGGGCTGGCAGGCACAGGGCTACTCACGAGTAGCCCCATGCCTGCTGCCTACTCATGAGTAGCACCTACTGGTGAGTAGCGCCGAGCTGCTTGGGCAGGCAGAAGCTGGCGGCGGCAGGGCAAGCTTGGGGGGGGCAGGAGGGATGGAGCTGGTGGCGGTGGCAGGGCGAACTTCAGGGGGGATGGGAGGGAGCTGGCTGTGGGGGTGGCAAAGCAAGCTTTGGGGGTGGGTGGTGGCAGGGCGAGCTTCTGGGGGGTGGGCGGAAGCCCGATTTGGCATCCCCTGACTCCCAGTGCCCTAGGCAACCACCTAGTTTGCCTAGTGAGAGAGCTGGCCCTGCTAGCTCCTGTAGGAAAGCATCTCCTTTCTGTGGAAAGGGAATTGGCAGGAGATTGCAAACCCTTTCTCAACTTCACTTAAATGAAAAGGACTTTCGCATCCTGTAGAAATGGAGACAAAGGCTTAGATCACAAGTAAATCAACATTTCCCACAGATCTCCCTCTTTCCTGTTTCAGACCCTTCTCATGCCATTTCTCAGGGTCCTCTATTCCCCTCAAAAAGCTTTTCATAGAGATCAGTGGGCTGCAGTGAGCAAAGGGAGGTAGATTTAATTTGCATCCAGCCCCAAGTGTTTTAGTGTCACCACTGCTCTTCACAGTGTTTGTGGGGGGAGCAGGTAATATGCAATGAGTACTGAACTTTCTAAGATAAGAAATGTATAGATCATCAACAATGAAAGGAAGAAGCAGGAAAAGACAATTTTAAAGGCATGTATATGCAGTAGTCATTTGGAAACTCCATGTGAATTTAAGACAGTCCCTTGATTTTTCATGGAACAGTGAGAGAGAGAGAGAGAGAGAGAGAGGCTAGTCCTGTATATATTTAAAGGTGAAGATAAATGCAGTAAAATCAATAGCATAAGACTAGTAAGAGGGAATTAAGATTAACCTATCACAGCCCTATGAATATTTTGCTTTTTTCTGTCTTGAAATATTTGATATACTACTGTGTTTTGATCATATTTATATTATTACCTGTAACACAATTTCTGGAAGCTTTGCTTTATTTTGAATGTCTTGGAATATAGAAGTAATGTTAAAAATGGTATGATATGTTATAATACTTTCCCGATAAATCCTCTTTTGCATCTCCTTGTTTGTTCTTGCTTTGTTTCCACATTCCATTTTTGGACCATGACTTGCTTCTAGTGTTTACCATGGCCTGACAATTTTGCACTCACAGAAGAACATGAGAGATTCACACGTTCTGCACCCATGTTTCTTTGCAACTTCTGTCATGAAGCATTCATAGTTCCACTGAGCCACCTAATCTTGGTCATCAACATTATCATCATCTTAATTTATAGCACGCCTTTCTCCATGGGACTTGAGATGGATTACACAATATTAAAAAGCAATTCAGCCAGGCAGCATAGATTTCCAGTAAAGATCGCCATTGCAGTAGGACTAGAATTACAGAGCTAGAAAACAATGCAAACAAAAAATGACCTAAATCATGGCATACCATAATGAAGAAAGGGGGCTTAAAAAAAGTATTGCAATAAAAAGGGAGGCGATGCATGTAATAAATACTATGAGGCTGGGTACAGATGGACAGCAACCTCCCATCTCAGAAGAATGCCGGTTTAGTGGAAAGTTCCCTGGGGGTGGTCACACAGTGCACAGAACCCGCTGCCAGAACACGGATGGGCTGCGCACCCCAGAGGAGTGGTTGTTATTATTATGATTATTTATTATATTTGATGAATCGCCCTATCCTGGCCAGTGCCAGGCTCAGGGTGATACACCACTCAAGTGCATGAGCGATGCTTCCCTGGCACTCTCCAATCATTCAGTTGGCTGGGAAAGCTGCCTCAGAAGTGCTTCAGCAATTTGCTGCCACTTACAAACCGGTAGCTTTTTGAGGCAGCAGAGTGATGGCGGATGACAAAGTAAGGGCGGGAGTGAGGCAGGACCCAGATGTGTGCATTTGAACTTTCTATTTAAATCCAGATGTGGACCATTCCTGTGTCGGCCCAAATTGGCCATCTGAATTCAGCCAGATAAACTACTTCTAGGCGTGTCAAAAAACTTGAAAATAGGAAAAGCAGCTCATGCTTATGGTCTGCCTATCCCATGAGCAGACCAAGATTTCTGTGAGACTGAATGAAGAACTTCTTTAGTTGTGTACTAACCATGGCATTGGCTTCTGGTTAAACATGTCCCAAAATCTAACACAGTTCAGACAGAGTATACTTTAGCTCTTGTATCAAGATCAGAATATGAGATTCAGTGGCTCATAATCCTGACAATTGAAGGCAATTTTATTTTATTCTTTTAGAATATCTACCTTTCATTTTCCTCCTGATTCAGCAGTACTAATTTGGATCTAGGTTGGAGCCATGTCTCAGTATTGGAGCATATACTCTGGTTGCAGAAGATCCCAGTTCAGTTCTTGTAGCAAGGGCTGGCAGAAGGCTCCTCCCCCCTCCATCTCCATCTCCTCCATCTCTACTGGGTCTAGCATCCACCATAGCTTGGGCAGCATCTAACACTTGCCAGAGATCCGGCACCAAAGCAGCCTCAGTGACATGGTACTACTGGGTCATCTCTCTCAATAGTTATGCCTGCTGCTCCATGAGCCTCTGTCTTAACTGGGTGAAGTCCATGCTGCTCAAAGGCTCCTCCATCTCTGTACCAGCCATAATTTTAATCCCAACTGGGGAATTGGTCACTTTCTCCAGGGAGATCAATGCGGGGGGTCACAGCAAGGATCAGCTGCTCATGCACCTTACTTATGCAGATGAGGCAAAGAACACCCTAGGGCCAGGACACTGCCCACATTCTCCACCACACTGTCATTCTTCACCTTTTGGGAGCCCAGCTTGCTTCTTCCCTGATCTCTACCCAATAGCTTCCTTTTATCTTTCCATGCTCTGCTATTTCCCCACCTCCTCCTTCCTGGTTGCTTGACCATATCCCTGTGTCAGTCAGCTTCTCATCACCTCTCCAACCCGCCCTCATCCCTCTCTTTCTCTGGGGGAGGGCAGGACTGCTGGACAAGTCCCAGAGCAGGCAGTGGGCCAGAACAGAGTTGTCCAGCCTCCCTCGGCTTGCCTCCCCCCCTGTAGTGCCAGCCACCAGGGGTTCATGTCCTACAGCCAGTCCTGGCATAACTGTGTTAGGAGGACCAAGCAATCCTGAGCCCAGACAGGAAGAAAGTTTGTTGGAATCATGAGGAAGCCAAATTTTTTCACAACTAAGTCCATTGTATCTTACTCTCAGCATTCACCCATCTATTTGGAATTTTGTGATCATAATGCTAATTGACATAACATCAACAACCGAACACAAATGCACATTGAGCACTCTGATCATGCTGAAAAATGCTGTGCAAATCTGGTTATAGAGTTACTATGGAACCGTCTGGAGAATATATTATTGCTCATTCATGACAACGTATGTCCTGTCTGTTTTGGGAGTGAAGTTGCCTATTGGAAGTAGCATGGCTCTTGGTAGCAGTGACAACAAAGGAACCTATTTACTGGGTTAGAGTGAATCCATCTACCTCCCCACTTTGTGATGGGAGCATATTAGAAAATGAAACAGAAAAACTATTATATGAATTAATTAGCATGTAGTAGATGATGTCATTAAGCTAGCCACATGTTCCTACAGGCTAACCACCCTGAAAATCTTTCCATCTGTCCAATGAGCAAGTCAGATTCACGAATGATATCTAAAATTAGTCCCCCTTTCCCAAACACACAATAAAAAGACATCAGCCGTGGTTCACTGTTTTGCCTGAGTGAAAAGTATAAAGCATCAGGGCAATAAGAGAATGATAGAAAACAAAATAGGGGATTGAAGTGCAGGAGAAATGACTCTTGGGTACATCTCCATTACCACTATACTGAAATGGTACTTTGGAATTGTAAATGTGTAGTAATGGAAGAAAAGCACTGTAGTCAATTCAATAACACCAGGCTGTATCCTATGACTCTGTTCCACTAAAGGTAAAACTTTTCTCTGCAACAAACAGCCTTAATCTTGCAGAAGAAGTTAGTCCTCAAGGAAAGATCCATCATTTGTGTAACAGAACTGAACACATAGCTTAATGACTGGAAATCCTGTACTGTCTAGCAACCTTCCATCAAGACATGAATAGCAGCATTTTATACAAGAGGCTGAAACAGGAAAATTAGGATACTGCACATTAATTGTGCACCTTTTGATTACAATTTTGCATGGAACTCAGTAGTTGTCAGTCAAAGGAATGCAATTATTACAGGCATTTAACATGTGCTACATTTGTAATTAAAGCAAATGAGTGAAGACATAATAGCCTAGCTATTTACTCCAGAAAGCCCAGAGACAAGTCTTCCTATAAATAAAAGATTGTTTGCAAGCATTTTATGTTTAGTTAGCACAGTTTGAAACGCAGCCATTTTGTTTGGCTTTGACTTGTTTAAGGGATCAGACATAATTGTTTGGTGGGGGGGGGGAGCTGACAAAAACTAGGTGAGAATCATCAGTTTTTGTGGACAGTTAGTGTGATCAGAAAGCTTCTATTTTACATTCCTCCACTGGGACAGGACAGGAACTACTGCAAAATAGCACTAATTACTCCAGTTTATCTTGCATGTGTTAGACTGGGGTAGCTAATTATTGCTTTCCCCATTAGCAGGGTTTTAAAGAATAATGAATTAACATATTGCATTCATCAAAAGAACATCTACAGAGTTTATCGTCTGAGAGCAAATGTGTGACTGTGCTGCAGGAAGTCACTGTGGCTTTCCTCAAGGGGAGAAGAAAAAACTGTATTGGGATTCCTTTGCAAGGTGCTTTAGACCTTGATGAATGACTTGAATTGATCACCAGCAAGTGACACTGGAACTGTTGGTTGCTTAGCAACCCAATGGAATTCTGCAATTTCAGTTGTATTTCTCCCATAAATGAGCAGATTCTGTTTTGTTAAGGAATAGGG
Organism: Heteronotia binoei; assembly: GCF_032191835.1. Classification (NCBI taxonomy): domain Eukaryota; kingdom Metazoa; phylum Chordata; class Lepidosauria; order Squamata; family Gekkonidae; genus Heteronotia; species Heteronotia binoei. The sequence continues at coordinate 63,677,866 of NC_083227.1, forward strand.
TTTTTGTGTTTTGTTGGGATTTTTTGTCTGCACAAAAGGCACCCTACCCGGGAAGCAGTATGATATGTTATCCAAAACGATTGTATGCCACAGTTTTGCAGCAGCTGACATTTGATGGGGGATGCCTGATGGCTGTTAACTTGAAAACCAGAACAATTTGGAGCTATTCAGTGGTTTTCTAGTGCTTTATAATAAGTTATAATTGCATATTTGTCCTTTCTGAGTCAGAAATGTACGCAAAGACAAGTAGCAGTGAGAGGACTAATCCCACCAGGGGGGTTCATCCAGCCAGCGCTTTTGAAATGTTTCATTCATGCTGTCTTGAAGTGTGAGGTCCTGCCAGGTCATGTTGAGTTACATCGTGTTTCATTATGAGCGAATGGTATATAACATGGAGCATGCCGTTCAATGATTGCCCAAATTATAGCAGGGCAGCTTGGCGCAGCTTGGGGTTCATTCAGCTTGGGACCTTAGCTAAGAAATCTCAAAGGTTGAAATTGATTTCTAAAACAACTCATCTGGTACATGGCTGTATTGAAAAGTGATAATGAAGTTTTAAGGAGGAAGCCATAGTAATACTAAAGAAGGACAAAGTTGGAATTTAAGCCAACTCATAGGGTTTCAAAGCATTTCTGAATTAAAGTTTGTTTAGAAAGAAGAATGGCCACAGATGACCATCGATGTGAAATGTTTAAATGAAGCTATCCCTCTCTCTCCCTCTGCACCATGTCTTCTCATTGATTTCTATAGAGGAATCCTATTACATTGAGCAGGAATATCTTTATTTGCAAAATGGCAAAATATGACCTTAAGCACAAGATAAATACTGGGCCACCGTTTATGGCTCATGTGCAGCAATCCTGAGTGTGTAAGCTGAGCCAAAGGGGGAAAAAAATTGAGTATCTCAAGGGGGGGGATACATGAAATTCCTTTAAAAAAAAATCCCGCCAAGCTTTTAGCAGGCAACACAAAGAGAGGAAGAGCTCTCGATGCACCTGATGGAATCAGTTTAGAAATTAACTGGAACACTTGTATTATTTTGGATGCCTCACCACCAAATTATATAGCAGACTGATGCAGGAATTGCACTCAAAAAGGGGGCAATTTACAAGGATGTAGATGATGGATTATCTTTATAATTTAATCCTTTTTGCTGGTGGGTGTTATTGGGCTGCTGGGGAAGGGAGAACGGAGAGCAACAGGAAAAGTAATGCAAGCATGAAAATTTGCAAATTGCCTGGGATCAGACCAGAATGCTCCCATCGGATGAACAGCCAGGCAAAAAGAGCAAGACAAGAGCACACTTTCTGTTTCCCACAAACTTAAAGCATCTGATTTTTTTCCCCATTCTGTAACAAAGCTGATTGATGAGGCATAAAGTGGGAGAAAAAATTGCAGGAATGTGCAGAGCATGCCTGGTCTAATTTTGATTTTTTTTTGGGGGGGGGGATTGTTGGTTGATTGAAGGTGTGGCTTGCAATCTGAAGGAATTGTGATCTGAAGAGTGGATGATTGAACATCCATGAGCCCTGCCAGGCTGAGCTTTCCTGAATTAGCAACCCTAGGAGAAAAATAAAATTCTTACAGCACTGGAGTAAATCATGAGAGTGTCCCTTCTCTTGTGTGTTCCATTTTTTTTTTTTTTTAGTTTCCCTCATATGCAAAAAGGAGTTTGCTTGCTAGTCCTTTTTCCCATCTAGGGCTGCAATTTCAGGGAAACATTAAAACTTCTTTTCCATGAAATGAACGCCAATGAGAAATCTCAGAAATTTGATCTCCTGAAGTCTCTCATGTAGTTAATGACATCAGAAATCCATCATCATAGATTTCTCACATTTGATCCAATCCTATCTTTCAGTGGGGCAGTTGAAACATTTGCTTCTGCTCCCTTCTGTCTGCTGAACATTTAGGTTGCCTGCTTTTCAGGTGTACAAGCAACCTGTTGGGCTCTCTTCTCTTTACATACACGGTCCATCACACTGGGAAGGGTAGAGACTTCTGTGGGGAATTTCACCTGTTCTTTTACAGAACCCTTCCATATGACTATTCTCCTTAAAACGAGCATATGGGGCCTGTGTGGATATTTTAGCAATACTCCCTAATCATCCAGTGTCTTTCATACACACCAATTGTAATTTCAGTTAACTACTGAGTCTGGGAGCTTCATTGTGCACACATCGTATTACCACTATAGTATAGGATTTGAGTGATCTGGCTTCAAATCCCCACACTGTCTTGGAGGTTGCTAGGCAGCTCTCAGCCTAATGTTTCTCAAAGGGTAGTTTGGGGGAAAGAAGAATTATGTGTGCTGTCCTGAGCTCTTTGGGAGAAGAACAGAATGTTTTAAAAAATTATAACATAGTGGGTTCAATGCATGGAAGAGATGAGGGAGTAGTGATCATAGCTCCTTTATTAGATGCAGCATAGTATAGGGCTGCACTTGGAACTGATAACTGGGCCAACTATATATATACATTCAAGTCCCCACGCTAGCATGCCATTGGATCATTCAAACCAGCAGGGAGGCTGTGATTCAAACAGGGCAGCAAGGATTTGGATCCTACTGTCCATTGTTCCGAAGTTCCCAAGCTCAGGCCTAAAGGCTCCAATGAGCCAGGCAGGAACTACATTCCAAAGTCATGACATTAGTTTATATATACAACAAAAATCTTTCTTGATTTTCCTTAGTAGAGATTCCAACAATGCATACAGCAAATGTATACCTGGACCTTTACCCATCACTGAAGTGAACAGGAAAGTGATTCCCTTTTTATCCTGCCCTTCTTTGAAGGAGCTCAGAGCAATGATTCTCCCTGCCTCTACTTTATCCTCATCATGCCAGTGTTATGAAGGAGGCCAGTGGATAGAAAGTGGCCTAAAGTCCTCAGTGACCTTCATGGCTGATGGTGGATTGGAACACATATTTCCTTGGTCCTGCTCCAACACTCATCACTACACCAAACTAACTTGCATTAAACATTGTGTGGTTTGAGGTGGATGTTCATTCGCCTACCTAACCTCTTCTCACACCCTCCTCTAGCCACCTTGTTTGGAAACATGTTTCATATTTTACTGCAGACCAGGGGAGGGGGCACCCACACTTGTCCCATCCACAATGAGGATTAGATATATTGATAGATTTGATTTGTACAAGAAAGAAGGGAAATCAAATGAGGTTGAGGGGGTTTGGAACAGCAGATATGAGAAATCTGAAATCACTTCTGTGGCTTTCTCATTTGATCTGGAGTTGGTTTCTGGAACCAGACTCCCATTTTTCCCCCTTCCTTGGTGCATATCCTGTGATATAGTTCATATTGCTCTGAAGCATTCAAAGAAGTGTTTCTGAAGGGAAAAGAATCCTGATCCACAGAACGCATTATGTTTTATTTATGAGAGTCCAAAGAAAGTGATATTTTAAATACATTTTCTTCAAGACTCAGCTAAAGTTGCTCACAATGCATAGAGAATGGCTTAGGAGAGAATCCCATTTTAGACTTGTCTTCTTAGCATCTGAAGCAAACACCACTAAAATTATTTCTAGGCTTAATGATCCATGTTTTTTAAAGCTATCACATCAGACAACTTGCCTTCAGAGTAAGAATATGCACAAATCCAAGAAAAATCTGTGAAAAAGCACATTTCCCTCTTGTAGCCTTGCTTGCTTTTAGGCACACCTACTGGCACACATAGATGCCATTATTTGCGCCTGCAATTGTCATAATTGCAACTGTACAATAGTCAAGCAAATGCATAGAGATATCATATAGGCCCTTAATTTAGTTCCTTCACTTTCCTCAGTTAACAGTTTGATGCATTCAGGCTCAGAAGGAATTCTGAGCTCTTTTAGATATTTTTTGATGCTCTTGATTGGACTTGTGTTGCTTCAAAATGTCAATGCACTGCTTTCCACATGGTTTATTGCTTTGCCTTAGAAAAGAGAATGGATATTGATCAACTGAAAGGCATTGCTCACTCTGCACCAGTAGCTTGCACAAACTTAGATGACAGTGCAGTAGTGCAGACGTACTAGCATTATTTCTTGGATTAATTAGATGAATGCCAGTCTTAGAACAGGCTCCATGTTTGCTTGTGTTCTATGCATCTGTGTGCATCTTCAATCAAATCAGCAGGATACCATATGGATGCATGGACCAGATTGCAGAAGGAGGTTTCACATGACTAAAGTTTGCTATTACATACCACATTAGTTGTAACTAAATTTGAAAAGAACTGACACCAGCAATATTTTTGTGCTGATTTCCTGATTCTATGCATATATTATTTTTTCATATATTATCAGATGGCTGCTGTTTCTCACCTAAATCCTGCTTCAATGAACTCCATGAACAAATTGTGCCTATGTATGCACAATCAAAAAACCCACATTGGATGCTCTTCCTTTGTAGTAAAAATAATTCTAACAATATAGCCTAGTGCAGTGTGATGGTTTAGAAACTGAGCTAATAAGCACCAAGTTCTTGGTCCAAATGCTATTTCTGCCATCAGATGAATTGACTATGTGGCCTTAGTCAAATCATATCACTTTATCCTCTCACATGCTTGTTTGAGAGCCACTATGGTGCAATGGTTTGAGATGGAAGGTAGAATGGTATAGCCAAGGGGTGGCCTGCCTGCCTCTCTTCCTTCCTTCCTTCCTTCCTTCCTTCCTTCCTTCCTTCCTTCCTTCCTTCCTTCCTTCCTTCCTTCCTTCCTTCCTTCCTTCCTTCCTTCCTTCCTTCCTTCCTTCCTTCCTTCCTTCCTTCCTTCCTTCCTTCCTTCCCCCTTTTAATCCTTTTTTGAGGGAGAGGAGATTCTGTGTCTTCCCAAGCTTGGTAATGTTTGTATCTCTCCAGGTTGATTTGTCCTAGATTATGCCCTCTTAAATTATTTTTGTTGACTTTGCAAAGTAGTGTTCTTTGCTCAAGTTGCTCCATATCACGTTTCTTCTTTGCAGTGGATTATTGGGTTCGACATTGCAATGGAGTCTCAAGTTGTACATTGGCCAGATTCTCTGATTGTACATTTGCTAGACTTTCAACAAGGTTTCTATTCAGTGTGGCCTGGGAGATTCTCAGGTTTTACACTGGCATTGAGTCTTGGGTTTTACATTTTTCCCAATAGGAATCAGTGGGGGAGGGGTGGGGTACCTTATTCATGGGTCCATATAATTAGACCACTTAGTCCAATTCACTTGATTGGGCGGGGGGGGGGGGGTTAAAGACAGGCACCGGCAGCTCTGCTGTAATTTCAGTCTCAGTAACTTTAAAAACAGCCCTTGCAGCCACTTGGAAAAATTCTCTACAGGGAATAACAGATCCAAAGAATATTGGAATTGGGGGGAGGGGAGGAGACCTGAGATCTGAAACCCAGGAAATTGGGGATACCAATATTTTAGGCCCCCTGGTATCCAGATTTTTTAAAAACACCATGTTTGAGCTGCATATCCCTATTTTAGGATTTCGAAGAGATGCTCTGTTAAGGCTGCAGTGGAAGCTTAGGATGCAAACAGGAGATGTCTAGTATGATGCTGGCAGAAAATTTGCACTGAATCTGACAGAACATGCTATAGAGCCTACTGGAAGACCTAGGAAGCAGTGGCTGAGAGCAACAAAGAAATGTTACTGCTTTGCTATCATAACACCAGCTAATTTGTGACCATCCCAATTGTTTGATATCTCAGCATCTGTTGATTCCAAAACATGAGCCTTAATTGAGTCAGGAACAAAAAAAGTGATATTTTTGCAAAGTTTTGTTTTGTTTTGCTGATAAAATATTGTGATTATGTGTTGATTTGGATGCTGGTTATAACTCAGAAGAAATGTATAGCTCATACCCTGGTCTATTTATCATACATTTTGATGATTATTGATAGGACACTAAGTAGGCTTCCCAAACCTCCCGCCCTGGCGGGGGACCCCCGAATTTCCACCCTCTTCCCCTGCTCCCCAAAAAAATGGAAGCGGGGGGAGGGGGGAAACGGCGCCGGGGAGCATGGCGAGTCACCCCATCCCGGAGCAGGCGAGGCCGCCACGCCGCTGCCGCCCCCTCCCCGCCCATGGCAGCTGCTCCTCCGAGATGGGCCCAGGCTGAGCGCATCTTGGAGGAGCAGCCAAGATGCGGCAGCAGCGCAGGCAAAAACAAAGAAGGGAAGGGTGGAGGCAGGCCAGGAGCATGGCGAGCCGCGAATCCGGGCCCTTCTAGGACCCGAACTCGCGGCTCGCCATGCCCCTGGCCCGCCTCCACCCCCCCCTCCGATTCCACCCCAGAGGCGGAGCGGAGCGGGCGAGGCCACTGCGCCGCTGCCACCTTTTCTCCGCTCGCCATGGCTGCTCCTCTGAGATGGGCTCAGGCTGAGCCCATCTCAGAGGAGCAGCCACGGCGAGCAGAGAAGAGGCAGCAGCTGCGCAGCGGCGTTGCCCACTCCGAGACGGGGTGGCTTGCCACGCTTCCTGGTGCCATTTCCCCCCCCAGCTCCACCCCAGTGTCTCCTGGCTCCACCCCCAAAGTCTCCTGGCTCCACTCCCAAAGTCCCCAGATATTTCTGGGGTTGGACTTGGCAACCCTAACACTAGGCCTCTTCTTGTGCCCTGAATCCTTGCCCATCCTGGCTGCTAAAGTCATATAAAAACCACATCCATCAGCCCTTGCTGTTCATCATAAATCAATCACTAACTGAGAGCATCAAACCTCAGCCACTCTAAGATGTGGTTATCCATCCACTTTAAACAACCTTTCCTACTGAAAACTGGGGTGACCAATTATCACCCAGTCTCTAATCTAACCTTTCTAGGAAAAGTGATTGAGAAAGCAGTAACTGACCAGCTCAAGATTTTCTTGAACAACTTATCTGTTCTGGACTCTTTTCAGTTTGGGTTCAGGCTGAACTGTAGGACAAAGACAATCCTGGGGTGAGGTCAGACGTTCAGAAAATCCCGCTACGGGCATGAGTGGAGTCTGGAAGCATGTCGGATTTTAAGCGGTTGTCCAAACATCAGCATCTGCGAATGGTGGTTAGCTCATTCGAGTCCCGCGTTGAGACGACTGGGGCGTGGACTAATTTGATACTGCTTTAAATCCGGAACAAAATTCTTCTGATGGTTCCTGAGCGGAATTTCTCTGTTTGAACGCTCCATCGTTGGCGACTCATCGGAAGCGCACCACCGCTTCCCATCCAAAGCCCCCTGCAAGTGATATCACTGCGCCAGTGAATGAGCGAGTGAATGTTAGCTCGATAAATTGTTTACCGCCCCTATGTCCAGAAACAAAACTCACTTTTGAAACTAGATGTGAACTGATTTGAATTCCTGGGTTTTTTTCTGCACGCGTAGTGCTCGTGCTGGAAAAGTAGTGGCAACAGACTAGCAAAACTGTTAGTGATCTGACCCATTTAAAAGTGACGCACATCCCCGCCCTCAAGAATGAGGTCATGGTGGGTGTGCGAGATCTCTTGTGGAGAAGGGAGGAGACGCTGGATCTGCTCGATAGTGCAGATAGCGGGCATCACTGCGCCTGCGCTAATGCAGATTGACGTCTCATGAAACGAGGTCTGGTAGAGCACTCTGATCGACCAGCGATGGGACCCACATGGGATAGAACGGGAGCCCGGCTGTTGTCTGATCGGGAAATTGGTTGTGCGGATTATAATAGAGGTGTGTTGCAGATGGATTTAATGGTGAGTGTGACCGCACCCCTGGTGGCTTTGGTTGATCACCTCTGTCTGAATGTAGTAAAGGTCATGCTTCATTGTTGCTCCTATTGGAAATATCTGCAGACTTTGATACAATGGACCATGTCACCTTATTGAGGCATTTGGTGACAGAAGTAGGTATCGGGATCTGCTCAGGTCTGTTCAAAACATTAATCACAGACCAAACTCAGAGGGTTTCTCTTGGAGACCAGGTGTCCACAGGATGCAGTTCAATTCTGTTCAACTTCTATATAAAGCCCTCGTGACAAATCATTTGTAATTTTGGATTGGTTGTCATCAATATGCTGACCACACCCAACTCTATATCTCCTTATCTAAATCTCCTGGTGATGCAGTATTTTTTTTTTAAATGTTGTTTATGCTCTCATAGCCATGAGGACAACTTTCGAATTAACAGATATACGGTAACATTGTATTTTAAAATTATTAAAACAAACCAAGAAGAACAACACATAATTAAAACAATTTAAACCAGAAGTAAAATACAAACAAAAACATGAAAACTATAATTGAAACGTTGGGCAGGAGGGAGGAATCACTGAGGGAACACCAAATGAACAATACAAGTTTTTATCTGCTGGTGGAAGATGGCAGCAGAAGGCGACAAGTCTCCCTGGGGAGAAAATTCTAGGATTTTGGTTCCACAGCCATAAAGGTCCTCTTCTGGGTTAACATTTGCATGATCTTAGAAGGGGAGCACCCAAAGTAGGGAATCCGAACATGACCATAGTAGTCAGGTAGGTTCATAATAGACGAGGCAATTATTCAATCTGGTCACTTTTCTGGCATTTCACAAAATATGCAAATCTGAATTATTCAGAAGGGAACTTTTACAAAAGGTAATAGGGTTTTATTATAACAGAATGGTTCACGAAGAATGCTTTAATAAACAGAAGGAGACTATGAACTATACTTCTCTGTATAGTACGTACTATCTATTGTTACATGTATTATCCTATAATGTTTATGCATTGTTTAATATGCTGAGTTAATACTTATGCTTGTTTCAGCTTTCTTCCAGATTTTATTTGGTTTTAATTTCCAGGTCCTAATCCTATTACATTACGTATTGCATGTCCTATCCAATTGCCTGCATTGACTTCCATTGTTTAATCCACTCTGAGTCTCAGCAAGAATATCAAACTATATTGCTTGCGGGGTAGGGCAGGATTTAAAATAACAATAAATAACATAACATAAATAAATAAAAATAATTTAAATACATAATTTTTAATAAAATTATTAAAATAAAATTACTTTTCACCTCTGACCTCTCCAATTATTCATAAACTCCATGTATGCAGAGAGAAGTAGAACCATGCCTGCTGGCTTTGCACCTGGATGTCTATACATTCAGAAGAACATCTGCAGCATAGTCAATTGTGCACAAATACAAGGATTGGATACAAACTAAACTTTCCATCAGTCTTATGGAACTTTTCTGCCTCCTCTGTCCCAGTGCAGCCCACTAATCTCTCCCCAAATGCTTCTCCTGGGGAATAAGGCACCCTGAGGAACATCATGGAAGGGGGTCTACAGGGGAAATGGGGAGTTAGTGGAAAATGCTAGTTTGGTATGGATCGAACCCCATATGTAAAGATGTTGGCTATGTGATTAGAACCCTGCTTTTTGTGGCATACTCCCAATTGTTATTGCAAATCCTACGTGGAAACACTTGTAACTGAATAGGGGCCCTGTGACTTGTATGTGTGCATGCATATAAGAAGAAACACACAGAGGTTCAATATTTCAGTGCATGTAGTTTGGTACAAGCTTTGAATACTTGGTTGAGGTTTCTGAATCTTCTGCCAAAAACTACTTCAGAGCCAATTTCCTCATGAAGCCTAGGATTTGCCCATTCATTTCTGCCACCAGCAAAAAACAAAAACAAAAAACTCAACTATGTATAACTGCAGTTGCTTGCATTTATCCCTTCTTCTCCCATCTGAGTCCTTCCCTTCCCCGCCAATAGCTATCTGCCCATTTTTATTGTGTAGATTGCAAGTTGCTCATGATAGCAGGGTGTCTTTTTTCCCTTATGTAATTCTGTAAAGTGCCATGTCCATTGAATCTGCGGCATAATAAATAATAACAAGACTGTCAGTTACTTGATTAAAATCCTGAGTATGGTGCCTGAAAGTTTGCCCAGATTATACTTAGTGGACGTGTAATCGAGTTTTGCAAAAAAGATCTTTGGGTTCTTTGTATTTTGCAGGTTTGTTTGGTTGCTTGGCTTTTCTTTTGAATGTCAAATTGGCATGAAAAGATCTGAAGGTAGTCAGGTCATTACATAGAGAATGCTAGGGATGGACTGTCAACAAGTCTTGCAGGCATACAGGTATCTAATTTCCCACTGGAAAAGCCTGCTTGTCTCAAAAATCAGAGTTATCTGTGAACTCTCCTTAAGGGGAAGCTAAGTTGCCTTGTTTGTCATTACACTTTTAGACTAGCAGCTCTGTTGGAAGGCTAATTCAATAATAATTGTAATACTCTGGATTCTAAGAGGCGTTTTGGACTGGGCCCACATAAGAAGAGACTTGCTGAATCGGACCAATGGTTTATCTAGTCCAGCATCTTGCTTCAAACAACAGCCATCCAGTTGCCCTGGAGCATCTTCACTTAAAAGGATCACATAGTAGGTGCTGTGGGAGGGAAGGTGGCATGGTTTTACGTGATCTCCTCAGATCTCAGAAGCTAAGCAGGGTAAGTACTGGGAAGGGAGACCACCAAGGAAGATTCTGCAGAGGAAGGCAATGGCAAATGGTTTCTGCTTCTCATTTGCTTTGAAAGCACCTTGCTGGGGTCATCATAAAGTTGGTTGTAACTTGATGGCACTTTGCACACACACAGTAAAAAGGTAAAGAAAAGGTAGTCCCCTGTGCAAGCACCAGTTGTTTCTGAATCTGGGGTGATGTTGCATCACGATGTTTCCACAGCAGACTTTTTACGAGGTGGTTTGCCATTGCCTTCCCCAGTCATCTGCACTTCCTCCCAGCAAGCTGGGTACACACGCAGTAGCTGCTGTGAATGACTGAGATCCTGGAGAGGCAGCATCAGTCAGAGGTAGACAATACTGAACTCAATACACCAGTTTTCAAATTTGGCATAAGGCAGCTTCATCTGTTCAGAATAAATTTATTAGTCTTTAAGGTGCCTCTGTTATCTTTATGAACTTAAGTCCTAAAGAGGTAGAAGTGTTTCAGTTTCTCATAACTGATTATTTATCATTTGCATTAAACTTTCTGCCATAAATGAATACTTAGGAAAAACACACACAGGACAGATAGCATTACTTTAAGGGTCAGATGCAGTCTCTGGCCTGCAGGCTGGCTATCCTTGGCTCAAGAATAAAAGGGGTGCAGCCATAACAGGAAATAAAGGCAAAAGGCAAAGTGAGTTGTGCTATAGTAATTTAGTCAGCCATGATTTAAATTATTATTGCACCTAATGATTTTTGCCTGCTGACCCTCTCGTCCTTTGTTCAAGCTACCTGAGTTCTGAATAGCAATGCACAAAGAGAGACAGCAGACAAGGCAGAATTGCCAGTATGTCAGGTAGAAAGCCAAGGCCCTTTCCAGTACAGCCCGTCATCCGATAGCTTCCTTACTACTGTCTGTGGGAGTCCCATAAATGCAGGGCTTACCACATTCTTGACAAATGTAGGTTCCCATTCCTTGATTATTTCTGTTTTTACTCATTCTTTCACCTAAAAATCTGTGATATTATTATCTCTGATTATTCTATTGAATGCCATCATCCCTGCTGTTTGTCTCCACATAACATGCAAGCTGAGCACTTGCATGCCCTCTTGCTAGGTGATTTTATGATAATACCTGCCCCAACCAGAGCTTACCTGCTGTGAGGCGGTGTAATTGGAAATGGAATTTTGAGCTTCATTTCCTGTTACAACCCAGTGAGATGCTAGAAACACAAAAATAATTTGCACAACAATACAGCGAGCATTTAAAAAAAAAATCTGAAAGGGATCCTGGCAACTAAAGAAAATAATGCATAGAGGCCAGTCAAACAGCCACTAACATTGATAGGATCCCTTTTGACTGATTCCCAGAAAGCCATATTTAGCTTACACAGGTCTCAGAGCTAATTACATTATTGGTGCAGGGAACATTCATGCTGAGCAGCCAAGTTGGCTTCCTTCTTAAGCTGGAGTAGAAACTGTGAATGTCGCTCTGTTGGCTCTCTTCTGTATGCAAAGATCTCAGAGCATAATTCCAACTCCATGTCAGGATGAAAAATTAATCCTCTTTGTCTCATAAATAAACTGGGATTTCTTTGGGAAGTAACAGGACCAAGTGAAGGGAACAAACAGTGAGAGCTTAATGGGATTTTTTCCAAGTCCACCTTAAATTCAACATACAGTGAAATACTACAAAGTTAGATGGAAGGTACATTGCAAAATTGATATATCAATCATCTGCCATCATCTAAATTGTGTGCTGTACATTCTTAAGATCAAAAGATGTTGACCTAGGATATGCTTCAACTCATTATCTGAATCCTCCAATAGAAAATGCCCCATCAAAGGAAAAGAGTGTTCTTTTGTGGCTGTGGTTGCTTATCTTTGTCTGCTTTCACAAGTAAGCTAAGAGCACCACTTTATCTCTTTGTATGTGTATTAAGAAAAACCTTGATAATATAGTTAATGTAGTTTCTGATGGGGAAAAGAAGCACTGTATTTGTAAAACAGCATCTATGATGTAATTCAAATAATGTGCAATGAGTTTTTTTCTTCTTCTTTTGAAACACTGCACAAGTATTACTGTCCATTGATATACGGTGAATATACTACTAGCAGCAAATATTCTGCTAGAATTAAACCCAAACAAATGGCAACCATATAAACCAACCCTGTTATTGCTGTTTGGTCTTTGAATCTGTTAAACAACTTCATTATCTTATATGATAATTTGCTGCTTACAATCTACCTATACGTATAGTCTGATAATTTTCATTTCAGCTTATCTGAAGAAGTGTGTGTGCACACAAAAGCTTATACCTTGTTAGTCTTAAAGGTGCCATGGGACTCAAACTTTGTTCTGCTGCTTCCGTCTAACATGGCTACCCACTTGAATCATGTCTGACAAAGAAAGCTTTGACTCAAAAGCTTACTGTTGGTCTCTAAGATACTAAAGGACTCGAATCTAACTATCCATAATATGCAGCCTTCTGTACTGACCCAGAGTCTTTCCCCAATTTAGATTGCCAGTTATGATGACTGTTATATATTTCCATTAACTGGAGGTGGAGACTGGGGTGGCCTGTCCACTAGGAAGCCCTAGGTGGCTGCCTGGGGCATGGCTCCAGGGGGGCACCAATTGGGGTCCACCCACCCTTGCCTCAGCAGTGAGGGAAATATCTGGGCTCAGCCACAGCACAGCAGGGCTCCAGCACTGTAAGCCAAAATGCCCTCAAAACGAGCTTGAGGAATTGTCAGGTGGGCACCTGGCTTAATCAGGAGCTTTTATCTATGTATACAGGATTCCACGTCCAGAAATTAATGCTTAAATTTAGCAAGGATTCTAATTAAGTAAAACAATTAAAATTTATTCCAGAAAAATATAGAACTCACATACAAGGCAATGTGCTCATGAAACATACATACAGTCCTAGGAAAAATAGAGAGAGAGATAGAGACAACACATGGATAGACAAACAGGGTGATAATTACTGATCATAGTCTTCAAGGAAGGCTCCAATGGTGACGAAAGAGGACGGGGGAAACGGGACCCTCAACTGTGGCCAGAATCAGGGATGGATAACGACAGTGGAACTGGGGTAGTGCTAGATGCACACATGAGTGGAGTTGGGTCAGAGGTTAAATATACTACCTTAGACCCCCAGGGGATGGGAGGTACAGGGGCGGAAAAAGGGGAGGCTCTGCAGTGACCATAAGGGCTGGACTTCTGCAGTAGCCAATAGCAAGTTAATTGGTGGCACCCAATTGGATGCCCATAACTGACCAATGAACAAGCTTGGGTCCTGGTTACCTGATTGGATCTCCAGGTAACAATGGACCAAGGTGGGGATGCTCCAAGATGACCGTTGGGGAGAAGAATGGGGGAAATCACTGGGTGGAGGGGTGCTTAGGACTATTAAACTTATCTAAAAAGGTGACACTAGATGGCCAAATTACTACCTAAGGTAACACCCGGTTTACACAAAGGAACTTGGCTCTGGCTGAAGATGGACTTCAGTGTTCTTCTTGACACCAGTCTTTGTCCTTAGTTCTGTTGGACAAAGGCTTAGGCATTCCGGCAGGGTCCACACCTAAGCTTGATGGCTTCATGGATGGGTGACATCTGTTGAGTACGTGAGCCTCCCGCTTCGCTGAAATGGAGTCTTGGCACTGCTGGAAGATAGCTGGTGTTAGCCTCCCAAAGTGGATTCTATGGTCAAGGCTGAAAACCACATGGCCTGGATAGCTCCTAGTGGTGCACTTTCTTCCGCTCCAATGATAGAGATGACGTTCACTCAAAGCAACTGGAAACCATCCGTTCTTCTTGCTAGCACTCCTCCAGAAACACGGAGCGCTGCTTTAGCGTTGTGGCTGTCATAAGTCCTTTCCAGTCTGGCAGACAAACCCACGTTCTCCTAGCAGATGTGTGTGAGTTCAGTCTCCAGGCACCCTGGCAACCAGGCAGGTGACTGCAATGTTCTGAATTTTAGGGGTATTTTCTTACAGCATATGAACATATGAAGCTGCCTTATACTGAATCAGACCCTTGGTCCATCAAAGTCAGTATTGTCTTCTCAGACTGGCAGCGGCTCTCCAGGGTCTCAAGCAGAGGTTTTCCACACCTATTTGCCTGGACCCTTTTTTGGAGATGCCAGGGATTGAACCTGGGACCTTCTGCTTCCCAAGCAGATGCTCTACCACTGAGCCACCGTCCCACCTCACAGTGCACTCCCAGGCTGCCATTGCTCTGCCTTGTGCATCAGATCTGGGAGGCGGTTATGGCAGCCTAGCAACGTGCACTCTAAGGTTGAGGGTTGCCAGGGTTGAGGTGGGGCCCCTTGTCTAGAGCTGCTGCTGGCTACAGAGAAAGTTAGGGAGGAGCTGTAGCTCAGTAGAAGACCCTCTGCTTTTCATGCAAAAGGTTCCATGTTCAATCCCTGGGATCTCCTCTTAAAAGGAACAATCAGTTGGTGATGTGAAAGACTTCAACTGAAACCCTGAAGAGCTGCTGACAGTCTGAACTGACAATACTGACCTTGATAGACCAATGTTCTCATTCAGTATAAGGCAGCTTCATGTGTGTTCAAGTGAACAGGTGGATAAGTGAACAAGGTGGGAGAAGACTGAGGGTTGGGAGCTTTCTCACTGTGATTGTTTGCAAGGGGTTTTGCCATTCTTACACTAAAAATCCAGCCGCAAAGCATGTTATTTAGTGTGTGTGAATGCACCCTATGATTCTCAAAAGCTTACACCCTGAAACTGTTGTTGGTCTCTAAGATACTCTGGGACTCAAATCTAATTATTCAAATCTAACTGTTCTACTGCAGACCCAGATGGCTACCCTTTGAAAATATCAGCATCTGATTCCTATTTGACATTTTACCCATGCAGGAAGGAACTGTAACACCTCTTCTTATAGTATATTGGGTTTTGCCCTTAATTGAATTACTTACAAAATGCCAATTTCCAACCATTATTGCTGAGATGCTTTTGGAAAGCACACAGCACTGTCTGCAAAATACCAAGTTTGCAGTAAAAGCTTTTATTACCTTCAAGGTTATGGCTTCCTGTAATGGCCACTTATTCATATTCTCCTAAAGTCACTCACTTATGCAGTACAAAGTTCCTTGTCAAAATACTCCAAAGTTGGCTAAGATCCAAAATATTGGTCCCAAGATTGGATTAAGGCATGCTGAGGTCATGCTATGTCAGATTCAAGAGACCCCATAACAATACCCCAATAGGAGGTAATTTAATAATTTTAGTAATGGAAAAAATTATTTAGAGGTTCCCTCATAAACTAAAATCCCAAACTGGCTTACTATTGGCAAATGATAAAAAGGTGGTCAGCAGAACAAGGTGTTCAAACATTTCTAGAATTAAGCTGAATTTAATGTAGATTGGAACCTTTGTTTATTGTTGTGGCCTTAGGAATGTGTGAGAATTCATGAAGTAGGAAATGTTGATGTGCAACCTGAGATTTCCCTCTATGGAGGCATTCTTAGACATCAGGAAAAGAAATGTGACAAACAACAGGCAGGCAGGTAGACAGCTGGACTGGAATCCAAGGCTTTTTCTCCAGGGTTCCTTCAGTAGGGCTTGAAGAACCTCAGAAAAGAGCAAGGAAGAGGTGTTATAGCACCTTCTTCCCTCTCCCACTCCTTCCAGCAACCTCTCCCTGGTTGCCTTAGGCAAGATCTGGGCTTTCCTCCCTGGTTCTTTAGACTCTGGCCTCACCCACTCTCCCTGTCTTTGTGAATTCTAGCTCTAATGGGCATGAACCAGGAAAACTGAGGTTTGTGAAGGTTTGTGCTTCATGGGGTTTCATGAAACATGGACCACAGACCTACACGGACCTTTAATAAACTCGTTCAAGTGTCATGGTTCATGATGTAGCACAGCTTGCAAAAGCCATTTGAAGGATTCTTTGTAGATGACTTTAGCAAGCCCCACCACCATAGCACAACTTGCATTTGTGCCATGGTAGCTACAGCAGAGCTCGCAAGAACCATTTAAAAGGATCCCTTTAGATGGTTTTTGCAACCCATGCTGCCACTGTGGCTTGGAGCTGGCACCAGAATGTCTGCCAACATGAACTACACAGACTTCCCAAAGCCACCTGGGATGTTCATGGGAGGTTCATCAGGCAGAATGGCACAAACTGAGACCTGGTTTGTGACAAATTTTGGGTTGTAATTTGGTTCATGCCCATCCTAGTAGAGGCATTTGTCTTCTGTCCTTTAAGTATTAATACAATTTTGCCCTATTATTTAACTGCAGAGATGGAGTTTAATTTTCTTATTTACTGATCACAATAAAAGTTTTGTCATGGACATATTGAGTGTTAGAGGTGAAGAAGAATGAAGACATCTTTGGGTGAAGCTGTGAGAAAACTGACAATTATTTCAGTTACGGCAATTTCAGTGAAGTGTGAAGAACTAAGACCAGGTCTTTGACATTATTTTCAACTGTGACCTGAGGAGGAAGTCATTTAGATACCTTTTGTTGATTTTGTTGGGGGGGAAATGAAGTAGGTGAGGTGATACTTTCTTGCAAGTTTCTCTTGAGCGAGTGTAGATACAGATATTCACCAAGAAATTCCAGCAAAAGAGATAGGTCAAATATCTTAAGACTTTCCTCAAGTGCTATCGAGCATTTCTTTTTCATTTAATGTACTGTAGAACATATTTAAATACTTTAAAGAGCCCTTTAGATACAAATTCATGGTTCTAACCATCTATTTCTTTTGAAAGTTCTGATGTCAATTATGAGTGAAGATGTTCACATACACAAACATATTAATATTGTTACTATCAGAGAATGATTTTGGATCCTCTATGGATAACCTTCCCTAAATTTAAATGTGAAAGAGGGGGCAGTATTCTGATAGCAATCTGGTGAGATACACTGCATGTTATTTTTTTAAAAGTTTATATTAATTTTGCTCATTATTACCCAATTTATTTTTTTATTGTTCTTATTTTCCATTTCTCTAAAGGCAGGAAAGTAACCTTTCTCAGAATAAAAGGCTGTATGTTTATTACCAAGAACTGCAGTGGATATAATGAATCAAACTCCACCCTCTGGTGTACCGATGGTAACATAGTTGATTCATAGGTAATCTTCTTGAACTCCTCCTGTTTCAGGGGAGCTCCACACTTGCTTACAGACTGTAATAATCACCAAAGCTGGGATTTATCAGAGTTTCCACACTCTGAAATATGTTGAGAGACACTTCTCCAAAAATACTATACTCCCAAACCACTTAACTTCAAGGAGGTAAAGTGGAACTGTCAGAGATTCCTGAGTCACAGAGTTCCAATAGAGAGATTTGGAGGGGGCGGAATTTCTCATACAAGCAGTACCTCAGGATGCTTAATGACATCCTCTTTTTTCACACTGATAGTTAAAGCTATGGCCTGTCTTATGGTAAGTAAATAGTCTCAGTCATGATGGGATCCCCTCAAACTTGGAATCCAGAAAATGTATGTTCAGACTTCTTCCAATAACTTTCAGTATTTTCACCTAACTGGCTGTAGTAGATTTTCCAGGCTGTGTGGCCATGGTCTTGGAATTAATGCCAGGACCATGGCCACACAACCCAGAAAATCTACAACATCCAATGGATTTTGGCTGTGAAAGCTTTCAACAACACATTTTACACCTAACCTTTCCAGACTATGTTTAGAGCAGAGGTGTCAGACTACGGTAATTTGTTATGAGGGCCAGATCTGACATAAATGAGACCTTGTTGGGCTTGGCCATGTGTTTCATAAAATGTATTGCAAGGTAGCAGAGAAATAAACATTATAAAGGACACAAACACAAAGATTTTTTAAAAGCTTAATATAAAACATGCTTAAAACATTAGCACTCGTTGGTCTTAAAGGTGCTTTTTTTGTATCTCTCCCATGTGATCCAGAGAACTGGGCAAAGGAAGTTCTAGCCAGGAGGGGGAGGAGCCTCAGCCAATAGAAGGAAGAGAGGTTTGACTCAGTAGCTCTTCTGTGCGATTAAGAGAGCCTGGCAAAGCAAGCTATTCCTCCTCCCTTCCTCCCCAAGGGAGGAACCTCAGCCAATGGAGAAAATAGAGGCTTTGTTCTGCAGCTCCTGTGTGATTGAGCAAGCCTGGCAAAGCAAGCTGTGATGTAGAAGGAAGCAAGAGAGAGGGAGAAGGAAGCAGATCACAGCCTGTTGCTCGGGAGCCTGATAAGAGCCCTCCAGGGGCCTGATTCAGTCAGTCGGCTGCATGTTTGACACCTCTGGTTTAGAGGATGAGTGATTGATGGTTTTCAGTTAAAGGTGGTCTGTAATTGGCTTGTTACTGTAAAGTACTGGCAACACATACACATAACGTGAGGTCAGCTGACTTTTTTGGAGACTAGAGTTTAAATTGAAAGGAGAAGTGGAAAATTAAATTTACTAATAAACAATCAGTACATTGCTAACTCAGCCAGGGTTGCCATACAACCATCAAGAGACTGGAGGGAACAGGGACATGAAGGGATGGGTACCAGGAACAGCATGACATCACTTCCAGGAAATCCAGAAGTGAGGTAGCACCACTGCTGATGGCAATTTAATTCTATTCACCTTCTTTCTCCTTCAAGCTACTGGATTGCCAGTGAGCAAGCCCTGCTGGAGTAGGTTATGAAACTGAACTTGAAAACCTAGTAAGAGCCAGCAGGCTCTTTGGGTTGCCCACAAGCAACTGGTGGGAGTGTGGGGGGCAGGGATATGAAGGGATGCCACCTGAAACCCTATGCATTTACTTAGCAGTTTCTAGTGATTCCTAAAGACTTCACTCTGGGTTTTCCCTGGAGGTGACTTAACATTGTTGCCCCATCAGCTATTTTTTCACTTTATTTTCTTTCCTCTGACTACTGTAGCAGCAGGCAGGCAATGGAAGGTGAGGGCAGTAACCAAATAGGAAGTCTAGCTCCATAGACAAAGAAAGAGACACTGCATATAATTAGAGTTGCTAACAGGCCTGGGGAAAAAAGTCCTGTCCCTTCTATAGGGTTCTATTTATGGGATGCTATTTACCTGGTGATATTGTTTACTTCCGTGCCACAAAAAATTTCAACTGTCCGCCCTATACTCTGAATCTCAGAGGCCGTTTTCCCACTCACGTTTTACTGGCGCCACGACCATCCTGACGCCGGCGAATCTGCCTGGATTTCGCAACAGAAGCGCCGGCGCTCCCAGAAGCGCCGGCGCTTTCCGTCGCTAAGCCAGCGCAAACGTTTTCCTGCATCTTTGCGATTTCCGTTTGCGCTGGCTTAGCGACGGAAGTAGCCGGCGCTTCTGGGAGCGCCGGAGCTTCTGATGCGAAATCCAGGCAGATTCGCCGGCGTCAGGATGGTCGTGGCGCCAGTAAAACGTGAGTGGGAAAACGGCCAGAGTCTCAGAGTGGTCAAAATCTCTTCTACCTTCCCCCCACCACAACAAACACCCTGTGAGCAGTGTTCCCTTTAAGCTGAGTTAGCGTGAGCTAGCTCACAGTTTTTTAGTCTCCAGCTCACACATTTTTGTCTTAGCTCAGGAAGGATGACCCCAGAGCACACTGATTTATGCAGTAGCTCACAACTTTTATGTCAGTAGCTCACAACTTTAATGCAGTAGCTCACAAAGTAGAATTTTTGCTCACAAGACTCCACAGCTTAGAGGGAACATTGCCTGTAAGGTAGGTGGGGCTGAGAGAGCTTTTACAGCAGTTGTCCTTTCAACTTCTGTGAAAGCTATGGCTGACCCAAGGCCATTCCAGCAGGTGCAAGTGGAGGAGTGGGGAATCAAACCCGGTTCTCCCAGATAAGAGTCCATGCACTTAACCACTACACCAAACTAGCACTCTCTCTCTCTATCAGTCTGAAATAGCCAATAATGGGACATCATCATCTTATTATCATAATACTTATGAATAATTTTCTTGCTTATGTTTGGAAATCTTTTCCTTGAGAATACCTTTAGTCTGACCCTCTGGAGTCAAGTTCCCCAATTCTTATGCAGCGGGAAGAGGAAAAGCCAGAAGAAGGAGGAGGAGAAGAAGAAGAATGTAGGAGCTGGTGAAAGGAACAATAATATGCATTTTTGTGTTTAATTCTGCCTGGTGTATTCATCTTGTCAGGAGCAAGCTACAAAAGCCAAGCATTTGTAAGGACGAGCCTTTAATGGCATTTGATGAATGGAAAGAATGGACATTTAGATCTTTTGAGTGTGCTAGCAAATGTTTTCATGTTATTTGAAAAATGGACTATGCACAGCTGCACACTCTGAAATTGAGGGGAGACATCTGTTGGTTGTTGAGGCCTCCAGAACTATGTATTTGTGTTTATTTAGTAAGCCATTTAATATCCTCTACTGTACAAAAGGGATGATTATGGCTTGTGTCTTTCAATTCCAAACCACTTGTTTGTAACTGCTGAATTTTCTGCATTGCAATCCAGGAGAGGAAATGGCAAAATGATATTTGTTCAAGGCGTGTAGAAACTGTACCACATTGTGGCACATGGGTCTCAGTGCCATATGGCCCAAGTGCCGGATATGGCTCAAGGTGCATTATTTTTTTTTCTTTTGAGGTTTATCATTGGTGACTTGGATGATGGATGACACAGCTGCTATGTACCATGAAATCCTCTTTGCAGGACCATAATCGCATTGCTTCATTTTGGCATAGTCAGGGTTGGTGAGATTATTAAGAAATTTCATTATACACCCCCCTGTGATTACTCTGTGTTGTGGAAAGTGTTCCTTAAGGTACTGCAGTGAAATTTCTTATATTCTTTTTGGTTTAGATTTAAACAACAAAGGAAGGAGAAAACAAGGATTGGGGGAAAGCACATGTTTCAACCATGGCTCTATGAATCTGAACCCAGTTTTACAGTAGATAGTTCCAATATGCTTTTTAATTTTTGTTCTAAATTCTAAATGTGTTTTCTTTTGCCATAATAGTGATCCACTGGATCACAATATAAGTCTCATAGTTCAGTATGTACTTGGAAGGGCCTGGGGTAAAAGTGATACACAGCCATGGCAGTTTTTTTGATGAAAAATGACTATAGGAGCAGAAAACCAAGACCTTTAAGGAGCCTATATTTCTTCAAAATCATTTTGTGCAGTCTTCAGCATCATGGCTTCTGCCTGGGCTCATGCATATGATAGTGGCTTATCTTTCCAGAAAGTAATTGGAGGGCTGGCAGAATTCTGCATGATTGAAAGAAAAACAAACAGAAAATAAAGAAGCTGGAGATGGAGGCACATAAAATTTTTACTTCTCATCTGAGTGCATGCATTTTTTATCCCTTTTGAACATGTTAAGTGCATAAGGCTGGCCCTTCCATCTTTTGAAAAAGCAACTGTGCGTACAGTGTAACAGATCCATTTTTATCACTCTTGGCTGATCAGCCACTTGTGACTAGTGTTGTGGCTAATGTTTAGGGCTGGCCTTTTGAAATGAGGTCCCTATCATAGCATGAAACTTGACGAAGACAAATGCTTTGCTTAAAATGAATTGCTGCATTGGGTGCTAATAAGTGACAGTGCTAGAAGTTGTTACCATGGCCTGGTACTAAACATGTACTCTAGGAATACTTGTGACATTTGTTTCAGTTGGTATATCTGATCAAATGAGTGAGAGTGCTCTAATGGGGAAAATACTTGGCTTTAATATTGGAAACAAGAGTTTATTCTGATCTTTAACTTTTTGAGGTATAATAATAATTTGTCTATGGTTGGTCCTACGGGACCAGACTCCTCTGAGGGTGGAGGCTCCAGGACGTGGGTATTGCTCAGGAAAGGTCATCCACTTTAGGCCTCAGAATTCAGAAGGGAGGTGGTTCAGCCACCAGGGATCCCCCTCTTCCATCATGATCTCCTATTACTTGGATGCCTCTCTCTCTCTCTCTCTCACTCTGCTCAGCTGCAGAGGCGTCACTAGGGTGGGTTGCACCCTGGGGTGTAACTGATTCAAGTCACCCCCCCCATTGGGCATCACCCCTTTTGGAGGGCTGCATCACCCCCTCCGCACACAACCCCGCCCACTTCACATGGCCCCTCCCTCATCTACCCTCTGGTCACATGACCAGCCCCCTCTGGTCACGTGACCAGCCCCCGTAATCCAACCCCGTTGGAGTTTTGGAAGCCCACCCCCCCCATGCACAGAAAGCAAGCAACTCAGCAACACGGCACCGGTTTGGGAAGCCCCTCCGCCCCCCCCCACCCCCCAGGCACACAGAAAACAGGCAGGACTCACTCAGCAGAGGCACCGTTGGAGTTTTGGAAGCCCGCCCCCCCCCATGCACAGAAAGCAAGCAACTCGGCGGCAGCGTGAGCTGGGAAGCTCAGCCAGCCCACCCACTCACCCCCGCTGAACAGAATGCTGATCCCCTTGTAGTAGAGGCGGCAGCGCAGCCCCGGTTTCAGAATCCCGGCCAGCTCACACAGCAGCAGTGTTCTAGTCCCAGGGCCAGCCCCTTCCTGTTGGGGGGGGCATGGGTCAGTGCCTGGGGCCAATGAGAATGCTCTGGGGGAGGGCTGATGGCCCCCTTGGCCCCGCCCTAGTGACGCCGCTGCTCAGCTGTCCAGCATTTCTCTGCGTAAGCTCCAGGTTTCTCTTCCCTGGCCTTTGGTGTTCATTTCCCCTTTAGACCCATCATCCCATCAACTCTCTCTACTCCATGCATAATTTTATAAACGTCTATCACGCCCTCCCCCTTAGTCATCTCTTTTCTAAACTGAAAAGTCCCATACTCTTTAACCTTTTCTAATAGGGAAGGTGCTCCAACCTCCTAAAATCATTTTGGTTGCCTTCCTCTGTACTTTTTCCAGCTCTACAACACTCTTTGTTGTAGATACAGTGACCAGAACTACACACAGTATTCCAAATGAAGCCACACCGCAGATCTCTACAGGGGCATTACAATATTTCCTAATAATTCCTAACATAGAGTTTGTCTTTTTCACTGCTGCAGCACACTGGGTCGACACTTTCATTGACCTATGTACTACGACTCCAAGATCTTTTCCCTCCTCAGTCTCAGCAAGTTCAGACCCTATTAGCCTATGCTTGAAGTTGGGATTTTTTTTGTCACAAAGTGCATCACCTTACATTTACCAATACTGACACCTTCACAGTCCAGGACACTTGAAAGAAAATAACACCTTCCAGCAGAGAGGAACAGGCAGTTTGCGTGTAAATGAAGGAAGGATTTTGAATTTGGAAGATACAGAGTGGAACAGACAGAGATAGCAGTGGGGTGATTGAAGTACCCTGGAATACAGGATTTCTTTCTTTTTGGAGATCTGATGAGGCACAGTGAATCTGCTGCCCTGTAGAAGTCCCATTTTCTTTCCACCTTGTGCTGTATTTTTGTAATTAAAGTAATATTGCAAGAATGTCACAAAATTCCAAAGCTCTGTTCTCCAAACAGTCCATGTTACTGATTCTTCCTCTAATGAAAGCCATGCCCTTAAAGTTTCAAACAGAGAACATAATTTTTAAGGCAAGCAGTAATTCATGACAGTGTGAGCTTCTAATTGGGGAAAAGAAAGTGAGGAATCGGTCTCCTTGAAGAGAGATGACAACTGTGCTGACTTAGAGATCTGACCAATGAGAGTAATTGGATAAGAACATTAGAAGACAAAGAGCACATCATTTGGCATTGAAAAGTGGATCAAATAAATTTAGCAGAGAGGGGACGACTGGGAAGAATATCTTGGCATTTTGCTGCATGTTTGTATTTCGCTTCCATTTTCAGATATTATAAGTCTTGGGCATGGCCAGAGGCATGAGCTGCTGGACATGAGCCAGTGAGCAAGAGTCATAGCGCTCTTGGCTATTATACTGCAAGTCACAGCCAGTAGCTTTAGATGAGCCAGCTCCTGAATCTACCTCAAGATGTAGATAGTTGTTCTTGGTTTATTTATATTGCAGTTATTGACTTGGGAAGAAAAGCTGGATATTAAAAAAAAAATTAAGTAATAAATAAATTACCATTATTGAGTTTTACATGAAAAGCATGCTGCCTTCCTACCTGACTTAGGTCTGTCATAAAAATGGTTGATAAAACAGCAAGAAGAGAACATAGGGAAATAAAGTAAATGGATTTAAGTGCTAAAAAAATTAAATTCCTGACGTAAAACAAAACCAAACCCGAATAATCCTAAAGTAACATTGGCTGTCCCTACTATATTGGGTTTAAACCAAAAGTGTAGGTAAGTGGATGGATATCTTCAAAACCACACAAGGGAGTCTGCCAGTCTTTTTGCAGTTGTGATCATGACTGTAAATTTACTGTTTTGGGGTAAGCCCCTAGCACATTTAGACATGGAAAATGTGGTTCAGATTTTAAAGGAATGATACGTGTTCATGCAAAAAGACCTGCATAAGGAGTGGTTTCAGTGCTGATGGTCCAGCTGAGTAGAGTTACCAGGTCCTCCCAGCCACCAGCAAGGGATAGGGGTGGGGGGGTGTACAGTTGCCAGATCTGGGTTGGGAAATCCCTGGAGAGTGTGGTGCAATGCTATAGAGTCCACCCTCCACAGCATCCATTTTCTCCAGGGGAAAAGATCTATGTAGTCTGGAGATTATTGTAATTCCAGGGGATCCCCAGGTCCCACCTGGAGGCTGGCATCCCTACTGAGTAACCAGCAATCTGTCATATTTTCATTTCATATGTATTTTCCTTAAACTAACTTTGTCCAACCATTTTCCCCTTCCCCCTGTGCAACATACCTTGGGAGATATTTAAATGTTTGAACTGAATACTACTTCTCCTTTACATATCTTTTCACCTAGTTGTACAATAAAGAAGAAATCAAAGAAGGGGCTCTGAGGGGCTTTATTTCATAATAGGCCTGCTCTCTTGGGGGGAGCATGGAGATTAAAAGGATGGAAAATCCTCCAGGAGATTGTCACTCAGCTAATGATTAGATTAGCCTATAGCAGTGATACTGCTGACGCTTAGCAGGGGCCAGGAACAAATTAGTCTACTGAAGAAAATACGTGGTCCACTGGGTAAGAATATTAAGGCTATTTCTTGAGTAGGCTAAGGAGTCAGGAAATGTAGAGTGCCACTTATGCATTAGATGACTTGTGTCGTTTTGGCACTAAAGAGAATGACTAATTACAGAACTGGTGCAAAGGTTTGTTACCTTAGTGAATGAGACATAGTGGCTTGGGTTCATACATAACACAAAGCCATGGCTCCTTTTCACTATGGATTTGGCTTGCAGCCAATCAATCAAATCCTGGTTTGCCTCAATAATTTTTTAATTTAATCACCTTCACTCTTTGCCTTCCTTACCTGTAGAGTTGTAATTGTCATCCTGGCCTGCAGTGCAAGGAACAAGCCTGGATTAAGCCAGGATGTCTGCATTCATGCAAAACCAAACTAAAGGCACTCTCTCTCGCTGTCTGTCTGTCTCTCTCAAAGCAAGTGATTAAAGAGAGGTGGTTTGCCATTGCCTGCCTCTGCAATGTCTTTCTTGGTGGTATCCCTACTTAGCTTTTGAGATCTGACAAGACTGAACTATACCATTCGAATCCATATACCCCACTAAAGGTTAACTGTGGTTAATAAACCAACTTCATACTAATTGATTTAGCATATTAGCATACTAGTATTACTAGGGCTTTTTCAGGTAAAGAAGTGTTTACCACAGCACCTGAGCCCCCACATGGAAATTCCCTCATTTTCCTGATGGAAAATCCTCCAGGAGATCTCCCATTATTATAATTGATCTTCAGATGATCAAGATGAGTTCACCTGGAGAAAGTAGTTGCTTTGGAAGTTAGATTTTATGGCATTCTATGGCATTATACCCTGCTAAGGTCCCTCCTCCCCTAAACCCCAATCTCCCCAGGATCCACCCCCCCCACCCAAAATAAAAAATCTCCAGGTATTTCCCAACCCAGTGCTGGCAATCCTACTCTCCTTGCCTTAACTCTTTCAGGTTTTTAATTTGTTTTATTATAGGTGTTTCTAGTGCTTTCCTGGCAGAGTTAGGGCTTCCAGGTCTCCCCAGCCACTGGCAGAGGATACCATAAGATTGCCAGATCCAGGTTGGGAAACTCCTGCAGATTTAGGGATGAAGCCTGGGGAGGGAAGGGACTTCAAAGGTATAATGCTGTGGAATCCCCCCTCCAAGGCATCTGTGATGGAAAGCAATGGGTTAACCATAAACTGAAGACGCACAGGGCTGCGTCAGGTGACCTGAGGGTGGGGGCAAAGTGCTTAGAGCTCTCAGGGAGGGAAAGTAGTTGAAGGAGAGAAACTGCTGAGGCAGGAGTTCAGTCAGTTGATGTCTGACAGAGTGGAGGCCTGTCAGAGAAGTCTGTCAGTGGGGACCTGACAGAGACTGAGAGGGTCAGTTAGTGCCGGCCAGAAGGGCTGAGAGGGCAGCTGATCCTGTGAAGAAGCTGGAGACGGAGACGGGGAAGTCTTCCAGAGACTGCCAGCTGGACAAAACCAGCCAAGAGGGCTGTGTGTGTGTGTGAGTCAGTTAAGACCGGAACGGTCACAAACACCTAGGAACCACTCTGAAGATCTAGTGAGGAGGTTGAGGGAGTGGATGTGGGTCTGAGACACCAAGAAGGGCTGAGAGGAGAGACTTCAGTCGAGGGGTGAGACTAGACACATCAATCCCAAGAGGCCAGACCTTGGCTAGAGGTGGAGAGTGAGTTGAAGGGAAACTGTGAACCGTGTAACTGTGAAAGACTCAAGAAAGTAAAAGTGATTGTAAAGCCTGAAACAACAGAACAAACGTACTAGCCTATGTAAATATCTCCCATATCCCCAGTTTAAGACTTTTTGTTACAATAAATCTGTGGTTTAAGTTAAAGTTCTCGTGAGCCTATATTTAGTGGGAAGAGCAAACAAAGCTGCTGTGGTCCCATCAAAGAAACAAGTAAAAATACCCCGAAGAGACTAAAATATAGAGATCCAGTGAGGCCGTGAGGCGGGCGCTGCTATAGCATCCCTTTTCTCCAGAGGAACTGATCTCTGAACTGTAATTCCAGGAGATCCCCAGGCTCCACCTGGAGGCTGGTCTCACTAAGCAGAGTTATAAAGGTAAATGTGCAGCTAACAATGTCCCTCTTATAACTTCATCAGTGAAAGGGCTTAAAAAAAAGAAAACTAGTACATTGTTGCAATAGATTGTCACAGTGTTATATGCCAATGATATAACTGTTCTAGTGATATAATACTATATCATTCATCTATATCTATTTGTCTATCATCTATCTATCTCCATCCATCCTTTGGCCATGCAGCAGATGTCAAGGGGGTGGGGAGAGGCATTTGTGAATTTTCTGCATTGTGCAGAGGGTTGGAATAGACAACCTTGGAAAACCTGAAAGTCTATTATTCTATTATTGACTTTTTAAAAGGCCTTCCAGGACCGGCAAGCTCTTTAGCTTGGTGAAATGTCGACTGAGGGGTGACATAGAGTTTTACAAGATTATGCATGGGATAGAGAAGGTGCAGAAAGAAGTACTTTTCTCCCTTTCTCGCAATACAAGAACTCATGAGCACTCAATGAAAGTGCTGAGCAGTCAGGTTAGAACGGATAAAAGGAAGTACTTCTTCACCCAAAGGGTGATTAACACATGGAATTCACTGCCACAGGAGGTGGTGACAGCTTCAAGAGGGGATTGAGCCACCCTGAGGGAGGGGAGGGTGGGATATAAATCTGATAATTAAATAAATAAATTGGATAAAAGTATGGAGCAGAGATCCATTAGTGGCTATTTGCCACAGTGTGTTGTTGGAACTCTCTGTCTGGGGCAGTGATGTTCTGTATTCTTGGTGCTTGGGAGGCACAGTGGAAGGGCTTCTAGTAGTCCTGGCCCCACTGGTGAACCTCCTGATGGCACTTGGGTTTTTTTGGCCACTGTGTGACACAGAGTGTTGGACTGGATGGGCCATTGGCCTGATCCAACAGGGCTTCTCCTATGTTCTTAAGCAGGACTAATGTTAAAAAAAAAAATACCAGAGTGAGAACCTGAAAAAAATATGCACTTTAATGTTCACTTGGCATCCAAAGGTGCTTTGTGATTTTTGTGATTAAAAAAAAAAATGGTTTCAAACGATGTTTGAGAAAGACAGCAGCAAAGGGGGGGGATGTGGAAACAGTACAAATAGAGATGGGCATTTTATGGATCAGTATTATGCAGTGGAGTGGGCAGAGTATCATTTCAATTGCGGCTTCTTAAAATTATTTATTATATGGCATTCATCTTTTCAAGATTTTTGGTAATCTTTTAGAAGTCCATTTGGAACTTCTAAAGCCTGTGGTTGCTTGGTGCCTCGTTAAGCAAAGAAACCACAATTCAATCCGGGTCTGTCTCCTGAGAAAGAATTGAAAAATCTCAACTCGTATTGGAAGCTTATAGTATAAATAGATTCAGAAAAATCATTATAGAGAACAGGAATATCAATTACTGTTTCCTGGTCTATATCTCGGCATACTGTTTCATCAGTAAGTATGCTGTTTGATTTGTGATGGTGATGGTGAAAGTAGCAGTTAGGGCTTTTCTCAGCAGATTTTTAGTCATAATCCTTAACAATTACAGAAGAAAACTGAAGAAAGTGAATCTCCTTGCTTCCATCTTTGGCAGGCGATGTTGCGGGTCAGGAAACTCATATTGTAGGGGCATCATATATTGTGCTGTTGCACAACAGCTGCACTACTATCCTAAACAAAATTATGTCATTCTAAATTTATTGGGTTTATCTGTTTAGGATTACACTGTTGGCATGAAGCACAGTTATAGCAACTCTTTTTCCTGCACACATTATTTTTCTGAATTATGCATAGTAATGGGAATGAGGTCCAGATGTCATGGCCCTTCCTAAGCAATTTATGATAGGGACACAGACCTATCCTAATTTTCATTCTGTACCATAGCACCCAAAGTGCAAAAGTACTTCTTTCTCTACCTTCTCTGTCCCATGCATAATCTTGTAAACCTCTATCTCAGCTGTAATGCTGGGAGATAGACAGCCATCCCTATAGAATTGTTGCAGAGACCTTCAGGTACCTTGAAAATGAAATGGAACTGAGCACCAGATTAGTTTCTGTTTTTTAGTACACAAGCCTGAAGAAATCGGTGAATGAAACAGGAATTACATGTTAACAATCCTGTCACAGTTTATGGAATTTGAAGAAATATTTGTTCTACTGTGAACCTTACTTATGTGAGACATTTTAATGAGACATCTAGTTGATTAAATATTTTGATACTTAGAACGGGTATTATAGCCTAGTAATTTGGATCACATATACCTTTAGAGATTTTGGGTTATCACTTGGAGATCGTCAACCCTACCACAGGAACATGAGTACTGCCTTCTGAGCTGTGTAAACCGCCTTTCATGTTGCTCAGCTATTGAACTTTCCATGATCATATATACCATGGGTTTTAAAATGAACACTTATTTGTGACATGTCTGAAGGATCTCAAGTCATGGAAACATCTTTTTTGATTCTGAGAAGCGGCGTGGCTGTTGCATCTGATCTCTCTTTTTTTGGTAACAGTCCCTTTATTTTGCTGCTGTTCATGTTCCACGTTGGTGATATGGCAGTTAAGTGAAGTAAAAATGTTCATTTCAAGATGAAGATCCAAGATAGTGTAGACTCTCTGGGGAACTCATTAAAGCATTCTTTCTCTAATGCAGCTGACTGCAACAGCAGCCACTACCACAATCCCCCACAGTGTGCTTTTCAGATAGGTTAGTTTACACAGAATTAATAGTCTAATTTTGCAAGCAACTAGTGCAGAGAGCATTGATTTTTTTACCTAAAGCCCTGTGTGTTGCTTTTGTGGATTCTGGGTCCCATTTTTAAGAGATCTCAAGGTTCATCATTATGCTTGCAAGAGGACAAAGGAGACATATAAGCTCTGGTTCATTCGTAATATAATTTTTTTTACAAATTCATGATAGCAAATGGGCTAATTTAGAGGAAGGTTTCATAGCAACAGGATGAAAACACATATCCTGCTGGAAATCATATCCTGCTGGAAGGGAACTTGAGTCAGAAGTGTGATGACATGGACATTTTTGCAGACCTTTGTGGCTTCAGCTATATCTTGAATGATATGATGTAGTGATTAAGATTGGTGGAGTCTAATCAAGAGAACTGGGTTTGATTCCCCACTCCTTCTTCACTCCTTCACATATCCTGCTGGGTGACCTTGGGCTAGTCACAGTTCTCTCAGAACTCTTGCAGTTTCAACTACCTCATGGCATGCCAGTTGTGCAGAGAGGAAGGGAAGGCAGTTGTAAGCTGGTTTGAGACTCTTTAGAGCAGAGAAAGGCACAGAATAAAAAGAATCAATTTGGTGTGGTTTTGCTTCTTTGCGTTAAGATTCTAGAACCCTGAGCTAGCATAACCAAAGGAAGAGTGCCAGTGAGGCATCTATAGACATAAAACTGGTTTCATGTTGGGAAATCCCAGCTCCCTCATTTGTTGGGACAGGGTGAGACTGCACTGCATCAGCAATTGGATAATCACTAGATTGGCTTTCCTATTGACTCTACTCAGTGTCACCTGCCCACTATAGACTGCCAAATGCTTCCCCAGTCACCAAAATGAATTTGCCACAGACAGAGACATATCTCCATTGCTTCTCCACCATTCCTGCGATCATCTGTGGCAAAAATTTGGCCCCTTCCACTTCACAGCAAAAAAGGCGGAAAGCCGCTCTGAAGCCCAAGTTTGAGGCCCTCAGCTTCTGCAGCCTAACTTTGACATGGCTGCCAGCAATGGCCCTCTGCCCCAAGCTTACCCAAAACCTGGCCCTGTTGGGAGTGTTTCCTGCCCCCTGGGAAGTGCTAGACAGAGTCTGTTGCTAGGCAACCCTGGCTACTTTTCTCAGTAAAGGGAGAGGCATCAGGCAAATAGAATGGCATACAGTCCACCCTCCAAAAGCAGTGATTTTCTCCAGGATTGGTAGAGAGATGTGTTGTCTGTAGTTCAAGACACCTCAGGGTGCCTTGATACTACCAGCAATTTCCTCCCCAGGAATCACTGTTGCCAGGTGGGGGCTGGAGATCACTCAGAACTACTCTCCAGATGACAGACCATCAGCTCCCCTTGAGTTGGAGAGGGGGAATGAATGCCTTCACTTGGGTGGGTAAGA
Organism: Heteronotia binoei; assembly: GCF_032191835.1. Classification (NCBI taxonomy): domain Eukaryota; kingdom Metazoa; phylum Chordata; class Lepidosauria; order Squamata; family Gekkonidae; genus Heteronotia; species Heteronotia binoei. The sequence goes on from NC_083227.1 coordinate 63,709,417, forward strand.
AGACAGCAAGGGTGAGGGGCACTCACACAGAGCCTCTTTCTAGACCCATTGTATTTTTTCTCCACAACGGGCCTTATTCCTAGTATAATATAATTCTAAACAGATTTATACCCTTCATTGACTTCAATAGTGTAATACCTCTGCTTAGGATTGCATTGATGATCACAGAAAGACCAGTGATTATTCATTACACAATCATTGTATTGACAGAATTAGGAAGAAATTTGGGGGTAGTGAACCTTCTGTTCTGAAAGATGAACATTCCATTGGTTTTATGAAGAGTAGAGCTAAATTGGTATTTGATTGGAATATCATGGTCATTGATAGTTGTGTGTGTTTAAAGTCTTCAAGTACTCCACCAAGTTTGGATTGTGTTCTGAATTTACAGGTTGCAGTCTTTGTTTCATGTACAGAGTAGTCCTGTTGGCTTCAGTGTAATTGTTCAGTGACCCATAACTAGGCCTGTTCCCTGATATTAATCCCATTTAACTGGATGTGTTCTGTATATATTAAGGCTTCTGGCCCCCAAGTTCTGATGGTGAATCCTTCACCTCCGACTTGTGCTGTCTGCCACTGCTCTGATTGACAGTGGGAAGGGGGAAAAACAGACCATAGAATTTCTAGGAGTTCCTAGAGCTACCTATGTCACTTCTGTTTTCTTTTTTTTCCAGAAGTGATGTGATGCCACAGCCAGAATTGTGTCCCCCATAACACTGTCCATAGCCCTCCCACTGGTTGCTAGGTACTACCTAGCGACCTTAGTATGTTTCCCCATGAAAAGTACTTGTTTTTAAAGCCTTTTAGTGTAAAATGCTGGAAGTAAATATGAACTGAAACATTACTGGTGCATAGACATTCCAAAAGGTGCTGCACAACACCTCTGGACCAGCCCTGGACCAAAGGATGTCCTTCTGGATTCAACCAGGGCCAGGGCTTTCTTGGCTCTGGCCCCTACCTGGTGGAATCAGCTCCCTGTGGAGATCCAGGGCCTAGCTGACTTACTACCATTTCATAGGGCCTGTAAGACGGAGCTGTTCCGCTGGGCTTTTGGTTGAGGCAGTGGGCATCCTATTCCAGCAACTATTCCATCAGTTGGCCTCCCTTGTTGTGACATCATGCTTTACAGCCTTGTTGTGACATCATGTTTTACTATGGTGCTATCATTTATTATCACTATCATTTCTTCTTGGGCTGAAAATTGCTTTATTCTGTAAAATGTGCCCTCCCCACCTGTGATGTACCTTATTTTGTTTCATTGTTCTTGGTTGGCTAATTTTATTGTATTTTTTAAAATTTACATTGTAGGTTTTTATTGTTGTTCCGTTTATGTAGTGATCCGCCCTGAGCCCATTTATAACAGCACGCCTCGCGGTCTCACTGGATCGCTTCTATATGCGGCTTATGGCTACCCCAGACCCTCTTCAGCCTCAGTTCTTCCTCTTGAATTTTACCTCACGGCTATGAAACTCAAGGGGTGGCTTTAATATGGATTTCTCACTACTAGTCTCTTCGGGGGGTTTGTTTTGCTTTCAGATGGATATATACTCAGTTTGTAGGTAGGGGACCACAGCAGCTTTGATAGCTTTCCCAATATACTGGCACCAGAGAACTTTAAAGTAAACCACAGAAATTTATTAATGTTCACACACCGTCTTCAACTGGGGAATGGGAAATATATACATGGGCTGTTTCGTATCTCAAGCAGTTAACAGTTTCTTCGTAGTTCAGGCTTTATAATATCTAGTTCACTTAGGTCTCTCAGATTCACAGTTCATATAGACTCACTCTCCAACACTATTCTAGGTTGGCCTCTTGGGTGTAATGTTCCAAGTCCCTTAAGTTGACTGGTGTCTCTTCTCCCAGCCCTTCAGACTTCTAGACATCTTTCCCTCAACCACCTCTGTAGCTCTTAAGAGAAGTGTTTCTGTGTCTGTGACCTCTCAGGTCTTTTACTGTGACTCTTCTGTAGTCACACACAGCCCCGTGGCTGTCTAAATAGAGTGAACAGTGAGCTTTGCTTCTCTTGAAGACTCTCCTCAGCTCCTGTCTCAGCTCCTTCTCAGACCAACTGTTCTCCTCAGCAGTCTCCCTCAGACTCTGTCTGACACTAACTGCCCTCAGCCGTTAGCTGTCAATCACCTCTGAAAGTTCCAAGCACTCTGGCCCCCACCCTCAGATCATCTGATGCAGGCTCTATGCGTCCTTAGTTTTCTTGTTAACCCATTCATTACCGTCACACCATTATGGGAAAGGGTGGAATATAAGCCTACTAAATAATAATAAAAATAAAAATAAAAGACAACCCTCACAGGACCTTCTGGTTTCAGGTCTTACTGGAGTTCGTGTTTTCTGGAGACCAGGAGTGATTATTTCAAATCTCAAGTATTCCTGCATCTCTTAAATCTGTTATATTGCAACCAAAATCCAGGAAGAATGATTCAAATATAGAAACTGGTTGCTACATACTGATCATTTGTGCAATATGTACTCAAAGCAAGGAAAAGCAAATCCTACACATGACCTACATAAGTGCTGTCGAGTTGCAACTGACTTATGCTGACCACAGCAACAGGCTGTCAAAGCAGAGGTGGTTTGTCATTGCTTTCCTCTACAGAGCCTTCCTTTCTGGTCTTCCATTTTAGTAAAGAACCTGCTTAGCTTCTGAAATCTGGACCTATTATTCACTGGCCTTTTCCATTACTTTCACTGTGCATCACTTTGGGGGGGGGGGGGGCATTTTGTATTTCACCCCGCTGTCACTGCATGTGTCCGTCAGGTTTTCTTTTTCATTCTGCACTGTTCCCCCATCATGAACCCTGTGGGTTACCACCTTACTCTGCCACCACTCTGGATTTATGGTCTCTTCGGAAGACCCAGAGTACCCTCCCAAGCCCAACCAAAAATGCCCCTTTTAGCCAAGAAGACACAGGTGTGAGGACCAGGCAGAGATAGGCTTGCCAATCCCCAGGTCTCAGCGGGAGTTCTTCCATTTTCCCAGGCTCCTTCCCGCCCCCAGTAAGCTGGCCGGCGGGGGGAAGCCCCTCCCCCAGAGGACCATGTGCCTTTCCAGCTTCAGAGGCTCCAGTCTCCGATTGAAAAGCTTCCTCTTGGGATGGTGTGTCTGTGTTACTTGGAAGAAGGTGGCAGCAACTCATGAGTAGAAAGGCCACTCCCTCGCTCCAGAGCCACCAGAAACGGCGGGGGGGGGGGGGGGAGGGAAACGTCTGCTGAGCACTTCATTATTCCCTATGTGAAGATCGATTCTCATAGGGTATAATGGGAAATTGATCTGGAGGTTTCAGGGGCTCTGGGGGAGTTGTTTTTTGAGGTAGAGGCACTGAATTTTCAGTATAGTATCTAGTGCCTCTCCCCAAAGTACCTCCCAAGTTTCAAAATGATTGGACCAGGGGGTCTAATTCTATGAGCCCCAAAAGAAGGTGCCCCTATCCTTCATTATTTCCTTTCAATGTGATGGCCAGAACTCCCTTTGGAGTTCAATTATGCTTGTCACAGCCTTGATCTTGGCTCCACCCCAATGTCTCCTGGCTCCAGCCCCAAAGTCTCCTGGCTCCAGCCCCAAATTCCCCAGATATTTCTTAAATTGGACTTGGCAACCCTAGTTATTCCCTATGGAGATTTATTCCCATAGAAAATCATGGAGAATTGATCTGCAGGGACTCTGGGGGGGGGGTGGTATCTGGGACTCTTGGGGGGGGGCTGTTTTTTGGAGTAGAGGCACCAAATTTTCAGTATAGCATCTAGACCCTCTCCCTAAAATACCCCCCAAGTTTCAAAAAGTTTGGACTAGGGGGTCCAATTCTATGAGCCCCAAAAGAAGGTGCCCCTATCCTTCATTATTTCCTATGGAAGGAAGGCATTGAAAAGGTGTGCTGTCCCTTTAAATGTGAGGGCCAGAACTCCCTTTGGAGTTCAATTATGCTTGTCACAGCCTTGATCTTGGCTCCATCCCTAATGTCTCCTGGCTCCACCCCCAAAGTCTTCTGGCTCCACCCCCAAAGTCCCCAGATATTTCTTGAATTGGACTTGGCAACCCTACTCTCTCCCCCTCCACACACTTCTTAGCTCTGCCCACACTCTCTCAGTCACCGACCAATCACCTCACTCACTCTTCCCCCTCTCTTTCACTCCGCTTTCTTTACTGCAATTTACCAAAAATTAAAGGAACACACATATATAAATTCAAATCATCACAAACTCAATATAGATTATCTGCTCCCTAACAGTTGATTAGAATGGTTCGGTGGCTTGAAAAGGAAAGACAGTTTCATGTGACAATTGTGGCATGCCATGCAAGGAAGCACCTAGTTTGCAGACCATCTAGATAAGTTAAGGGCTGCACCCTGCATGCAGAAAAGTTCAAGATCCAGTCTCTGGAATCTCCAAGTAGAGGATCTTAGGTATCAGGTACTGGGAAGAGACTTTTGCATGCCAGAAACCCTGCAGGTAGTCACAGAAGCAGTGACAGGCTTGGTGAATCAGTATAAGGCAGTTTCATATGAATAGGCAGGGCTCTTTTTGAGCAGGAATGCACAGGAACGCAGTTCCGGCTGGCTTGGCACCAGGGGGTGTGGCCTAATACGCAAATGAGCTTCTGATGGGCTTTTTCTACAAAATGCTCTATGCTAAACAATGGTAATGTCAGGGGGTGTGGCCTAATATGAAAACTAATTCCTGCTGGGGTTTTTTTACAAAAAAGGCCCTGTGAATAGGTATTTCAAGTTAATAATGTTTTTATTTCTGGTCCATATGGGTGGGGACCTAGTTCAGTAGCAAATCACTTGTTCGGCATGCAAAAAGTACTAGCATCTCTGGTTTTAAAAATTCACTAGCTTCAAAAGACTGATGCCTGAGAGACAGCTGCCAGGCACAGCACTGGGCTAGCTGGAGTCACAGTCTGACTTACAGAAATAGAGCTCATACGGTATATTATTTTAGCAAGGGAACAGACATCTGTGGGTTTTGTTTTTTGAAATGTGCTTCCATGTGCCATCTATTTATACAAAATGAAATATTATTTTATTTATTTGCATAACTTCAGACACAGTTTTTGAATATTTTCCTGGCAAGGAATTTTATTATTAAGGAAGACACTGGATGATAGGGCCAGATTTTTTCTGCATCTATTCTATAATGACTAGATTTTATTCAACAGAGGCTAAATTGCTTACTAAAAATACAATTATGAAACACAATGGGCAAAAAAAAAATCACCTTGATATGAGACTGCCTTCTTGACAGCCTGCTATGTTCTAATGTGACAAGGCAGAAAACAAAATGTCACCTTCCGAGTGGGCAAAAGGACATTTTCACAGATTAGCATGAGATCAGCAAGCCAAGAAAACCTGGTCTGAAACCCAAGTGGAGCAACACATCCCAGACAATAGAAGCCAAACCAAAGTCCATCTGGTCCTCAGCATTTGCCATATGGTTTTATGTCTGATTAAACTGCATGGATTTTCAAAATTTGAAAGAAACAAAGCCGCACACTGGAAGTTATTGCAATAAATTGGGATTAGCCATTCTCCAGAGCAGTGAAAAGGGTGCTAAAATGAGTGATTCATCCTTCTTTGGATTGATGTCAGCAAGTGCCTTTGGAAATGACTGTGAAATAGTTTTGGCATCATCACTTAGCCAAGGAGATTCTATGCCATGTATACAATACCTGCCATCTTGGTTAGCACATGGTGATCCTCCAAGACAAAAGGCCAAAATACCAACAGCTTGGGTTAAAAAAAGCAGACTCTAGATTGCTAGGTTTTAACAGATTGTCATATTCATCCTAAACATCTTTAACTCCAATTCCTTTCAGAATAATGTAATTTAAAAAGACTGTCCATGGAAGCAGATATCTTGAATGAAATAAAAGTTCTAAGTCAATGTGTGTTATTTAATGGCAGCAGCTGTTGAATAACTAACTAGTTGTCCCGCCTGAAGTTTGAACATTTTATGTTTCTAGCAGCTTTGCAGCCAATTAAGAGCTGAAACCAAAGATGTCAGAGAGCCACAAACTCAATGGACACTATCATTACTCTGTAATGAAGAGTGCCAAGTTGAAACTGGAAACTCTTCAGATTTCATGATGAAATTCCTGAATTAATATTCTGTTTTGATAATAAAAGGGTTCTGATCTCCATGTATGTGTTGGGCTGTGTGAGGAAAGTTTCCTCATAGATTATAAGAAAATGAAAAAATGTATGTATGCGTATATTCTCATCACAACTGTCTTTCAGTGACCCCAGCAAAGCAGTGATACTTTTCCATTGCCTTCCTCTGCAGAGTATTCTTTGGTGGCCAGTTCCCCTTCCAGGTACCAACCCTGCTTAGCTTTTGAGATCTGATCAGATTGGACTATACCATACCATTCCAACACCCCCAAGTGAAAAATAAGGATGAGAAAAAGGAAGAGAGGCAGAGATGGGAGACATGATACATCAGTTTAACAGTTGTGATCTGTTCCTCATTTAGTAGCACGACCTATCTGGAAATCCTTGCAGATGCCTCTGTGTCAGATTCATTCAGTGTTTCAGATTGATTGTGGAGTAAAATGTGCAGCTAAGGTTAGGGCATCAAAAAGTAAAAAAGCAAGGACAAGCATGGTAGCTATACTATAACCTGGGGGCAGCTGTCATGTCAGCATGGATCAACAGACTTGAGGTCAGCATGCTTATTTCTACTAAACAAGGCACAAGGGCCACCCATACTTCCAGAAACCTGATGCATCAACAATTCCACTGCACTTCTTGCAGACGGAGAGCTGTTGAAAAGAACCTACCACTTCATAGCAGACAGCAGTTCTAGTTCTACATCAAGTTAACTTAATACAAATCGGTGGTTGCTGCAGCTGATCTTCTTAGGGCACATTTAATTCTGAAAGCCCAGGCTTTGCCTTTTGTTAGTCCACATGGCTAACAGTATCAAAAGAGATGTGTAATTCACAGCCTTTTAAAACCAGTGAGATTTATGTATAGGGAGAGGCCAAGTGGCTTTTTTTAAAAAAATGTTCTTTCATGTTCTTTCTGTTCTTTTAAGGTTTGATGTTATCATGCTGAGGTCTTAAAAAAAGACCTATGGATTAAACAAGAGTCTACTTCAATGCAATCCGATCAAAGGGTGGGGAAGAAAAGAAGGGCACAAAGCATATATATGCATGTGTGTGCATTGAAAGCCCGGAGAGAGTTATAAATGAAGTTCAAAGGCTTTGCATTTAAATTCTTATATAACGTGTGTTGAGTGTTTCTGGCACTCTCAACAGGCAACAATTAGTGATTTGAGCACAGCTGTAGGTATGTGCTGAAGTGGGCAAATTTAGAACTCAGATCCAATGCTTCATCTTCTTTATAGCTTGCTGCAATTCATTGCCCCCCACCCCTGGCCTGGCATTCCCTGGTATCCCCTTAACCTTACTGTGTAACATGCATGCATGTGTTTAAGTTAGAGGTGGCATGGCATACATCCTAGTTTGGGTTCTTCCACCTATAGGAGCCTTCCTCCAACTTCAATGGTTATTCCATTGGCAGAAGAGCTATGTAGATTGGAGGAAGCCTCTGTAAACTGGACAGCAGCTTCAAACATGGCTTACTGGAGTGGTAGGTTACATGCCAGTGACTGCTGCATCAATGCAGTAATAACTGAAAAGACTAGGAAAGCACTTTGGGCAGCAGTGGGTGTATAGCAAAGGCAAGAGGTTGCAAGAGTGATAGGGAACTCTGTTCCAAGTTCTGAAGTTGAGTGAAAACCCCTTGGCAAGTTTCACAGCTCTTACTGAACTCTTTCATCTTCCCTCTGAAATCTTAGGGCACTTGTGGCAGTATATCCTAAGGTGCTTGAAATTTCACTTTGTTTGCAGTTTAATGATTATTTAGGTGTGTATGTGTGAAAACCCTCAAGGAAATTTCCTAAGTTTTTGGCTCCCATCAAAGTCCCTGAAACAACAAAGAAGAACTCTCAGTTTTGAAACCAGGACTTGCTTATGTAAGGAATATTCAGTACTATCAATCACCGTATCCTTCTGGACTGCTTTTTTGGAATTGGAATAGGAAGGCACCCATTTACAGTAGCTTTGGTCCTACCTGACAGGAAGGTTTCAAAAGGTGGTGCTGGAGGAGTGCTGCTTCACTCCTTGGCCTTTGGTCTATAGTATACAGGGTCCTATCATGTTCTCCATACTCTTTAACTTCTACATGAAGTTGCTGGGTGACCTCATCCAGAGATAGTGGTGCAAATGCCATTCAACTGTTCAGAGAGGCTGTAGAAGTCCTTCACTGGTACCTGGAGGCAGTTTTGAAGTAACTGCAGTATAATAAACTGAAACTTCATCCCAACAAGACAGAAGTTCTACTGGTAGATGGAAGGATTGACTCAGGAATTTATGTGCCTCCTGTTCTGGATAGGATTTTCCAGAGTTCTGCAGGACTCAGATTTTCAGAAATCACTTCTCCATCTTCTTCAAACAGAAATGTTGCTCTGTTGGAGGAACTGTATGGTAGGATATCTGTCAATGATTGTGAGAGCAGTGAAAGAGTGCACATTCATTGTGACTTCTGTTTTACACAAATACATACACAGGCTTACATGTAAGATCTTTCAGGTACTGATAGACAGGTTCATGTTCCTAACACTTGCAGCTGCTGGAATGGCCTTGGATCAGCCATAGCTCTTGTAGGAGTTGCCCTTGAAAGGGCAGCTGGTGTAAGCAGGGCTTTCTGTGTATAAAATGTCCAGCAGGAACTTATTTGCATATTAGGCCACACCCCCGACTGCATCCTTGTTTCTCACAGGACTTTCTGTGTAGAAAATGTCCAGCAGGAACTCATTTGTATATTAGGCTATACCCCCTGACACTAAGCTCGCCGGAACTGATTCTTGTGTGTTCCTGCTAGAAAAAAAAGCTCTGGCTGTAAGGGGGTGGGGGAAGGTAAAAGGAGATTGTGACCACTCTGAGACTGAGATTCAGAGTATAGGGCAGGATATAAATCCAGTATCATCATCATCATCATCATCATCATCATCATCATCATCATCATCATCATCATCTTCTTCTTCTTCTTCTTCTTCTTCTTCTTCTAAAATGGTTTGGGATGGAATTACTTTTTTAAATTTTAAAATGTGTAATTTTTGAGCCATTTTGCATGTGTGTGCACGTAGCCTTCAGCACAACACATGGAGAGGTAGAGTGGGTATAAATGAAAAACCTTTATTTCTTCCTCCTCTTGCCATCCTTTTGTAAGCTTACTACAGAGGGTGGGAACAGCAAGGGGAAAATGTTCTGGAGTGAGATGATACTGCATGCAACTAGTAGTGAAGGAGGAATTGGTGTACCAAAGTTGGTATATTGGTTCATCAAATGGAGAGATGATCCTTTAGGCATATAGGCTATGAAAGACATTAATAATAAGGATGTTGGATTGAGGCTAGAAACATACATGCTACCTAATGGAGTTTTCTTAATATTGGGACTAACGAGAACTGTGGCTGCCCCTGGCTAACAGATGGTCAGCAACATTTTAGACTAATTGAAGCTTCAGAACAATCTTCAAGTGCACCCCTTAGAGAGGGCATATTAAAATGTTTAGTCTAGAAATTGCAGAAGCATGGTTCATACATCTAGGTCAGCATAAAGCAGAAGACAGTCTACAGATAAGATGAATATGGAAGAAGGCACTCCTAGCAACTGTTCCAACCTGTTTTTCCATCAGCAAGGCTAAATACAGAGAACAACCCTACCTGATCGAATGAAGAAGTGCATGCACACGAAAGCTTACGTTCTGAATAAAACTACGTTGGTCTTAAAGGTGCAATTGACTCATGTTTTGTTTTTATCTGATTGGCTAATGATAACCAAACCCCCATCTAAAGTTAGCAAATCACTTCCATCCAGAACATCAGTTTTTTTGAAGCAACATTACCTTGTCTGGGCTCATTTCTGGTGGGCACTCTCCATGTAAGTTTCACCAGCAGGTATGTTTAGGAAAAGGAAGCAGGGGAACACAGTAAGAGGGAAGGCTGGGGATTTCTGGCTCATTACAAGTTAAATGGAACTCTCTTAGGGAAGTTTAGCTCATTTAAAGATTGATGTTGCATTTTTGAATGGAGGATTTTTTCCTCCTGAACTTTCATTTCAAAGTCTAGTATCATTCTTGATTTTAAATATACAGCTTTGGTTGGGAAGAATATAACTCATTATGTTCCATTTGCCCCACCCACTGATTGTTTTATATTCTTCTGATGACCCACTTTGAATGCCTGCAAACTTTATATATATGGATAAAAACTCAATACACGTTTCAATATATATATTTATCTTCAATATGTGCTACAAGCTACATGTCCATAATACTTCTATAATGATAATGTTATCCAGGGCAAGTAATTCCATATCCTTCTCCTCAAATGGAAAAGTGCCAAAAAGAATGCAAATGTCGTTTCATACCAGTCAGGCCAGAATTGCATATTCTAGAGCAGAGGTGTCAAACTCATTTGTTATGAGGGCCAGATCTGATATAAATGAGACCTTGTTGGGCCATGCCGTGTGTGTCATAAAATGTAATAACAGGTAGTGGAGGTATAAACTTTATAAAGGACACAGACAAACACAATTGAAGATTTTTTTTAAAAAAAAACCTCCTTAAAATAAAACATGCTTAAAAGATTAGGACACTTGCAATATTTTGTTTATTTGACAGTTTCTGATAACTGACACCTCTTGCTCTGAATTATTGCATCAAAATCTAGAGACAATATATGTGCTGTAGCAATCTCAAGTATGCTGTTCAAGTGTTGTTCAAATGTATATCTGTAAGTTGCAAACCTACTTTTGATTTATTGACATTCATTACAGAAATCTCATGGTCAATGCTTTGAGCCTAAGACCCAGGGGGAAACATGAAATAGCTGGGCATTGTGAGCTTTTGTACATGTTGCTTCGTGTTCTGGTCACCCAATGGAGAAAACACAGGCTTTGCTCTGTAGCTTGTGTGTTATAGAGTGAGCCTGAAAAAGCAAGCGGTGATACAGAAGGAAGCTTATTAAATTTGCAGATGATACTAAATTGGGAGGGGTTGCAAATACAGAAGAAGACAGAAACAGGATACAGGATGACCTTGACAGGCTGGAAAACTGGGCTAAGATCAATAAAATGAATTTTAACAGGGATAAATGTAAAGTTCTGCATTTATGCAGGAAAAATCCAATGCATGGTTATAGGATGGGGGAGACTTGTCTTAGCAGTAGTATGTGCAAAAAGGATCTAGCAGTCTTAGTGGATCATATGCTGAACATGAGTCAACAGTGTGATCTGGTGGCTAAAAAGGCAAATGTAATTTTGGGCTGTATCAACAGAAGTATAGTGTCCAGATCACGTGATGTGATGGTATCGCTTTACTCTGCTCTGGTAAGACCTCAGCTGGAGTACTGTGTTCAGTTTTGGGCACCACATTTTAAGAAGGATATAGACAAGCTGGAACAGGTGCAGAGGAGGGAGACGAAGATGGTGAGGGGTCTGGAGACCAAGTCCTATGAGGAAAGGTTGAAGGAGCTGAGAATGTTTAGCCTAGAGAGGAGGCGGCTGAGAGGTGATATGATCACCATCTTCAAGTACTTGAAGGGCTGTCATATAGAGGATGGTGTGGAATTGTTTTCTGTGGCCCTGGAAGGTAGGACCAGAACCAATGGGTTGAAATTAAATCAAGAGTTTCTGGCTCAACATTAGGAAGAACTTCCTGACCGATTCCTCAGAGCGATTCCTCAGTGGAACAGGCTTCCTCGGGAGGTGCTGGGTTCTCCTTCCTTGGAAGTTTTTAAATAGAGGCTAGATGGCCATCTGACAGCAATGAAGATCCTGTGAATTTAGGGGGAAGTGTTTGTGAGTTTCCTGCATTGTGCTGGGGGTTGGACTAGATGACCCTAGAGGTCCCTTCCAACTCTATGATTCTAAGCAAAAGAGAGAGAAGGAAGCAGATGACAGTGAGTTCTCGTGGGCCTGGTAGGAGCCCTCTGGGCACTGGAGCACTCAAGCTGCATGTTTGACACCCCTGTTCTAGAGGAAATTCCTATCAGGGAAGAATTGAGAAGAATTCCTAATTTACAACTAAATTTATTAAATCTTACCATAATTATCATGCATGTTCCATTATGAATGAGCTTAGGATAGCTACTTTAAAAAAGGTAAAGGTAGTTCCCTATGCAAGGACCAGTTGTTTCTGACTCTGGGGTGACGTTGCATCACAATGTTTTCACAGCAGACTTTTTACAGGGTGGTTTGCCATTGCCTTCCCCAGTCATCTACACTTTACCCCCAGCAAGCTGGGTACTCATTTTACCGATCTTGGAAGGATAGAAGGCTGAGTCAACCTTGAGCTGGGTACTTGAACCCAGCTTCCACCAGGATTGAACTCAGGTTGTGAGCAAAGAGCTCGAGCTGCAGTACTGCAGCTTTACCACTCCGCGCCACGGGGCTGTTAGGTTAGCTACTGCTTCCTAGCAAATAAACATTGGGTGGCAAATCTGGGTTTATTCTATGCACTTGGTGAAATGTCAGTGTCATCAAATGAAAACAGGAAAATACTACTATAGAATGATATGCTGACTGCAAGCTTTGAGATACCTATTATCATTAAGTGACCTGCAGAGCTTGTCAAAGGGGATATATATATCTTGTGGATTTGGCACTGGGTCATGTCTAGCAAATTTATCGACGGTAGCATATTTCCACATCTTTGATATCTTTCAAAGCCAGTGGTGGGAATTCCTCCCCCCCCCCCCTGCCAATGTCCATTCACAGTGAAGATGATCAAAATTATTATTATTATTATTTTAAAAAGGAAAATAACACACTACCTCTGAGCTCATTCCAAGGTTCCTGCCCTATTACACTTTCAGTACCATGACCAGAATAGGATGAGTTCTGAATGCCATCCTAATCCTTCAAACTGTTGAGTTAAGAACATAAGAGAAGCCATGTTGGATCAGGCCAATGGCCCATCCAGTCCAACACTCTGTGTCACACAGTGGCCAAAAAAATTATATATATACACACACACACGCACACACTGTGGCTAATAGCCACTGATGGACCTCTGCTCCATATTTTTATCTAACCCCCTCTTGAAGCTGTCTGTGCTTGTAGCTGCCACCACCTCCTGTGGCAGTGAATTCCACATGTTAATTGTGGTATTACTTAGGACCAAATCCAGGATCGCCCCACCCCTGGTAGGTTCTGAGACCATCTGCTCCATATAGCACAGTTTTTGAGAGCATCAAGAAACTCAATCTCTTTCTCTCGACCAGAACATATATTGACCAAATCAATCTGTGGGTAGTTAAAATCACCTATTATGACACAGTTTTTACGTTTAGCCACTATCTTTAATCCTTCCATCATATTATAATCGTCCTCTATCTTTTGATTTGGTGGGAGATAACAAACTCACATAGTTAAATTTCCTTTTGGGCCCTCTGTTTCAACCCAAAGCATTTCTAGAAGGGAATCTAATTCTCTGACCTCAGTCTTACTGGACCGTATACCCTCTTTGACATATAGATCCACCCCACCACCAACCCTTCCCTCCCTATCCTTCTGATATAACTTATATCCAGGAATCACCGTGTCCCACTGATTCTCCTCATTCCACCAAGTTTCTGAAATTACCACAATGTCTATGTTTTCTCCCAACACTTAACATTCCAACTCCCCAATTTTACTTTGAACACTTCTAGCATTTGCGTACAAACATCTATAATTTCCCAGGCAAGCCAAGCCCGCAACCTTCTCCTGCCACGAGACTTTGGCAGACAGTCCATACTGTTTGTCACCATCTCAGTGGACAACTCTGATCCATTACCCGGTAGAAAAGTAACAACTATCCCTTCATCTCTTTGAGATGAGTCATCCCGAACCAGAGACATTTCATCTCCTGTTGGTTTTCCCCCAAGATTTAGTTTAAAAACTGCTCTGCCACCTGTTTGATTTTAAGCGCCAGCAGCCTGGTTCCATCTGGGGACAAGTGGAGACCGTCTCTTTTGTACAGCTCCCGCTTGTTCCAGAAAGCATCCCAGTGCCTAACAAACTTAAACCCTTCCTCCCTACACCATCGCCTCATCCACACATTGAGACTTCTAATTTGTGCCTGTCTCTCCTGCCCTGCACGTGGAACAGGTAGCACTTCTGAGAAGGCTACCTTGGAGGTTCTGGCCTTAAGTCTCCTGCCTAGCAGCCTAAATTTTTCCTCCAGGACCTCACGACTACATTTCCCCACATCATTGGTGCCAACATACACAATGACCACTGGCTCCTCCCCAGCACTGTTTATCAGCCTATCTACTACATGCATAATGTCCGCTACCTTCGCGCCAGGCAGGCAAGTCACCATACAGTCAGTACGCGGTTTTGCCACCCAGCTGTCCACTTGCCTAAGGATCGAATCACCAACTACCAAGACCCCCCCCCCCCTCTCTCCCTGTCCAGGGATGGTTCTTTGGTGCGAAAGGATTCCAGCTCACCAACTGAAGAAGAGGTCCCTTCTGAGGATGCATTCCCCTTATCCTCAGCACGGTGCCCTGTTCCCTCTCAACCCTCATGCTCCCTGGCAGCAACAGGGTTGCCACGTTCAGAGCAGTGCTCATCTAATACATCCCCGAGAGTTTTCTCTGAGTGCCTAACTGACTGTCTCTGTTTCTCCAGGTCAGTCACCTTGGCATAAAGGATGCGAACTCGTTCACTGAGGGCCAAGAGCTGCTTGCATCGAGCACACACCCAAGACTTCTGTCCTGTGGGCAGATAGTCATACATGTGACACTCAGTGCAAAACACTGGAAAGCCCCCACCCCCCTGCTGGCATTCTTCCTTCATGATAGCTTTTTTTTTAATATATATATATATATATATATATATATATATATATATATATATATATATATATATATATATACACAGTCCCCTTTAAATCCTGTTGGTTTATGTGGCTCCCCTTCTGGAGGGTCAACTTAATTTATTACGAACACAAGGAAAATCGGGATCTTGATTCCTGGTCCTTACAGAGCCCCCAGGCCAAGAGCCACAGGCCAAGAGCCCTTAGCTCTCGCCCTTTAGCTCGCGCCAAAGGCTCGCGCCTCTGGCAAGGCGCAGCTTAACAATGCAAAGAGGGTGGGGAAGACAGCCACTCCTAATCAATCAGCAACAATCACCTTCAATCACCTTCACCTTTAGCCCACTCAACCAAACAAACAGCAGTTCCCCAGCAAACCACAAACTCAGAATTTTCAGCAGTCACACAAATGCAGAAATTCTCAGCAATTTCCCCAGCTGCTCACCCTTATATCAGTTATCCTCTGCTCTATCTCAGAGCTTCTCTGCTCTCTCTCAGAGCTCTCTGAAATGTGAGTTTTTCATAAAGAAATTAAGTAAAGAGGACAGTCTTTTCAGTCCTCATTTCTACTTGGCTTTGTGACATAATGAAGATTTTATCCGCGATAAAACATCATCATAAAGGCAAATCTGAGTGAGGGCAATGCTTTGTTCATACACTGAAATGCTTTGTGCACTCACTATAGCATCACTGAAGAGGGGGGTGGCCAAATTGTACTGGCCATACTTTGAGCAAATACTTCAAGTTTTCAGGGTCCTCAACAAAAATAATAAAAAGAGAAGATCCCTCTTTGCAGTCAATGAAGATGGGGAGTGGTGCTTTTTAAATCTCAGCTCTCTTCAAACCTCGCCACTGTAAATAGTGAGGAATGTTTGAGACTGCAATTGGCAACACAAATGCTGAGGGAGAAGGGAGCTTTTGTTGTGTATTTCATTACTAATTCCCTCACTCTCTTGATGCCTCTATCTGATTCATTAAAAACAAGTTGGCATCTTTCAGGCGTTAATTAGGGAGAAATTTGTTGGCTGCACTTTTTTTTTTTTTGACAGGTAGGCAATTTTTATAGCTCAGTAAACCTGAACTGAAATGGAGCTTGAACAGTTTGCAGTGAGGGACGAATCAGAGGAAAACAGATCTTTCTGATTAATAACCTAAATGGTCTGCCCACTGAAACACTATTTCAGTGGGGTGGGGTGAAGGGGAAGAACCAGCACATTATTTTTATGACACAATATTTAAAAGCACTTTCTCCTTCTCGATAATCCAAACCACCCTCCTTCCATTATTTTTCAGTTTCTTGTGGAGTGAATGTATTTTAATAACAGCTTCTTTCTGACTCTGTATTTTCCTTGTGACTGTGGGGTTCGGAAATGAATAATAATAAATGCATTATTCAGTAGCCATAAATATCACTTGAGTAATTGATTTTTATCACCATTCTGCTATATTACTCCATGTCAAGTCAAGCTGATAGGTGAAAGCATAACTTCTTAATCCATCGCTGAAATCATCTTTGATTAAGCCCTTTTACCATTTCTTCCAGGAAAACATTTTTCAAGTGTGGTAGCTTAATGAGGCTTTTCTTTTTTTAAGAAATCAGATGTTAAATATTCATGTGAACCATATATTTCTTCCTTGCTGTTAAATTTTTCCACACATTCCCAGTTAATGTGCTAATGATGTAAGCAATTGAGTTTGAAGTCTGCTTTTGTAGCAGAAGCATTCATATTAAAAGGACCACATGGCTGGGAATCCTCCATCATGATTGCTGCTTTTGTATCTCTGGTGTTAATGATAGCGCATATAGTTTAGAAGCAGAAGACCCAAATTCAGTTCCATTAATCCCCAGGTAAAGCAATGCAGGTAGCAGGCATTAGGATAGACCTTTCCCCGCTTGACACTGGAGAGTGGCTGTCAATAAGAGCCAGTACTGAGCTAGATGCAGTCAGGGTAAGGCACATTCAAATCGGTTCAATTCTTCTGTGCATTTCAAGCACAATTGTCTTTTCACAGTGGGTATTGTGGTGAAAATTGTCAAATCCCCACAAGTCAGGATCCAGACTCACCTGGGTCCCATTTGCAGCACTGCAGGGAGAGGGAGAGCGGGGGCAGCCATTTCTGCCTCATTGCAGGGTGGAAGGGGTGGGCCAGCAGTTATAACGCGGGAAGGAGGATGCTTGCCTGTCCCCCTGCTGCCTTTCAGGCCTAAGGGGTGTCGGGGGTGCCTGTAGGCTATTTAAAGCACCACACCACTGCCTCCCCCTCTCTTTGTCTCGGAATTGCTTAACACTTAACACAAGCTACTTAACATAAATGCTGTTCCAATGGGTAAGTAGTCCCTTGTTGTTAGGATTTATAGATTGGGTCCATCACTGACTATCTGATCCTTTCAGCTGGAGATGCTGGGAACTGAACCTGGGACCTTCCTTCTATAGGAAAAGCAGATGTTCTGCATCTAAGCCACACCCCCTCACTATTATATTATTATTATAGATAATTATGCCATTATATGTCTATCGTAATTCATACCCACAGAAAACCATATGCTTTACCTTTTGTCAAGTGCTGTTCATAAAATGAACTAAAATTTCAGCTCCTCATCCTCATATAAAATCAAGTTGTTAAGTTGTTCATCATAGGTCAAGTGGTCCATGAAAGGAGAGAGAAAGATCACTCTGACTGGTGTCAAAAAATCTTTCTAAAAGTGACTTGAGTGATCTGAACGTTGAGCTCAAACAACTTTAAAAACCTGAGTATTCTGGGCCGATATATTGCCTGTGGTGAAAAGGGCACAGATTGTGTGCCACTTTGCACTCTGTCCATCTCATCTACGCAGACATCATTGATGAACTACTGGTGGTTCATCCAGCATCCCATTCCATTTCTAACAGCAGCTGGTTCTGAATGAGTATCTTTAGTGCTTTCAGCCTCCTTCAGAACACCTTTCATTTACTTCAGCATGACCATGTAAGCACTCTGACAATATTGGCTATGTGATAGAAAAGTCATGCCATCTAAAAAATAAGCAGAAGACATATCTTCAAATGGAAGTCTCCAAACACTTCACAGTGAAACAGAACCAACTTAAAAGGATGAGAATAACTCTAGTCCTAGCACTTTCCCTGTTGTTTATGTCAGGCAAGAACCACCTCTGGTTATATAGAATGAAAGCTCTCCCCAATCCAGTTAGTCAGGAAACTGATTAGGGAATTACTCTGTGCAGAAAAATCAATCAGACGTGATGCTGTGTGGCACAAACATGGGCCAAGAGTGCTGATTCCTTCCAAGATTTAATTTCCCAATCTGATTCTTCAGGCTGTGATTGTTTAAGGATGGATGCTTTGCCAAAATTTTCCTAACAATATTGTGTTCTTCATCATATCATCCATACCTGTTTTAGATTGTTTACTTGAATGCAGAGAACAGTGAGTCTTCTCCCCTACTGCAAATTAGTCAATAGAAACATGAACTAGAAGGGCAACAGTCCTAAATACCATGTAAGGGCAGGGAAGCATAACACAGAGAGAAAGGGAAATAGAAGCACAATTGCTCACGCCTGGTAGTTCAAGCAAGGAAGAAGTAGATATTTCACACAAGCAGATGGATATACTTTAGAGGCATAGAAGCAGAATGATACTTTAGAGGCACAGGGAAGCAGAATGATGCAGCTGAAAGTATTTTCATGTATGTATGCATGCATGTATGTATGTGTATGTGTGTGTGTGTTTGTTTGTTTACCAATACCCCTCCTTCTTCCCAATGGGGATCAGGGGGGTGGTTTACTTCTTTCATTTTATCTTAACCACCATCATATTTTTGGTATATTGGTATATTTTACTATTTAACTATTGTGGATTTCTATGTTGTGAGCCGCCCTGAGCCTGCTCTGGCAGGGAGGGCAGGATATAAATAAAATAAAATAAAAAATAAATAAAAATATGAGATAGTCTAGACTGAGAATATGTAACTGACCCAAGGTCACTCAATGGGCTTCCATGCCAGAGTGAGGATTTGAACCTGAGTCTCCCAGATCCTAGTCCAACACTGTAGCCACTACCCCATACTGACTCTTTTACATTCTAATCATCTAGTCAAAGAGTATGCAATAGTATTTGCCCTTGCATTTAGCTTTTATTGATAACAAATACTAATGTAAATATTTCTTTAGATAATCTATTCATATATTTGTGACCATCATTAGACAGCACGACAGTGAATAGTTTAGTTATTAAAAAGTTACTAATAACCTCAATTTGTGTGTCTAAAAACCAATTATACAGATGAGCACAAAAATAAATAAATAAATAAATCCCCATACGCCACAGGCACTGTTTTGCAGCTGATTTAAAAGTGCTAACCTCTTTTTAAAAGGGAAATTTGTACTCTTCACTTTGCATACCGTTAATGTGTTGATTGTTCACCAACTGGTATCAATTTAGCACAAACCATTTAAATTGACCTATGGACTGCTATGCTAATAAAGTTGAGCGGAGGTGTGTTCCATGCTAGAGGGTCTCTAAATTCAAAATCATTTCAGTCAATATAAGCGAATAGTCATGTTGCCAAATTCCACCCTCAGGTAAGTCCAGGCAGCCTTATCGTCAATCAGGAGTACTGACTTTAATTGACTGTCAAGATTTATTGACCTAAGAGGTAAATATTGACAGTGGCAACTCGTGACAGTCCCTGTTTTCTGCAAACTATAAATCTTGATGTTTGCTGCAATGTATTCTGTATGTGGCATAATTTATGGTTGCTGCTATGCACTTATATATTGCTCAGAGTAGAACTCAAAAGTCAGGAATAGCTAATTGTATGGGTACTTCGAGATAAAATTAAAGTGCTACTTTCAATCTAAATGTGGTATTGATCAGTTATATAATACTGTTAATATGCTAAGTATCATTGGGTGATTCTCTCTAGGAAGAATAACAATGTTTTCCCCTTGGGAAATAAATAGGAGCTGCAGATAAGACAAAGAAATGGAAAGAGTATATGATCCCAAAAGAGATGATCGCTATTTTAATTCAAAAGGTTTTGTCCCCTGGAAATGTAAAAATATAATAGCTTTCATTTTGAGTGGGTTTTAATTTAAAAAGTAATCACTGTTTTATTTTAAGAGGTTTCTCCCCAACCCCCAGAAATATAAATCTTTCTCCCAAATTTTCAATTCTACTCCTACCAGTTTTTCTATATGAAAATAAAAACAGGGGACCATTTGACACAGCCCTGCTATGGAGGTCTATGGGAACCATGCCATACTTTCTGCATGCCAGGATGGGAGCCCAGTTGACAAGTCTCACTTGCTGTTTGGGTAGTGATGGATTCATCTGGAGAAGTCGCAATGATTTAGAATATTCATTGATCTTATGCTAATATACTTGTAGCCCTAACCTGGATAGTCCAGGATAGTCCAGATTAGCCCAATCTTGTTAAAACAGATTTTGTGTCCAGTGGCACCTTTAAGACCACCAAAGGCTTATTCAAGATTTGAGCTTTCATGTGCATGCACACTCCTTAAGACATCTGGACCAATCTTGTTATGTTTCAGGAGCTGAGGAGGATTGCACAAATACAGGCAGTGCCAAACCACCTCTGATATTCTCTTGCCTGTAAATCATCTGTGACTCCAGCTAAACAAACAAACAAACAAAAATCGACCCTCCATTCACTTACTATTATAAAAAGACTTATGTAGAAGCACTGGAGACATAAATGCCCATTGTGCATGGACATATTTTTAGATATTTGGAAACCTTTTAGAGAAGCCTATCTATAGACTCATCACCACTGTTTTACTGTTTTATTTATTCATTTCTGTTTGAGGGTTGCAATTTAAAAACAAATTAAGTGAGCAGCAAGGAGCAGTTCCACAGACTTACAAAAATATTCTTTTTTTAAAATCTGTGGAACTGTTCATTGCTATTCAGTTATTAAATGCACTCAAACCCTCTTCAGGGCTGGAAATTGAATCCCTCACTAGAATTACTGCTGAATAAGTGCCATCAAAGTCGATGAGCCTTGTGCAAGTATATTGGGTGGCAGGATTGGAACCCTGCTTTCTCTCACTCCAAAGGCTACAAGGCTTGCATTAGTACCTAGCACCACAAGCCAGTGGCTGGGATAAAAGAGCCATGTGTTTTAATTCTTCCTGCTTATCCTAATGCATTTAACAAGGAAGTTCTTTTCATTTTTATCGCTCCCTTTGTCAAGAATAAGTGGAAGATTTAAGGTATGCTTGTTAGCAGTGCCATTACAAGTTACTGTACTGCAAATTATTTTTGCAAGTGTGCATGTCAGAGATTTGGGCCATGTCATCTGTCACATTAATCTACATAAGTTAAATAGATGACTTTCATGCTCCGGGGAAGTAATATCTGTCCCTGCAAGAATAGATTAAAAAGCAGGTGGGATCTGGATAGAATCAAAGCTAGGAATGGCTAATCTAACATGAGCCTTCAGTGAGTGACAGATTCCGTTTGCACTTTGAGCTGTGTGCTGTTCGTATCTGATTTGAATTAGGAATGTCTAGAAAAACCCTCAAGGCTCCATCCTTCTCTCTCTCTCTTTCTCTCTCAAAAGCAGCTTTTCATCCAAGTCTTGGAGAGTAGACTGGGGTAGAATAGGAGAGTTTTTAGTACTGTTCTCACTAGAATTAACAAAGCAGTGGCTCTGAGACCTTGGGATCATTGGGTCATTCATTTCTCTGGATGAAAAGTTGGCAGGACAATTCACTCTTGCCTTTGAGATGCAGGGCAGGCCCAGCCAGACTTGCAGCTCAGGTAGGTTGCCAGCCCTGGGAGCTCAGCGAACTATAAAGCTTTAGAGTCTGACTTCCAAAGCAACCATTTTGTCCAGGAGAACTGATCTTGGACATCTGGGGGTCAATTGTAATAGCGGAAGATTTCCAGGTGCCACCAGCAGGTTGGCAATCTTAAACTCAAAGGTTGGTGATATTATTAGGGACACCAAGGAAGTATACTTTGAGATGTGTTCCACATTCTCTATGACATCATTGTTAACACCTAGCAATAATTACGGTCTCCAAGCATAAGTGTGACTTTATTTGTTCTCTTTTACACACACACATGGCTTTTGTGGCTGCCTGTTTCTTTGTGGGGGATGGCCATGGTGTATTTCTCACAAAGACAAGATTGTATGTGTTTCTGATTACTAGTACAGTTGCAGATTAAGCACAAAAGCAAGGGGGCTTTCCTATGAAAGGGTTAGCCTTGAAATTTTCTTGCCCCAATTCCTCAAGAGTGGCTACCCTTGACTGTTAGAATTTTTTAAAAAAGAAAATCAACACTGGAATATAGTTATAGTTAGTGTGATGTAGTGGTTAAGAGTACTGGAGTAGGGGCTGGGAAACCCAGGCTCAAATCCCCACTCTGTCACATGGAAGCTTGCTGGGTGACCTTGGGCCAGTCACCTATTCTCAGACTAACCTACCTCACAGGGTTGTTGTAAGGATAAAATGGAGAATTATGTCAACTAGTGTGGGTTCATTGGTGAGAAACACAGGATATGAATATTGAGACAAGGGACCGTGGCTCACTGGAAGAACTTCTGCTTTGCATGCAGAACATCCCAGGTTCAGTCCCCAGCATCTCCAGTCAGAGAGACCAAGTAGTAGGTGTTGTGAAAGACCTCTGCTTGAGACCCCAGAGAGCCACTGCCAGTATGAGTAGATAGCATTGACCTTGATGGACCAACGGTCTGATTCAGTATAAGGCAGCTTCATGTATGTTCATGTATGTACTGCAGGGTGAGCCCTGATTCCTATTCAGCCTAGATCAGCTACACCCGTAATAGAACAGCTAATTAAAAAAAAAAATTGCTCATTGTTAGTTAATTATAGAATAATGTCTAAAAGAAGAGATCAAAGGGTTGAATCTCATCTAAATTCCATTCAGGGATGCCTGTCTTCCCTACCTCTCCTTCCTGCTGCAGCCTGAAATGCTACTCGGTGCTGCTCCAGGGAGGCAGGGGACTCCACCCCCCAGGAGCAGTATGAATGGGGAGCTGAAGAGCTGCCATGCATAGGGATGGAGATTAGTGAAAATTGCCTCACTTCTTATCAGGGCGTTTTCTGAGCAGGGACGCAGTTCAGACTGGCATGGTGTCAGGGCGTGGCCTAATACGCAAATGAGTTCCTGCTGGGCTTTTTCTACAAGAAAAGCCCTGCCTCTTATGCCTGTGGATTCCTTCCATGGAATCCAACCCAATGTGTTTATATTACACTTTATGTATGAAGTAGTGCATAGCATATGCAGGAGTTGACTTTCCAGTGGGACAAGAAAGCACAGGAGTTTGGGATACGAGTCTGCAGAGATCTCTCTAGAGATGAGCAATAAGAATTTTTGGCCTGCTCTCGACAGCATGACTTTGATTCTAGCATGGTTATTTCAAAATGTCAAAAGGATAATATTTAGAAAATGGAACAGCATGCAATCCCATGAAAATATATACTACCACCATGGTTGGATATTTTAGAGAAGACTAAGACTTCTAGATTCTGTTTGGAAATCTACATCACTATAAATGCTTTTTTAAATGGCATTCATTAGTTTTAAAAATATCTGTATTTAAAAATGCAAATCCATTCTGTTATGTGTACATCTGTGCATACCAGGCACTGTAATATTGGAAGGAGGGATGGGATGCTTAGAGTCAGATTCATTTTATATTACAATACATTATAATTTGATACACAGTAATTTCATATGCAGTTTAAAAGGGAATTATATTCCTTTGCACCAGAATTATTGATTTATACAAGGGGTCATTTGGTATTTGCTGAGAATCATTTGTTTCTCTGCATAAGATATCATCTTCTTCTGTGCTTTTGATATTTCATTTTTAGGAAACAATTCTAAGCATCCCATAATTTTTTACAGATACCCTTTCGAGAGTTGAATCTTGTAGGCAGCTGGCTTGGCTAACAGGCAAAAGACTACATGAGCCCCAAGAAGGCATAGTGTTGGCATAGGATCATGAGATTTGGAAAGAGGAAACCATTCCTTTAAACATTGAGATGGCTTTGGTTGCCTTAATAACAATAAATTTTAGAAATAGAAATACATTTTTTATCACTGTTCTGCCATCTCATTAATAGCCACTAATGCCAAGAAATTGCTAAAATTTCACAAAAGCATGAAGGCTAAGGCTTGGTTTCAGTCCAGTGTTTCTGTGGCCTCAAGGAGTGCAGTTTTCTTCTTTCCCTCCTCTCACAGCACCCCAAAATGTTTCCTAAAACCCTCTCCCTGGGAGTCTCTTCCAGACATTTAGGGCTGCTGTGGAAAGGAGGAAGTGGGGAAATCATGCTTCATGAGTGTAAGTCCTTGCACACACTGAAATGTTGGCCAGCCCTAGAAGTCTGTTGCAAAAAATGGTTTCACAGTTTTATCAAAATTTACACTGCCAAGAATAGAATTATGTGATCTCTTTGTTTTCTACTGTCTAACTGATAACCTATCAAATTTTCCTTCTGCCATTCCTCAGAGGAGTGCAGTGCAGTGCATATGGTTCTGTATGCCTCTGTTTTATCAGTGGAGGAAGTGAAGAACAGGAGAGGAAGTGAGGAATGGCCTACTGGCTTCCTGGCAACAATAGGCTTCCCAATCCCCAGGTCCCAGTGGGGAATCCCCCATTTTTACAGGCTTCTCCCCGCCCCCAGCCAGCTGGCCCATGGGGGAAGCCCCGCCCCCCACAATCACCATGCAGTTTTAGAGCTCCTGCAGGTCTGTTTTTAAAATATGTGCCTTTAAGGCTGAGCAGGAAGCAGGAAACAGGAAGGGCGTTGGAGAATGGCTCCTCCCTTTGTTTTGCTTTGGTTTTCAGATCAAGTAAAGTTGCAGGAACAAGTAAGTATTTGTGTGTGAGAGAGAGGGAGGGGGCAGGGAATTCCCTGGTTTGGAGGCCCTTCCCCCACTTTAGAAAGCATGGGGGGAGGGAAATGTCTACTGGGCACTCTGTTATTCCCTATGGAGAATGATTCCCATAGGGAATAATGGGGAATTGATCCGTGGGTATTGGGGGCTCTGGGGGGCTATGTTTTGAGATAAAGGCACCAAATTTTCAGAATAGCATCTAGTGCCTCTCCCCCAAAATACCCCCCCAGTTTCAAAACAATTGGACCAGGGGGTCCAATTGGCTCCGCCCCCAAAGTCCCCAGATATTTCTTGAATTGGACTTGGCAACCCTAGGCAACAAGTAGGCAGCAGTTGAGTTCCATCTGGTCTGAGAGCTTAACTAGATGTTACTGTTTTTGTGCATGCATACAAGTGCATTCAGGTGTTCTGAAAAAGAAACAAGAGAGCCCAAATTGGCTCAGAACAATGCCATGGAGGGAAGGAGGTCGCCTCCCTTCCTGCAGCCAAACAGTTTTCTTGAGCAAAACCACATGGGAGTGTTATTTTGCAAATTTTTCTGTTTCCTGTGGAGTTATCTGTGCATGTGGAGCAGAAAACTCTGAAAAGTAACTCCCCCCAATAGGTTTTGTTTTGTTTTTTTAGGAGGCTGCTGGAAGGGAGAACAGAAGCCCTGCCCCTTCTGCCCCTGTGACATTGTCCCAAACCCATTTGGGCTTTTCTCTTTAAAAAAAAAATAGTTCCCTATGTGGCTGCAAAGATCAGTTGATTGTGCTTATATTGTGCTTATATGCAAGTGCAAAAAAAAAAGGGGGGGGGAATGTCTAGTATGGCTCTGAGTTCTCTCCCTGCAGGTGCTTATCTTGGGCAGGACCAGAGGCATGAACTTGCAGGGCAAGAGCTCTTGGCTCTTAGCTCATTGCTCACAGCTTGATCTCGTTGTTGGCAGCTTAGTGGACCAGGACCAGGACCAGACCAGATATGTTTGCATTTTCTTAGTTTGCTTACTTGTTTGCATGGCTCATTTGGAATCACCTGCAAGCTGCTTTGGTCTCCAACGGGGAGAAAAGGGACATAGACATCTTCTACAAAAGTCCTGTAAGCCAGGTCAGGCTGTGAGGCCAAGAGTTGCCTGAAGTCATTCAATGAGCTTCATGGTTGTTCAAGGATTCAAATCCAGTTCTAGCACTGATATTCTAGGCATACACCACAATGCTTCTCAAAGAAGAAGAAGAAGATATTGGATTTATATCCCGCCCTCCACTCTGAAGAGTCTCAGAGCAGCTCACAATCTCCTTTACCTTCCTCCCCCACAACAGACACCCTGTGAGGTGGGTGGGGCTGGAGAGGGCTCTCACAGCAGCTGCCCTTTCAAGGACAACCTCTGCCAGAGCTATGGCTGACCCAAGGCCATGCCAGCAGGTGCAAGTGGAGGAGTGGGAAATCAAACCCGGTTCTCCCAGATAAGAGTCCGCACACTTAGTCACTACACCAAACTGGCTCTCCACACCAAACAGGCTTTTCCTAGTTCTGTTTTTTTTTAAGATTACATTAACTAGAGACTTAAGTAAGTGAAGGCAGAGAAAACTTGGTGGTGATGAGACATAAAAGTAACTCAGCAATTAATTTTCAAAAGTAAAGGTTGTGCATAATCAGGATTCAAAATGCAATCTGGTTTCCCTTAATATGTCGAAGGGAAAAAAAAGAGGAAGCTCATTTTAATTTAGTTTTTTGCAATGATAAAACGTTCCAGCTGTAATTATTAAAGACCAAATCTTCATAATATTTAAAGGTATGAAAACCTTGTCAGTGGTGTGGCAGCTCTGTAATTATCATTTTCTTTCACAATGCAAATGTGTGATGCCAGTGTCTGAAGGCACCTCATTCGCCCTTTGTACTCTTCTTTTCAGCAATTCATTTGATTCATTCATTTATTTGGTGAGTCTGGAGACGGAATAATGTCTTGTCTTTTGTGCTTGCATGCTTTATAGGGATTTTTTTTTAAAACACTCCTCAAGTGCCTGGTATTTCAAGGGCATTAACCTTCTTCAACAGACTGGTGGC
Source organism: Heteronotia binoei (assembly GCF_032191835.1). Classification (NCBI taxonomy): domain Eukaryota; kingdom Metazoa; phylum Chordata; class Lepidosauria; order Squamata; family Gekkonidae; genus Heteronotia; species Heteronotia binoei. The sequence continues at coordinate 63,736,235 of NC_083227.1, forward strand.
TTTGCAAAATTTACTAAGCTGCTAAAATCTTAACATTCTATGGGAATTAAGAAGAAGAAATGTTTTGGTTGCCCTGCTCAGTTGAATGTGAGATCACAGGTTTGCTTGATTAGATAGAGCCCTTACACTTTTTTCCACCATGGACCAGATACAGCCGCCATTTTGGTTGGGATGAAAACTTTCTGATTAAAAAGAACATATGAATGAACAGGTAGAAATTAGGGATGGGCACAAATTGGGAATATAGTGGCTGATGTTGGTTTACGGTTCGTTTGATTGCATGAACCATGAACTTGCATGAACTTTTCCATTTCCTGTACCAGTTCATGGTAGAACATGGTAGAACAGTTCCTTCGCAAGTTAGAGATGCCAAACTCACAGGACTTCTTCAGCAGGCTCTTCTCCACCTTTCCTCCAAGTGTGGTGAAGATTGGATTTGGGATGTATGAGTTATAGCGCCCCCCTCCAAAAAAAAATAGGTGCCCCCAAGAAAGTTCAGTTCTAGCTTCAGGTTCAGTCACTGAAACCACAGCAAGGAATACTTTCTCAGCTGGAGGAGGTGTATAAAAATTGTTACACTCTGTGTGGGGAAAAGGAGTCCCTCAAAGCCTCCTCTAAATCAGACATGCAGCAAACAATTCTTCTGGTCTCATGACAACTGACTCTTCTCTCTTGGTGCTACAAAGTGAAAGGAGCTGAGTCAGGGTATAGTATTATACTGGTATATAGTCTGCTCCCATAGAGCAGAATGGGAGCTCCATGGTTGGCTCCTAGAACTGCCAATCAAGCTATGGACAACTGCTTTGGATGTTTCTAGGACTCTCCACAAGTCCACCCCCAGTGTTGACTAGGAATTATCTGGAGAACACCACAAATACAAACCACCTGAACCTCAAAGGGGGAAAGGCGGTTCATTTTTGGGTTTGGGAATGATACTACCAAATTAACCAATTCAAAATGAACCATGAACCAGCCTAGTTCATACTCAAACCATGGTTTGTGTTTTTTGGTTTGTGCCCATTCTTAGTAGAAATACAATAAAGAGGTTCATGTAGGAGATTCCACACATTACTTTTTTAATATACAGATTGCACAATCCTTTTGTAGACTATCAGTTCTTTCCTTTATTAACAATAAGCTCCATTGACCTGAAGTCTTGAGAAAAAACAATACCGTACATTTAAAACATAGGTCACATCAGAAACATTTTCAAATAATATATAAAAACCATTATTTCACTAATAAGTTCATGAAGAGGGGCATGCATATTATTATTTTTAAATGATTTCCCTTGTGATGACCAATCGGAGTGATGGAGATCTTGCAGGGGTGCTGATTTATTCATCTCTATTGAAACTTTGCATGCAGCTGCTGTAATCTGTAAAACTATGGTAGGTCAAATATGAAAAGATTATGAAGAAAATGCCTTACCTGTGTAACTTAACTCATACAAATTATTATATTGCAACAAGTGCTCCCAGTATAAGTTTGCTTCTTTTCGCCTACCCACTTTTTCTTGTGATCAGTATAGAGGCAACTACAACATAATGGCCATAGACTATGTGGTGAGTAATGTGATAAGTATGAGGAGGTCACTTTTGGATGGCCTTCCCCTGGCAACCACTCTGAGCCACCAATGGTAGCCTAAGCAGAAAGTAGAAGCAACTTTACTTCAAATGGTTGGCAATGATTCTGTCTGTCTCTAATTAGAATGGGCATGAACCACATTTTTGTGGTTCAATGCATCACTCATGGAAGAACCATAAACTGATACGAACCAGAAAGTTGGTTCATGACCTTAACTGATTCTTATTTGTTCATGGCCCCTGCTTTCTGCTCCCCATTACTTTTCATGGGGAGCAGAAAGCAGGGGTTTTCCTGTGGGGGTAAAAGCTGATCTGTGGGAACCAGAAAGAAGGGGTTTTGCTTACTGTCTTTCACAAACTGCCTTAAAGTTCATATAAGTTCACAAGCACTGTTTTACAAACCATGAACCAGCCAAAATTCATCATGAATTTGTTCATGTCGTCCTTAATCTCTAGTTTGCCTATATCTGATCCCAAAACCGTTAGCCAATCAAAGAGTTGTGCTTGCAATCAAATGATCAGCAGGAGATTCATAATGTATGTGTATATATTTGCAAGAATCCATGACTCAGATAAGCAAGAGCTGTGATCAGAAATGAAATTTATTGAGAAATTTTGAGAAAACAATTTTTTAAAAACTTTCTAACTTTCTTTCTTTCTTTCTTTCTTTCTTTCTTTCTTTCTTTCTTTCTTTCTTTCTTTCTTTCTTTCTTTCTTTCTTCTTTCTTTCTTTCTTTCTTTCTTTCTTTCTTTCTTTCTTTCTTTCTTTCTTTCTTTCTTTCTTTCTTTCTTTCTTTCTTTCTTTCTTTCTTTCTTTCTTTCTTTCTTTCCTAAACTACTTTATTGCTTGAAAAGCATAAAAAAACTTTCAAGAATCTAATAATATTAAATAATACTGTTTTGTTTGCTTAGAAAATTAAAAGTACACATGTTTCAGTTTTGGCTTAAAAATTGAAAATATACCCAATATTAGTAAGGAGAGGAGAGCTCCAAACTTCTGCACCTTATTTTACCTAAGGACACATATCTTAGTTTTTGCCATATGACAAGTAGGAATAATAACATTTGAAACAAAAATTAGAAACAACTTTCATGCAGTCAACAGTTTTTATATTGGATCTTGATATTGTTAATCTTAATATCTATATGATAGATAGATAGATAGATAGATAGATAGATAGATAGATAGATAGATAGATAGATAGATAGATAGATAGATAGATGTTATTGCAGTCACTAGACCAGATAAGGAAGTATTGTATTGTAAGTTTTCCACCCATTTCCATTTCCTACCCTGGAGGGGGGGAAATATAACACTGAAACATTAAGCTCATTGATAGTAAATTATCCTCATGTTTGCAATATTTCATATTCATTATGGACAAAAATTAGTCATGTTAAAATATGCCATTGAAGATAAGAACATAAGAAGAGCCCTGGTGGATCAGACCAGTGGTCCATCTAGTCCAGAATCTTGGAGAGTCAATAACAGGGCATAGAAGCTGAGATCTCCCCTTGATGCTGCCTCTTGGCTCTGGGATTCAGAAATTTGCTAAGTCTGAATGTGGAGCTTCCATTTTGTCACCATGGCTTGCAGCCACTGATAGACCTCTCCTTCATTAATTTAATCCCCTATTTAAGGTATCTATGCCTGTGGCCATCACTTCATCCTCTTGCAGCAAATTCCACATTTTAATCACTTGCTGTTTAAGCAGGCTTCAGATTCAATGGGAGCTCACAGGAGCACAGATCCTGAACCTTTCTGAGAGCTCTACCTCCTCCTTCTGAGAGTTCCTCCTCCTTGCCCTTTGAAGAGTATGTGCAGCTGCATAACAATCCCTGGATGAGCTCCACCACCTATTTTTCTACAAAATGACCCCTGTGTATAAGGAAGTATTTCCTTTTGTCTGTCCTGAAGCTACTGCCCATCAGCTTCATTGGATGTCCTTGAGCACTGGTATTTTGGGAGAGGAAGAAAAAATTCTCATTGCCAACTGCCTCAACCTCATGCATAATTTTATAAACCTCTATCATGCCCACCTTAGTTATCTCTTTTCTAAATTGCCTCAGCCTCTTCAACCTTTCCTCACAGGGAAGGCCTTCCCATGGCAAGATATGAAAGATATGTCTGTGTACACAAGAATTATTATTATTAATTCCTGCAGATTATGTTATATAATTTTTTCATGAGACGGACTTTGTAGAAAACATTTTGGCAAAATCAACTGTTATCTTAAAATCATGTCAGTCATTCCAAAATATTTTATAGGTTTTCATCCTTAGGTTTCCCTGAGGGGGGGAAATGGTAAATTGTCCCAAGGAGGCATGGAATTGTCTCCCCATTCTGACATTCTCCAGCTGTTCCCGAATCATGGTATTTCTATCCCCAGTTCCTTACATATCCCCAGAGTTGTCTTTAGGGTTGCCAGGTCCCCCCTGGCTGCTGTCAGGGTTGGCGGAATAGGGTTGCCTGTTTCAGGTTGGGGAACTCTGGAGATTTGGAAGTGGATCCTGTGAAGGACAGGTGCCTCAGTGGGGTACTATGCCATAAAGTCCTCCCTCCAAAGTATCTATTTTCTCCAGGGGAGCTGATCTGTGTAGTCTGGAGATAAGCTGTTGTTATGTATTGAACATAAGGGACCAGGCCGCAGGGCAATCGCTACTGAAGGCGACCCCCGGGTCCCCGGATGTAGCTCGCCTGTCGCCCCGCCCATTAAGATCTGTGGCGGGAAGTTTGACTGACCAGGATTGGCCTGGTCGGATGAGGGGGCTGTTCCGGGTAATGTATATAAGCGGGGCCCAGCCCGCGTGTTCTCTCTCTTGTAATGTGCTACTGAATAAACTATGTTGCCTTCAAACCGTCTCAGTTCTCAGTACATTACAGCTGTAATTCCAGGGGATTCCAGGTTCTGCTTGGAGGCTGGCATCCTTACCTGTCTTTCTTTTCTTGTTTTTCTAAGTATACTCTAGGTCACCTGAAACATAGACTATACCTCAGTGAATATGCAAAGATTAGTAAAACCCTGCCACTGCCCTGAATCATTTGACTCCTTGGAAAATTGAAGTTGGGAAGAGGCTGCTTTTAAAAAAAAAGTGTGATTGCAAAACAAGGAGCTAAAGAGAAGACAGCTAGACTCCAGTTAATAACACAATCCCATACTTAGGGCTGCAAAGAATAACCAATACAAATCTCCCTCTCTGTGTTTAATCATTGCCATCCTCTGAGATGATGGACTGGGGATTCTTGGAAAACGTTACCTTGCCAGTACTTGCCAGTACAAAATATTAGCTGTTCTTCCTTTCCTCCAGACAACAGAACAGCAGGACAACATTTCAGCCAAGTACTGAAGACAGTGGATGCCATTAAGGAATGCATTGTTTCAGGAAAGCTGCCCTTTACAGTAACTGGCTAAATGTAGATGCTGGGGTGGGGGTTTCTGTGCAGCTGCAAAAACATTTTAGCCCTGCATTGACTGTATGGCTGCTCCTGAAGACAATAGATGCCTATAGAAATGAGAAGAAAAAATTCCTCTCACCCACAGCATAAAATAGCAAGTCCCTCACAGTGAACTCCCAGCGTCATCTGTTTTAGCTTTCTGTGAGACAGTCAATGGGTGCCCTTGAGTCCATTATGCAGGTAGTCTTCACTGGCAGAGAACAGTGTTTTCCTAAGAAAGGGGAAACAGCAGATCTTTTGTGCTTGCAAGCTGACTGCTTTGGATAGCCAGGGAGCACCACCGCTGAATTCAAAAGGACAGTACTTTTTGCATGAATTTGACCACTTTTGTATTATTATGAAAGTAATCTCCTGTTCTTGGGAGGATTTCAACAATGCCCTTCAAAGCAGTTCATCTTTTTACAAGACAACTGTATTTACTATAAGGGTGTATTTGCTTTACACCAGTGTTTTCCAGACACATACAATAGGAACAGCAGGTTTCCAGCCTTAGCACTCATATATGTCTATCAGAAAGCCATGGTCTAATCAGAGCTCCAATATCTGTCTATAATGGCATGTAAGGTCAAGTGTTTGTCATTCACTGTTTATAAACTGGCTGAGAAAAAATAATAGGCCACAGAAGGTATGGAGTTGCTCTCATTGGTATTCACAATTACTTAGTTCCTGGTAACCTAATGGAGAAGAGGTGGCTTATTCCCCCCCCCCCCTGTTTTCTTCTTTATGTTTCAGTGTAAATGGAATGTTTCAGGTAGATTTTATATTCCTACTTTAAATGGGCAGTCGAAGATAGCCATACTGTATATATAAAACAAGTTCCAAGGCATCTATTCTTAAAAAGAAAATGGTATGAGTGACCATAATATTTTGTACGAGGGCAAACTTGCCCCCTTCTCTGGTTCCTTGGGAATTGGATAGGGGACCAGCATTTGCTAGCAACGGGGGGGGGGGGGGGCACAGAAACTGTCTGGTGCCAGATGAATGACGCAATTCCTGGAGGAAAGATCAGATATCAACCAAAGGAGCCTTTGATAGGTAAGAATACACACCAAGGGAAGAAAAAACACCATATTTGTTGGAGGGCCTTTCTGCCCTTCCTCTGCTCCAGGACTGCTGTTACAATCATTTTAAAAAATAAACCAGGACAGGGCCTACATTAGGAGAAAACACAGAGAGATTCTCATTGGCTTCCCAATAGCAGAGGTATTTTCTCCATTTGCTGAAGAGAGTAATAATCTGCAAAGACTGATTCTTGCCTACTTATGTATTCCTCAGTTTCGCTTCCCTGGGTAATACAATCATTGTTCAAACAACATAAATACAGTGAATCTGGTTATTTTAAGAACTGGGACTGAACAAAAGTGATTTCCTATATTCCAGAATAATTGTTAGAAAGAACAAAAATCACACTAAAGGAATAGATTGTATCAGGTACCAGTTAATGCAGGTATAATGATAATTGTGGGTGAAATGCTTCTGTGAAGCTTGGCATATTGTACTATAGAAACAACAGAAATTACACCCTTAGAGGAAGCTTGTCTGTGGGAACAGATCCTTGGATATTGACAAATAAACTCCATTTAAGATATTAGCCTTCAGTGTGACATACCAATGTGTACAGCTTGGAGATATCAAAGGTTGAGGGAGGAAGCTACTCCCTGGGGAAATAGCAACTTTATCTAGCCTGAGACCAGATAAAAGATTATTGAGGAGTGATGAAAAAGAAGCTAACTGTATTTCCAATTTATCACTCCCCTCACCCACCAGCAGCAGTGTTGCAGTTTGTACCTTATCTTACAAGAAGTGGTTTGTGTGATGGGGAATCATTGAACATGAGAAATAATTGAACATGAGAATATATAAATTAGACTTTTGGGGTTCCTTTTCTGTGCAAGGAGATGGCACAACTGGGGACTGAATACTCACTTATTTTGCCTAATGAGGCCAGAGAATGAGCTGTTATTTTTAAAAATGTATTTATTTGGAAAATATATAGGCCACTTCTCCAAAATCTGCTCAAGTAGGCTGATAAGGGCAAAAAAGCCATGCAATTGAAAAATTATAACAGCAATACTATATCAAACAGGGAGGACAAGGGGGCTGTAGCTCAGTGGCTGAGCGTTTGCCTTACACACAGACATAAGAGGTCTCAGGTTCAATTCTTTGTGTCCTCAGTTAAAAGAATCTGGTATGGGATGCTGTGAAAGACTTTGCCTCACACTCTGGAGGGTCACTGCCAGACCATTGGTCAGGCTCAGTATAAAGAAACTTTGTGTGGTGATGTCATATGATGAATAAAACCAGCAAAAAAAAAAAAAGCTATGAAGCCACAGTGATTACAACCCCCTCAGTACCAACTAAATTTAAAAAAATTGAACCCGTTTCATCAGAGAGCAGAAAATAGAAGTCATAAAATGATTCTCTGGCTAGGTGGAAACTATAAAAACAGCACCTAAAATGTAAAATATTAAACAATCTTTGGTTCCTGGGTCCAGATTAGATTCATATATTACTATAGTTATTACAAGTAATTAGCATTTGTGCTGAGAAATCCTAAATGCCAACACCCTTCCCATATACCAGTCAGCATGTGAGGTCAAGTAATGGTAATTCCATTCCCTTTCCAAGCCCTTCTGTTAGTCGGCCTATAGTCTAGTCCAGTTACCTTGCCCATCTTTAAATGTGTTAAGAACTGTGTTAAGAACCATAAATGTGTTAAGAACCATACACTGTGGCTAATAGCCACTGATAAAAATATGGAGCAGAGGTCCATCAGTGGCTATTAGCCACAGTGTATGTGTGTATATAACATTTTTTGCCACTGTGTGACACAGAGTGTTGGACTTGATGGGCCGTTGGCCTGATCCAACATGGCTTCTCTTATGTTCTTATGTTCTTATGTTCAGACATATGGGCAGGCGTGCAGGTGAGAGAGGAGAAAGAGAGTCAGAGCTACCACTGCATGAGCCAGATAGACAGAAGTGTCTGTGCTAAAAATGGGTGAGAGAAGGAAGAGGGGCATTTGGAGCCACTCTTCCCTGCCTTGGGAGCTGGGCAGCTGTGGCAGTATTTCTGCAAGCAGGCAACTGGTGGGCAGGCTGGCTGGTGAGTGGGTGACTAACTGGGTCACCCGAAAAGCACACAATTCCCACTGTGAATCTCACTTTTAGAATTATAGATCCAAATAGACAGCCGTGTTGGTCTGAAGTAGTAACCCAGGCAACCCAGATCAAAGGTTTTCTGAATTTGTTAATTTTACTATTCTGCTATTGGTTTTTAACTTTGTACCACTTGGCATTCCAAACCCCACCAGCTATATGCTGCTCTGCTTACTGTACCTCATTCCTCATCTGAAGAAGTGTGCATGCACATGAAAGCTTATGTTCTGAATAAAACTAAGTTGGTCTTAAAGGTGCAATCGACTCCTATTTTGTTCTTGTAGAATTATAGTACCAAATCCTACCTATTCCAGAGAAGTAGCCATGTTCATAGTTTATTGGAGCAAAATAAAACACGATTTCATTCGCATATTTATTCCAGCATGAGCTTTCATGAATCAGAGCTCACTTCTTCAGATGCTATGAAGAGGAAATTATTTTTCACATATTTATACAAAAAATTACTGAAAGGGAGGGAAGAAAGGGAGGAGTTGGGAGCATAGAGAGGCTTGGTGTGAAATCTGTCATAAATCAGTGCGATTCTTTGTGTGAGGGACTGGAACCAATTAGGTTGTTACACACAATGGATAGTGAATAAGGTCAGAAGTTCTGTCCTCTCTCACACAGATAAACAAAAGAGTAATTAAGGAGCATAAAACAGCAATTAATTGAGGAAGAAGCAGTCTGAAGGATAAAAAATTAACTCACATCAGTAAAGAATTATAGTATGTCACAATGGGTTAAGAGCCAATTTAAATATCTAGAAAGTGGTTTCTATTGAGCTATTTGGAAGTATAGCAAGGAAATCCAAGTCTGTTTTTAAGCCAGCATGGCAGAAGCTAAAGAAGAGCAAACAGCTCAAACCCTACACTGAAGGATAAATGGACACAAATCTGACATCAAGAATCATAAGACTGAGAAATCTGTAGGAGAACACTGGGTGACATCAAAGTAGCTGTTATATTGCAAAGCAACCTCAGGAACAGGGAAATTGCTGAGTTGCAAGTTATTAAAATACTCAGAACAATGGAATCCCCAGAACTTAACAGGGATATTGGTTTCTTATCTACTATATATGCTAACCTCATTCAGTCTTTACATCTACATTCTCACCAATGTCCAACAAGGGCCATACATCCTCTTTATTTCATTTCATTTCATTTTTTATTTTAAATAGTAGATTAGAATAGTAGTTTATGACATAAATAATAGTAGAATGTAATGTAATTTGGAATGGTAGATTGGAATGCATTTCTTTGGTCTGGGGACGGGAGATAATCTATATCAGGAATAGGCACAAACCAAATTACAAACCAAAATTTGTCAAAACTGAGCCCAGTTAATGGTTCACAAACCTCAATCGCGTCATGGTGGTTCTGCTGCCTTCTACCCACCACCTGTCTTTTCACATGGGTGCAATTCTAATACCATTTGACCTTTTAAAGACATATTTCCCCTCCCATTTCTGCCTTATCCCCCCCTTCCAGAGTTCTCTCTGGATCTAAAGAGAGGAGTCTGGTCACCCTGCTTTATGGGCTCATGGATTTCCATTACTTGGTTCATCATCCTCAAGGGGCATCAGATATTCGGCATCTATTGTATTTGCATATATACTTTCCCTTTCCCTCAAGAACATGACCGGAACAGGCTGAAGTTCTTTTACATCAGTGATCATGCTTTTCACAAGGGGGAGCAGGCAGGGCAAAATTAACTGGTCTCCGAACCCTAAACCGATCATTAATAAGATACTCCTCCAGTTTCCAAGCATGCCCCCCATCCACCCATCTGCATCCATGACACCTGTCCAAGTTTGAACAGGGACATGAGCCAGCTTCTGCATTCGTTCAGTGATTTCCTCACTGACTTTCCTATAATAATAATAATAATAATAATAATAATAATAATAATAATAATAATAATAATAATAATAATAATAATAATAATAATAATAATAATAATATAAATTTATTCTTATATCCCACCCTCCCCCACCAAGGCAGGCTCAGGGTGGCTCTTCATCAATCTGAAGACAACAATTACTAAGATTGAATTTTCCGCACACCCCTCCTTCGGTTGCCAACAAGTAGTCTAAGGCTAAGTGGTTCTGGTATACTGCAGTGTGAAGCTAATAGGCTCAATGCTAATGATGTTTCATTGGTTATAATCTCTACAACAGCTTGCAATCTAATAAGGCGATTTAACATATATATGGGAGTTCTAAAGCCCCAGGTTCCATCTGCTGCCCACATGGCTGGGTCATGTATAATCCGTTCTGGGGGCCACTCATTATCCTTCCAGTTCCCAGTCTGTAGGGTCGACCCCACATCTCTCTTGACTCAACCGGCTTCTTCATACATTGGCACCCCAGCCTTTCTCCCATTTTAATTGGCAGTAGAAGAAGCTGGGTTTTATAGATGCCAAAACACATGCCCCAGTCCAATTAAGGGGTAACTGGCTGTATGGCGCGCTGCCACGCACCCAATACAGAGCATCTGGGGTGTGCCACAGTATGGTAGCATTACAGGGGTCTTCCCATAGCTGGAACAGATAGCCCTGAGAAGTCTTATTAAAGGGGTTGGCAGGCTCCGGAGTTGTGGAATTTCTAAAATCTTGGAACCTTTTACTCTCTGTGCCATTATAAACCCAGCCAGTCTGTCATGCTAGATCTCCCACTGGGAGCCCAAATGGACTGAATGGCAGCTGGATGAAGCAAGATGTCCCACTATTCGGTTTTGGAGGACCCATCTGTTGGGCCGCTCTTTGTGGGACCATGTAATGCTTGGATTTGAGCTAATGTTGATGAGGTCGTATTCTCGGGACTCCCAGGGCCGTTGCTTGCCCATATTGGTACCCCCGCACACATAGCAGTTCTTTATCCCAAGTTCGGTTACTATTCTTTCAGCCAGATCAATGAATAGGTTTTTGGTAATTGGAGGCACTTCAATAACGGTGCTCATTTCTTTAAAAAAAGTTATATGAACCCGGTACTCCTTCTTAGAAGGGGGCCTACGTCCCTGGGTAACGATCACTACCTCTGCATACGGGTCCCATCCCATCAATCCCAATTCCCACTATTGAAGCTGCTTTTCCTTTTTTAACCCTTCCTCTCTATATCAGACACATGGGGTTGCAGTCATTGTTTTGCAGCTAGAGTTCTGGCAGGGGGAAAACAGTGCTGCCGCATGCACGTATCCCTGTGTTACCATGGCAGTGTGTAGGGCTCGTGGGGTACCCGTGTACCAATAATGGTATCCTCCCCTGGTCAGTTGGTATAGATATTTTTGTTCTACCCTATAGCCCTTTTCCCAGCCAGCCGCACATATTCTGTGACTTCCTTTGCTCAAACGGATAGCCTTGCAGACATCAAAACACACTTGAACCACATTTGACTCAATGGAGATACTGGTGTTCAGCAAGCGGGAGCTCTCAACCGGTGGGTCTCTGTCTTCCCATAGTCCTCCCATATATGAGTAGACTGACACTGTCGATTGGATGGTGATTACCTGGGGTTCATAGCAGGCGATTTCCCCCTGGGAGTTACATATGAGATAGGATGTGTTGCGGTAAACACACAGATTTGCATGCATCCCATTACACTGGTATGTTGAGTGGTAAACCAGAGTTTGGGTAATTTTTCCACTGCTTAGGGTAGTAGTTAAACAATATTCACATGGGTCTGGTGGGTTCCCCCCCCCCCCACACACACCTATAATAGCCATAAGTACAGCAACCAGTATCAGCTGGCTCTCCTTCGTTTTTGCCTGTGTGTAGACCTGTTAGCTTCTGGAGTAACAGGAACAGAGGACTGCAGTCAGGATCACAGCTGTTGTCCGTGATCCTCAGCTGCTTCTGGTGGGCTGGGGACCAGGGGTTGCATGCTGTCCGTGACCTCCAGCCGCCTCCGGTGGGCTGGGACCAGGGGTTGTTTTCTAGAACCGGAGCTGCAGATGTTCCCCAGGGACTGGCTGTACTGCCCAGGATTCAGCAGCTGGTTTTAGGTGAGACCAGTGGATCCATGCAGCAATTCCAGAAACCTTAACAGCTGTGGGGGAACTTAACAACATCACATAAGGTCCTTTCCATTTTGGCTGTAAGGGTTGGGCTCTCCAACTTTTGAGCCAGACAAAGTCCCCTGGCTTGTAGGAATGTATGGGAGTGAACACTTGGTATGGGAGGCTCTCCTGCACATAGTCAGAAATCTTATTTATAGCCCTACCCAATGCCTTCAGTTCCTGTTGTGTGATTAAATTACCAAATTGTTCCAGGTCCCCCCGTGGTTTTATAATCAGGGGTGAGGGACGGCCAAACATTGCCTCAAAGGGGGAATTTTTTGACCTTTTACTAGGCAGGCAGCGCAGCCTGAATAAGGCTATGGATAGGATCTTTACCCGGGGGAGGCCAGTTTCCTGGCATAATTTAGACATGATCAGTTTTAGGGATCTGTTAGCCCTTTCTACTTTGCTGGAACAAAGTCTATATGCAGAATGCAGTTTCCAGCTGATGCCCAAGGCTTGACACACACCCTGTACTGTTTTCTTGATGAACACTGGGCCATTATCGCTTACAGTGACCAAGGGTAGAGCAAATCTGCGTATAGTGTCCCTCAGGGGAGCCTTCACCACCTCGCTAACCTTTTCGGTTCTAATTGGGTAGGCTTCAGGGTGCAAATGAATACTAGCAGATAGCGGTGCTGGCCGGACCATCTCGGTGAAATCTACAGTCAAGGAAGCAAACGGGGTGGCTCCTACTGGTTGAATTCCAGGGGGCAAGCGAGGACCTTGACGGGGATTGTTTTTGGCACACACTGTACATCTGGCTGAGGCCATGGCAGCAAGGGTGCTGAGGCGATTAACATAGGCACATTGTTGAACTGATTCTTCTAGAGCTGTTTTCCCATAATGTGTGCTGTTATGTAATCTCTGGAGGAGAGGCCAGGCTACACTCTGGGGAATGAAGAGGTGGTGGTCCTGAAACTGGATCCATCCCTCTCGGGTACTTTTCATAGGTCCCTGGGCGGCGGCCCATCTTTCTTCTTCTGGAGTGTAACGAGGGTCCCATTCTGACAAGGGGATTTGAAAAAGGGGAAATGCTTGGCCCTCAGGCGGGGGTGTCTTCATAGCAGCCGCTTTGATAGCCTCATCTGCTCTCCAGTTTTCTTTACTTACAAGACTGAGAGACTTTTGATGTGCCTTGCAATGCATGACAGCTACCACTTTTGGGGCCCAGACTGAGTCTAATAGGGCTAAAATTTCTCTGCCATATTTTACTCCTTTCCTTGAGGCATTGATGAGGTCCTTTTCTTTATAAAGCTCCCCATGTGCATGTAGCGTCATGAAAGCATACTTGGAGTCTGTATAAATATTGACTCGTAGGTCTGCTGCCAGCAGCAGAGCTCTTGTGAGAGCAATGAGTTCTGCCAGCTGTGCTGAGGTGTTCTGGGGCAGGGCTTTGGCCTCTATTACTGCCTCTAGGGTGATCATGGCATAGCCGGCTCTTCTGACCCCATTATCGATATAACTGCTGCTGTCTGTGAAATATTCAACCTCTGGAAGGAACAGGGGTTCATCTTTTAGGTCTGGGTGGCTGGAGAAAACAGTGTCCATCGTTTCAATGCAGTCATGCTCCGGCAGCTCACTAGAGGTGGGTAGTAACATGGCTGGATTGAGGGCAGAGACAGGAGTGATTTTAATTCAAGGATTCTTACACATCATTGCCTGGTATTGCACCATTTGAGTGTTGGTGAGCCAATAATTTCCTTTGTGCTCTAGCAGAACCTGGACGTAATGGAGGACTTTGACTTCAATGTTTTATCCAAATGTGAGTTTGTCAGCCTCTTTCACTAGCTCTTCTACTGCCGCCACAGCCTTCAGGCAGGGGACCACCCTATAGCTACAGAGTCCAGTTGCTTAGACAGGTAGGCTACCGTTCTTTGCCAAGATCCCAGAACCTGGGTTAAAACCCCAGTGGCAACCCCCAACTGTTCATGTGCGTACAGGGTGAAGGGCTTGTCTGCAACTGGAAGGTCTAGGACTGGGGCTTCAAGGAGCAACTTCTTAATCGTCTGGAAAGCCTGTTCGCAGGTCGCGCTCCACTCGAATGATGCCAATTCTCCCCCCTTTGTGGCTTCATACAAGGGTTTGGCCAGAACTGAGAAATTTGAGATCCAGATTCTGCAGAACCCCATGGCCCCCAGAAATTGTCTTAACTTTCTACAGTTCATTGGGGAGGGGATGGCGCAAACTGCCTCTTTTCGCTCCTTGCCCAGGGCCCTAGTCCCATATGAAATCTGGAAGCCCAGGAAGCAAACCTGCAGCTGACAAAGTTGCACTTTTTTCTGGGAAACCTTGTAACCCACATCGAGAAGAAATTGCAATAGTTCTGATGTATATTCTTGACCTGTGTCTAGGTCTTTGGCTGCTATCAACAAATCATCAACGTACTGGAGGCAGATTGTCTCTCCTGGTCACACTGGGAGGCAGTCAAGGTCTTGACTGAGGACGGTTCCGAACAGGGCGGGGCAGTTTTTGAACCCTTGGGGGAGTCTGGTCCAAGTGTACTGAGTCCTCCAGTCAGTGTCCTTTTCTTCCCATTGGAAAGCAAAAAGAGGCTGGCTGACAGGGACCAATCTGAGGCGAAAGAAGGCATCTTTGAGGTCCAGGACAGAAAAATAGGAGGCATCTCCCGAAATGAGTCCTAGTAGGACGTAGGGATTAGGCACCACCGGATGGATGGTCTTCGTTCTGGAATTCACAGCATGGAGATCCTGGACTGGGTGATAATCCGTGGTCTCAGGCTTCTGGACTGGGAGGAGGGGGGTGTTCCAGGCTGATTGACACTCCACCAGAATACCATGTTCCAGTAAGCGGTCTAGGTGCTTTTGGATGCCTTCTATAGCACATCTGGGCAGGGGGTACTGCCGCTCTTTGACTGGGGTGGCCCCTGGGTTGAGTTCCACCAGAATGGGAGGATGATGGCGTGCCCTGCCTAGTGGATTGTCTTTTGCCCACACCCCAGGAAACCTAATTATCCAATCTTCAGTAACTGGGCAGACAACAAAATTCTGGTAGAGGCACCACTCTTCTTCTCTAGGGACTGCTAAGACATAGGCTTCCTCATGACACCAAGGGTCTTCATACACCCCATCTGGTCCCAGACTGTCCATCCTAGCCCATTCATCTAGTCGTTGGTCACAGCGTGTGTACTCATGCCACGGGGGTGGGGTGACTTCAGGGGTCGGCCTGGGAAACTCACAAACCAACTGTCCAGAGTCTTTGAAATATAGGTGAGCCCTTAACTTGGACAACAAGTCTCTTCCTAACGGGCAATGGGCATTCGGGCATGTACAGGAACTCATGATTAATGACGTGGCCACCCACGATGGCTGCCTGCTTGTTAAGGAAAGGTCTTAGTTGTACATTGTCAGTGGCTTCCATAATTCAGATCTTTTGTTTGTTGGGGGAGCCGTCTTTTCGGTCACTACTGAATGTGTGGCCCCAGGATCGACAAGGAAAGGGGTAATCTTGCCCCCAATGGGTGAGCCTTGTCTGTCCTATGCTTCACACCCATCCCAGCCTGTTGCCCCTGCCATCTCCAGGTTCTGTTCTGGGCCAGGGCGCACATAGTGGCTGTCAGAGACTCGTCCATGGCCTCAGGTTCTGCCTCGTTCCCTTCGTCCCTGAGCCCGGAGGCCGTAGCTAACGGTATCAAGAATTTGACTCTGGCTGCTGGGTCCCCGGCTGCCCAACCCCAGGCTGCCTCTATTCGGGCACTCATTTTTCCAGTGGCCAAATTCCCATCAAAACGTGCACTGATTATTCGCCAGGCCATCTCCAAGGTTTCCTCTCCTACTGCCCTGTGGCCTTGGTAGGCCTTTAAAAGCCGGAGGTGGTGGTTGATCTAGGGCTGCAGCAAATTGGGCCACCTTCTTTTCTTCTAGATATTGGTTTAGGGCTGCAGCTAGAAAGTCTGCCTTCAGTTTCATTTTTCTTTCGCCCTCCCTCTTCTGGTCCCGTTTTTGTTCTGCATTTTGATTGACAAAGACCTTATGGGCAATCTCGAAAAGCTAGGAAATGTTCATTCCTGCAAAGCCGTCCTGTTTCTGGAGCTTCTTTCATATATCTGGGGCTGATTGGGACACAGAAATCGAATTAACCATACATTGGTTCTTAGTGGCTTCAGGGTCAAAAGGGGTATAGATTCTAAATGCCTCCATGATCCATTCCGGGAACTCTCCAGGAGGTTCCTCGGGTTTCTGGAACATTTCATTTAACTTGCCCACGTTTACTGGCTTTTTGGTAGCCGCCCGCATGCCTTCTATCAGCAACTGTTGATATTGCTGAAGGTTCTGAAGGTCATTGGTGTTTTTTGGGTCCCACCTTGGGTTCTGTTGAGGTACCCGGGCATCCACCCATTGTTCGGGGTTGGCATGCCTCTCTGGAGCACGGCCTCTCACTATGCATTGACAGTGCCTTAGTATGCACCCACTTTCCTCTGTGGTAAACAGGCTCAACGGGAGTTGTTGGCAGTCAGCGAATGTATGGGTGTGGGTTGCTACAATACTTGTGACCAGGTCTGTGAGCTGAGTGGGCTTTTCCGTGGAGCCAGTTTGGGTTTTCCAGTTAAACAAGTCAGTGCTGGTGAACGGGACATGGACATATCACCATTCTCCTCCTCTCACCTCACCAGCTGGGGTCATATACTGGGGCGTTGTAATTGGATGTAGGGCGCCAGGAAGAAACCCTGCGGCATGCTCAGACTGTTAGTGTGGGCAGTGAGATTATGGGTGGTGACTGGGAGGGTGTCTGGGTCTCAAGTGCCTGGGACCAACTATCCTGGATATGTTGCCTGACTGATGATGGCAGTGGAGTGCGGAGGGGAGTTCCAGTAGCAAGGATGGGTGATCCTTCAGTGCTAGGGATTGTTGAATGTGAGATCGGAGTTGAGGTAATTGGCATCCTTTCATTCAATGAATCAAGAGAGGCTGTATCCTGACAAGAGGAACTCCTCGGGGTGCCCTGAGTAGTTTGTTCCAAGTGTCCAGGAAGAGTACCCGAGATAGATGATTGGGAGGGGGGGCTTGTTGTGCGTCCTCTGTGGGGGCACTGGCCATAGCTCTTGGCTCATTGGCTGCGGCCCCTGTGACCCCCAGAGTGGGATACATCAGGACATAAGGAGGGGGAGGAGGAGCGAGGACTGAAGGAGGGGGTTCTGGCCATTCAGTTGGGTCAGGATCTCCCGGAGTTTGCAAGATGGCCGGCTTTGTAGGGGTGGAACACTGCTGCTTGGTCTCGGACTTTTGAGGTGGCCTGGGCATGGAGGCAATAGATGGCCTCTGAACTTCTGTAGCCACCAACATGATGTACCCCCCATGTTGGGAGGTTTTTGTGATGACCAGCGGCTTGCTTTTCTGAAGGTTTACTAAGCCCTTCCTAACTCCCTTTGGGGGATGTTGAACAGCCGAATACCAACAGTCAATATAGGGAAACTGATCGGACTGGTGGTGGGGTAAAGCGATTGCCTCATAAACTTGGTGACAGGATTCAAAGTCAAAAGAGCCTTCCATGGGCCATCCTACATCAAGGTCTACCCAATGTATTTCACAGAGTGTACGGAGTTTCCCCAGGGTCAATTCAACACCATGATTTCCTACAAAAATTTCCTTGAAATGAGCAATCTTGTACTCCAGTGGAGTCATGGGTCCTGACTGACTCCCTTCTGTAGTACCAGACAGACAAGACAACTGAACACAAGGGGTAAAGGGTGGTTGGACACCAGTAAGGGATCTGGTGCCCCAGAACAGAAAGGGTGCCCTTTCCAATTGCTTCCTCCTTTTCCTGACCCAGCGCGGTCTCCCGGCTGGGAAATGCAATAAATCAGGAGTCCAGACTCACTTGGCAATTGGATTGCCTCTCATTCACACACACATGCAAACCACAAATTCCAAACCCAAAACCTTATCACCATTAGTTGAGCAAAATCCCTCTGATCCGCTCTCAAGATTGGGATATAGGGAGTGATCAAGCCCCTCTTCACTCCAAACGGGAGTGGCCAGAAACCCAGTTACAGATACTCACCTCTGGAGGATTTTCCCAGGGGTTTGGTTTAGCCTCCTGCCAAGGTCGTTGGACGATCGGGGCATCAGAAGTCAGGAAGCCAGACTCGGTCAAAAGGACTGTGGCGCCTAGTCAATGTCCAAGAGTTCCGCAGCACGAGGCTGGCGGACCCAAGGGCCAAGGAGGTCTAAAGGACCTGCCCACCTGTGGCGGTTTCTGGCCCCCTTTCCCGGCAGCACAATGCACTAGAAAATGTTGCAGGAAAAACACACACAGACCAGCTCCGAGGACAGGTGAAGCAGACTGGTTTATTTCGACGCCGACACACTCAGCCGGGTCTAGCGACCCAAAGAAGTCAAGCGCCCCTCTAAGGGCTACACAGAGTTTTTATACCTTCAAATGTCAGTGTGGGCAGGTTAAAATAGCTTTTCATCTCACAATTTCCAGCGCGGGCAGCCAGCATTTGCTACTCCCTGTTAACATAACACCTTTTTGCACTCAAGCATAGCATATCTTGCATATTTCCTGTTTTCTAACTCCTTGCGGTTCGGCTCTTATTTCCTGTTTTAACTGAAGTGTAGCATCTATCGCGTCATGGCAGTTCTGCTGCCTTCTACCCTCCACCTGTCTTTTCGCGTGGGTGCAATTCTAATACCATTTGACCTTTTAAAGACATATTTTCCCTTCCATTCCTGCCTCACTGGCACTGGGAGCAGGACTTGGAGTAGGCATTTAAGGAATACTGTGGTCTTTATAAATGCCTTCTCCAAGCCACACTACAGTGGTGGCATAACTTCCACAAGTTAACTCAGAAGTTTTTGTTAAATGGAAAGTTTCAAGGAGGTTTGTGGTTTGTGAGACACCACAAACTTTCATGAACCTCTATTGTGCCCATTCCTACTCTACACAGCCAGTTGCCCCACTTCAAAGAAGATGCTGTAAAGTTGTCTCCATGCTTAAGAGGAGATAGATGGAGGGTCTCTGTTAATTACTCTCAGCATTCCACAAATAAGGATACAGCTGCCCATCAGTGTCCAGTTTTGGCATATTTATTTCCTTCACTACGTTTCCCCCTGGAATTAAAACCAAACAAATGGTAACCATATAAACTAAGCTTGTTATTCCTGTTTGGTCCTTGAATGTGATAAACATCTTCATTATATTGTATGCTAATTTACTGCTCACATTCTTCCTATATGTATGGATTGTAACTTTTGTTTCATTGCATCTGAGGAAGTGTGTGTGCATGCACATGAAGCCATGTACCTTGACTAAAACTTTGTTGGTCTTAAAAATGCCATTGGAATCCAACTTTGTTCTGCTGTTTCAGACCAATATGGCTACCCTACCTGAATCTATAATGAAAAAGTTGTTTAATTTCTTGTTTAGTTCAATTACAGTGCTTTTGCACTGTATATTCTCTTTGATTTTTGTTTGTGCCACATTTATTTTGATATCTGTACAGTATGTCCAGGAAGATTAAATGTCCCCACATTGCTTTATGAATGTTTTGGGGTTGTTGTTTTAATCTTTGATTTGTGTTCGTTGATTCTCTACTATAGAGACATCCTGCTAGAATCTCACTAAAACCAATATTATTTAACAATTACCTCTAACTCAGAAAGTGTGGAGCAAGCAGGTGAAAGTCAGTTTGAGAAAACTCTCCAAATTCTGGATTATTTCTAAAAAGTGATCAGAGAATCCTACCCTGTGTTATGAAGGGGTCATGGGTGCTTTTCCATCACATGGCTGGCAGAGACTACCACGCAGGCTTTCAACAGCCTGCACAAAGCCGCTGTTGTAGCCCAATTATAGTTCTCTTTCCTTTTAAAGAGGTCTATGAGCCAGTATTACTTTGATTCCAAAGTCAAGAACTGTAGATTCTATTATCTCAGTTACTGAAATACATTGAAATAGCTGTTACTCATATTACAGTCATTACTAGCCACATACAAAGATGGAGAGTAACGATGTGAGGCTGTCATCATTGTCTCATTTATTGTTTATATGTTTCAGCTTGTCTGAAGTTGCTGTGAAGTGAGCAGAATGAATCAGATTTGAGAATTCATCGAAGACAAGATTAGAAAAGAGGAGCTGAATTTACTGGTAGGAATATTTCTTTATATATATATATATATATATATATATATATATATATATATATATATATATATATATATATATATATATATATATATATATATATAATGAATATTATATAACAACTATACTTCATTACTACCTATGTTTTATGCCTGGTCAGGGGAGGATTAAGGCTCACTGGTGCCCTAAGCACTGACCAATCTTGATGCCCCCCTCCTTTCCACACTGACCCAGTCTATTTTAGTTGTTGACCTTCCTGACCAGATATACAATGCAGGTTGCAGCAATATAAAAATTTATTCATATGATAACACAATATACTGTACAAACTAAGCCAAGTTTGGGCTACATAAAGTTCTACAAAAATGCAATACAACATCTATTTTAATGTTTCACAAGTTAAATGTATCAACGTTCCAATATTCATGACCTGAAAAGCATTTTTCTACATTTCATTTTCACAAAATCACTGATAACATCCTCGAAACTAATACTTCTCAGAATGTCTGCTTCAGTTGTTAATATAAGTGAGCTCAGTCTTTCTTGAAGCATAACTAATCTATTTGTTTTTTTAACATGTTTCAGTTGTGAGAAAGACCTCTCTTTTGTGCAGTTGGTGACCATTAATGTTAAAAATATCCTTAAGGCAATTTCAGCATTTGGAAAGGCACTCTCTAGTTTGTCTTCTGTAATTGTGTTGTGAAGTTCCATGTGAGTGAAAGGTTTTCTTGGTTGTTTTAAACTTATGAAGAACATATGACTGGAACTGCTGAAGCTCTGTAGACAAAGTGTTGCTCATGTCATCTGGATAAGCATCAATGAGTGCCTGACAAGTCTTTGAGTACCTTTCACTTTCTGATAATTGGAAATTATCACTTTGTTGGGTGGCATTAGGAACATCTGTCAGACAAGAGAATCTGTCTATTTCAGTGTACACCTTTCGTCTCCTCATTTCCATTTCTAACTTTTCAACAATTACAAAAAAGGTGGAGATACAGAATTTTTCTGGCACTGAGAATGACCTCTGGTGCATTTCCATAGTTGGGCATTATTTTTCTTATATGCTTAAGCATTTGCGTTGCTTTGTATTCTACATCAGGGAGCATGTCCTTTGCAAGTGATTCAAATCTTTCAAACTCATCTCTTGATGTGTGCAACTGGTCTGCCAATGATGAATACAAATCTGCACATGTTTGCAAGATCACATTTTCACTTTGAAGAAGTTGACTTGTTCTATGAAACTTTTCTAAAGTTTCATTCCAAAAATTTAGCATGAACACAAATTCCAGTTCTTTGCCTCTCTTTTAGTGTCACCTTTTTGCAGCTGGTCATCTGATAAATCTTTCAAATCTTCCAGAATCTTGAAGAAAGAGTTGATAATTGCTGCAGTTGCCACAACATGTGCTTCCCACTAGTGTCTGAAAGTGATTTCAACACTTTTTCATTTCCACTGCAATCTTTGAAAATTCTCCACCGAGCAGTTGAGGCTGAAAAGAATGTGTAGAGCAGCTGCACAGTGGAAAAGAAATCTACTGCAACTTGTCAGCAATCCACAGCACTTCATCCAATTAAATTTAGTGAATGAGCTGCACAGGGTACATAAATGGCAAACTGATTTGCATCCAAAAGTTTTTGCCGCATGCCATTGTAACGTCCAGACATGTTGGCAGCATTGTCATATGACTGCCCTCTGCATTTAGCAAAATCCTATTTACAATCATCACATAAGTACTTCAACACTGTTGTGCCATAGCTTCACCAGTGTTGTTTTGCAATTCCAAAAATGTGATAAATCGTTCAACTGGCTGTCCATCTTTCAAGTATCTGAGCACCACGCTCAGTTGGTCAACATGCAAAAGATTAGGCATTGCGTCCACAGACAGACTGAAGTACCCAGAAACATTAATTTCGTCAATGATGACGGAGTGCACTTTCTTTGCCATTAACTCAATGTTCCTCACATATCATTCTGGACAGGTACGAAGGGTTGCCTTTTCCAGCACTGCCATACCATGATATGTGAGCAGCCAAGAATGGGTCAAACCAACTTATCAATTTGAGTAGCCCCAAATAATTCCCATTATTGAGAGTCCCAAATTTTTCCACTTTTCCTAAGAATGCCAGTCCTCGTTCAGCCAGTGTGCAAATGACTGCTACAACATGCCAAAACACATTCTCCCAGTAATTGTACTCCTCTTCAATTTGTTTTTCCAGTGGCTGTGTCAAGCCTAAGCCTTGTTTCCGAGTTAAATATGTCAACGTGGCATCTCGGTGAGTTGTACTTTTTTCATGGTTGTCAATTACAGCAGTGTTTCGCCAGTCACTGAATTCCTCATTTCTAGCAAAATGAGTTGACCCTTTGGGCGCAAATAGTTTACAAACAAAACAGTAAACTGATCCTTTTGAAGGAGAGTACAACAACCATTCTCTCTTGTAGTGTTCACCATTGGCTTTTATTCCAAAAAATATCTTCTGTGAACAGTATCTTCCCACTGATGAAATTGCGACACGATTTGTCAAATGGCCCATTATGGTGCTGACATTCACTGGGTCCACAAGCAACCCAATAAGTCACATCATCACCACAAAATTCATCCCACAACCCTAGGTCCTTAGCTTTGTTCATTTCATCCTTGGTCAGTTCTCTAAACTCCTTGGACAGTTCAAAAGCATTTACACATCTTGTCATGGAAGTAGGTCCAGGTTGTGGCACTTCATCATGTGCAACGTCATCATGAAAATCTGGCCTTGCACCAACACTGCCTGTTTCTGATGAAGGAGATAGATTTGATTCACTTCCTGTCTCTGAAGACTGACACTGATTTTGATCTGGATCATCTTTCTCTGCAGTTTGTAAGAAGAATTCTGTCAGCTTTCCTGTCTTGGCTACAACAGACAGATTCTTTTGCTCATTCTCTTTTGCGCACCACTCAAGTGAACACGCTTCATTTTTGACATTTACGTGGGGCTGAAATTAAAGAGGCAGAGAGGATCATTGAAATGATTGTCATGACAACTGAATTGGCTCTAGCATTTTACTTTTAAACACATGCATTTTACTTTTAAACATAGCCTATGACACTGCACCTTGCCAACAAAAAATAGAAGGTAATCCTAGGGTGCACCATAATCAATTTGCACTAGTTTTATCAATTTTTTTTTTTTTACAAATCGTCATTCTTTTTTTCTTCTTTTCACCCATTTCCCAACTTTGTGGTGCCGCCTTTGGCTCTGGTACCCTAAGCACATGCTCAGTCTGCTTAATGCTTAATCCGCCCCTGTGCCTGGTATTAACCTTTAACAATATGTATGGAAAACTGATGATTGGACTTAGCTCCAAACTATACATTATATCTACAACATTACTATGGGGATGAGCAGATATATAGCAGCTACAAGTTCCCAATGGGAACTCAACTCAGGGAAGAGATGCTCCTGCCTTCCCCTCTTGCCATCTGCATGACTCCTAGAGTTATCAACTTCCAGGTGGTGGCTGGAGATCTTCTGGGATTACAACTGATCTCCAGGCAACAGAGATCCGTTCATCTGGAGAAAATGGCCACTTTGGAAGGTGAACTCCATGGCATTGAAGTCTTTCCCCTCCGTAACCCCACCATCCATGTTCATCCTTCAAATCCCCAGGTATTTGCCAGGTGTTTGTAGGAGTGGCTACATGTGCACTAAATTCTTGCACATGTCCTCTTCCCCAAGAAACAGAGTAACACCTCTGGGTCTGTTTTAAGCAAGAGCACAGAAAGAAGGCAAGAACACCTGCCCCTCCACACACTGTGGTTCCAGATGGAACTGGGCCCCTGAAGCACTTCTAAATTGCATTCCTAGCTATGGTGATTATGTGGAAGATATGATGTGTAGTTTAGCCCTAAGGAAATGTCGCTTGCAGAACTTTGGACTGGTTATGTGCTAAAAAAAACTCCTTTGCGGAAGAAAGAAAATCATGTACACATTTAGAGCTGCTGAGAGTGACCATTGACATCCCCCTCCCATCAAATATTCTGTATTTATACCAATTAAACTCATCCAAACATAATATAAAAGCTATTTGTATGACTTGTGCTTGCTCCAGCAGCACATAGGATGCATTCACGCACACTATATAATGCACTTTGCAACTGGGTTTTTACTGTGTAAGAATGGCAAAATCGTGCAACCAGTCACTGTGTGAAAGCACCTAGAGACTAAAATTGAAACAATACAACATGCCTGTTTGAAATGCAACAGAGATGGGGAATTCTCTTCTCCATCAGGTAGCAAAATAGATTTAAAAGCCTGTCTGAAAGTGCCCTCAGACAAATATCCTATTGAACGGAAAATTTTGTGATCATCCTGTAGCGTTCTGTTCTGTTCTGCCATGCAAGACAAACTTTGACATTCTTACTTGCTAAAAAAGTATTATTGCACTGGAGTTCATTATGCTCTGGAGAAAATCATATATGAGAAAGTTTAAGATCTCTGTCTACCTATAGCTATTTTTGTTCTTGCTAGCTTTAGTCAAAAGTATTGCCAAATATTAATTAATTAATTAATTAATTACGTTAAGCTTATATCCCGCCCTCTCCGCAAGTGGACTCAGGGCGGCTCACAACATCACATCACTTCCATTAAAAACCAATAAAACATATAAAACATAATTACATATTTAAATTATTTAAAACATTTCATGGTGCTGTATTAATACAGTACAGTATAGCGGTTCTGAAAGTTCTATGGTGACCATCGGTACTCTGCATGGTGCTCTATATGATGTCCAGTGGCAGCTCTCTCTCGGTTAAATGTCAAAGGCCTGTCGGAACAATTTGGTCTTACAGGCCCTGCGGAATGTAGATAAATCCCGCAGGGCCCTTATAGCCTTTGGGAGAGCATTCCAGAGTTCTGGTGCTGCCACCAAGAAGGCCCTGGCTCGTGTCGTATGCAACCTGGCTTCTTTTGGTCCAGGGATGGACAATAGATTTTTCGTCCCTGAACGCAGTGCTCTCTGGGGAATATGCGGAGAAAGGCGGTCCCACAGATAGACAGGTCCCTGACCATAAAGGGCTTTAAAGGTCAACACCAACACCTTGAAACAAACTTGGAACACAACAGGAAGCCAGTGCAGCTCTTTCAGCACCGGCTGAATGTGCTCCCATCGAGGGAGTCTCATTAACAGCTGTGCTACAGCGTTCTGCACTAGCTGTAGTCTCTGGGTTAGCGTCAAGGGTAGCCCCATGAAGACAGCGTTACAGTGATCTATTCTTGAGGTGACCATAGCATGACATAAAACACTGACAGATATTCATTTCTAAACAACAGGACTGTGGCTGAAATAAAATGGGTATCTTATATCAATTGCAAATAAGTCAAATGGAATACACTGCAATCCTAAACAGGGATCTCCCTTTGAAATCTATTGAACTCTGTTTAGGATGGTACTGAAAATTAGGGTTGCCAGCTTGTAGGTGGTGGCTGGAGATCTCCTGGGATTATAACTGAACTCCTGGCAACAGAAATCAGTTGATAAACCATTGAAATCCTTCCCTTCCCCAAGCCCCACACTCCTCAGGTACCACCTCAAAAATCTCTAGCTATTTCCCAACCCTGTGCTGGCAACACTACTGAAAATCTTCTGTTTGATGTAAGCACATAGCAAAGAAACGGTCAAAAATTCCAATTCTGAAACCAGATAAAAGCATCTTTGGCTCACTGAAAACCAGTGAATTGGATGACTGCCTTGATGTTTCCCCTCTAAAAACTAGTTTAGAAATCCCATCTGAACTAATGCAAATGAAAACATCTTAAAAAGTACAAATAGGACTGCGTTTAAGGCTGAAACTGACCTATTATCTTGTATCTAACACAAACCGCTAATATTTAGAAGATGGAAAATGCATCAATCTGCCAAGAAGTGTTTGAAAATGTGAAAGATGCTCAGTGGTTACTTTTATCATGCAATGTTGTATGCTACTTAAATGCAGTGCACACTATTAGAGCATTATGGCTGAATTGGGGGATCAGTGTGATGCACCCTCTTTGTTATGCTCGTGGAGAGCTTGCTGTGTCAAACTTCTGCCAAATGAAGAGAACTGTGTAATCTTCTTTACCAATGCAGCTCTGCTTTGGGCAATTTAATTGAGCATCTATTATAGAAACTATTTGTGCACTCTTTTTTTTAAAGGAGAAAATCCTGTGGTTATAGCTACCATGAAGGAAAAAAACCTGATGGACACTTGCATTATGTTCAGCATTTAAAATTAGGCCAGGAAGCGGTGGATTTAAGATTTTTTACATAAAATGCCTCATTTCATGTTAAAAGGCCACTGAATACAAAGCCTTTGTCTGGGTGATGACATTGCCAAAACAGTTATTTAAAGAAAGACAAGGCCTGACACTACAAAAATTATGTATTTGCAATTAATCCCTTTTTCTGAAAAGTTCCCCAAAATGGTGTCTCTCTGTTTGTCTGGCAGTTTTACAGTAGATGCCCAAATTACAAGAAGCTCTTCTTGTCATTGTCACGAAACCTATTTATTAATTTTCATGCATTCATGAATACAGGGTATCATTTCAAACTATGAAACTTAGTTGGAATATGAAACTCTTTCAATAAGAAGTGTCAGTGTGCATGCCCTTTCACTTCGATGAGAGCCACGTTGCTAAATCCTTGAATCTCATGCTAATTATTTATGCTGTAACTTGCTTTTAAGATGTCATTTATTGGGTGTTCTTTTATCCCACATGGCAACCATTGCTAACAGTGAAGGATTGAAGCCCCAAAATGGTCATCCTTATTTATGTGCTTAAAGTTTTACTCTGGCAGTTTTATCAAACTACAGAACTCATTAAGCAAAATGCTTGGATAAGACAGTCATTCTTGAACTTTGTGTTGCAAGAGAAAAAATGTTCTGGGGTTGATGGTGCAAAGTGTCATCACAAGTCACAGCCAATGTATAGCAACCTCATAGGGTTTTCAAAGGCAAGAGATGTTCAGAGGTGGTTTGCCATTGCCTAGCTGTATGTACAGACCCTGGACTTTCTTGGTGGTCTCCCACCCAAATACTAACCAGGGCCAACGCTGCTTAACTTCTGAGATCTGATGAGATTGGGCTAGCCTGGACTATCCAGGTCAGGGCAATTGAGTATTGGGTTAGACTCAATGCATCGAAAGTACACAAAGTCTGTTCTGGTGGGCTATTTCTAGGGATGCTCCAAGACCTGCTAGTTTGGTTCATATGCTGCATGCTGGTCACAAACAGGGAAGCTGATTTCTGATGATCAGGTTGACTATGTATTGCCTTGCTTGTGGCTGTTTGGCAGGTTGCTTCACAGTGTTCCTTCCCAATGGTGCAGTACCGCCCAATCTGGTTTTACTACCCCCCTTCATCCTTGCTGTGAAACTCGGCATGCAATTGTTCTAGTAAATTAAATCAGTCACAAATCATATAAACTAGTCATAAAGAAATGCTGTTATAACAGAATTCTACCCTTTGATGTTTGACTAAGTAGTCCCTAGAGATGTTAATGACTCCTGATGAGGTTGCATTGACAGTATTTCTGTGCATGCACAGCTTTGCAGAAAACCAACACGAACCTGTTAGGCAAGTATTCACAGCTGTTCAGCATGAACTGAACAAGTGGCTTGATAGGCTTGACTGACATATTCAGATATAGTAAGTTCATTTGTTGTGGCAAAATTTACAGCAGCCCTAGATTTTTCCCAGCAATCTCCTACCACAACCACCTCCAAATAGGTACTCAATCCTTCCTGAGAGAATGATGGTGACGGAGGGACGGTGGCTCAGTGGTAGAGCATCTGCTTGGGAAGCAGAAGGTCCCAGGTTCAACCCCTGGCATCTCCAGAAAAGGGTCCAGGCAAATAGGTGTGGAAAACCTCAGCTTGAGACCCTGGAGAGCCGCTGCCAGTCTGAGAAGACAATACTGACATCGATGGACCAAGGGTCTGATTCGGTATAAAGCAGCTTCATATGTTCATATGACATACAGTATAGAGGTTTGCAATGAGGAGTGAGCCAGTGAGTCAGAAGAATCATATGAATTGACTCTTCTGCCTTTTACACAAGTAGAAAGCATGCTTAGCCAAATTTCCTCCAGCAGTACAAGACATTGGGGGTCAGTTTTGCCAGATCCAAACCTCACTTCAACCTCCCTGTACCACATGGCATTTTGACTGTGAGGGTCTCCAACCTTTAGCTTCAGCTAGGAGTGGGAATCATAGTGGACTGTTGTGGGACAGGGAAGTTGAGGAAGATCTTTCTTCACTAACCACTTGGCAGTTTGTAGGATGCAACCTATTGCAACTATTAAGACTTCGTTGAGTCAAAACAAAGTGTTCACCCACAAAAGAGGCTGGCTGTTCTGTTCCTCCATAATTTACTGCTCTAAGCTTGCATTCTTTGAAGCAATATGCACTGCAGACCGGAAACATCTCTCCCCTCTTTCTATCAGGTGTGACTGGATCAATCAAGCTCTCAGCTTAGAGGTACGTGAGAATAAGAAACTTCAGTAATGCACCTTCAGATTTGATTAGTCTGGACATTTTTGGATGCAGCTATATCCTTATGGAATGGCATACCAAAGGAACCATTGTTATTGAACATATGAAGCTGCCTTATACTGAATCAGACCCTTGGTCCATCAAAGTCAGTATTGTATAGTCAGACTGGCAGCAGCTCTTCAGGGTAGAATCATAGAATCAAAGAGTTGAAAGGGACCTCCAGGGTCATCTAGTCCAACCCCCTGCACAATGCAGGAAACTCACAAATACCTCCCCCTAATGCTGGTCTCAAGCTGAGGTTTTTCATGTCTATTTGCCTGGACCCTTTTAGTTGGAGATGCCAGGGACTGAACCTGGGACTTTCTGCTTACCAAACAGATGCTCTACCCCTGAGCCACCGTCCCTACTGATTTTTAGAGGATATTTTCAGCAGAGAGCTCACAAATATATATATATATATATATATATATATATATATATATATATATATATATATATAGTATATTTGTGAGCTTTCTGCTGAAGTATACAGCTTTGCATTTTTAAAACTAATAGAGGGCCTGTATTGTGGCCTTGGCCTTGGATTTGGGAGACTGATTCAAACCTTTTCTATGTCATTTAAGCCTTCTGGGTGATCTTGGGCCATTCACTTACTCTCAGTCTAATCCACATTGCACAGTTTTTATTGTGAAGATAAAGTGAAAGAGGGGGGGACCAATGCTGCAACCTGGTTTGGGTCTCCACTGAGGAGAAAAGAATATAAATGTCTAAATAATCAGAATGATGTTTGACAGACTTATAGGTATATTTGTGATATACACCTATATATAGGTATATTTGTAATGAGACTGGCATAAAAGATTTTTTTTAAAAAAAATAGTATTTCTATTAATATTGTTGATAATTTTCTGTGGTTGGTTTTTATGTAAACATCTCTGCCATTGGCACATTTGCCATAATGTTCCTTGTGTATTTGTGGGAGAATGGTGGGATATGATTGTTTCAAATAAATAATATGCAGAAGACCCAGAAAAAAACAGGGTGGGGGAACTTTGTTGAGAGCAGGTAGTTCTGACTTTCACAATACAAGTAACTGTTCTGGGATAGGAGTGAAGATTTCCTTGAATGTTTTCTCCTATCTTTATAATCACTTTTTGCTAAGAACCTGGTCTGGCAAACAGGATGGTGGACTGGAAGGATTCTTATAATCTGAAACTTCTTATAATCTTTGGGGGGGGGTTGTTATTTTTAAAGATCTGTTTCCATGTAGAATGCTTTTTCTCAGACTCCAGATGAGAGAGTGGTTCTAAAGGTGGGAGAAAGCAGTGACAGAGAACAGATCTGTTCAACTGTACTTCTAAGGAGGTGCTCCCCTCACTAAACCCTCACTACAGTTTGCTTGTATATTTACTTATATATACAGCTTGTTTTCTATACAGACCAATTTATTCAATGTCCAAGTCATTCACTCTGAAATAAGTTTCATGTATCACCATTCCATCTTATTTTGCTTGCTTTCTCTGGTCCTCCTCTTTTACATGCAAATTCCCAGCAGTATTTTAACAGTTCCTAACAGCATGAACCTCTTAAGTGACCCATGATCTGCCTGACCAGAGCATGAACCTCTAGCCCATTCATTCTTATGAAGGTTTTCCTTCATATAAAGATGTGCTATAAAATCACAAAGGGCATAGTAAAATACATACCCTTGTCTGAACAATTCCTTTCTCAGGAAACAGATCTTCTGGAATTGTATAAATTGCTATTTATGCTGAAAAGGGCATTCACAGAAATCTTTCCTCCTATTTAGAAGCCAATATCCTTGATCTTTTCTGAAATAATTTATTTCCCCCCAGCAAATATTTGCTATTAGTGCACTCAAGCCACAATGGTATCCATTTGTGTGCTTTGGAATGCCACAGATATTTTGTGCTGGAGTTGTAAGGAATGCGAGTGAGCTTCAGAAAAGCTGTCCAATTTGGTTACTGAGTTATAGAAGAGCTCATTAAAAAATTAGCTGATCTCGGATAAGTAGAGCTTCAGTACACTTCATAAAAATGATAATAACTGTAACAATAAATTAATTAATAATGCATGAAGGGAGAAGCTCTCCAGACAGGCCGCCCACATTGTCTTTCGTCCCTGATAATAGACCTTTGTGAGAAGTCTCTCACAAGGGCAGGCACCCTTGACTGCCGAGGCTTCGTGTTTAATTTTATGTTCCCTGAAACTGACATATCTCTGTGGCATTCTCAGATCCACAGTGCAATCCTAACTACTTACATCCCCCAATGCCCATTTAAGTCTTAGGAGGCTTAAGCTTAGAAGGCTGTAATTCTACTCAAAATGTTGGAAGTGAAAAGAGCCTGGAGGGAAAT
This sequence comes from Heteronotia binoei, assembly GCF_032191835.1. Lineage (NCBI taxonomy): Eukaryota > Metazoa > Chordata > Lepidosauria > Squamata > Gekkonidae > Heteronotia > Heteronotia binoei. The sequence continues at coordinate 63,767,475 of NC_083227.1, forward strand.
GTATCAATACCTGCTATTTGCAAATCAAGGAGGAATCCATTCTTTATGTACTGGCAAAGTATTTGTGGTAGGGTTGCCAGATCCCCCCTAGCCACTGATGGGGGATGGGTGGTAGGGTTGCCAGCTCCAGGTTGGGAAACTCCTGGGGGTGGAGCCTGGAGAGGACAGGGGCCTCAGTGAGGTACAATTCTATAGAGTCCACCCTCCAAAGCAGCCATTTGTGTTTCTGGTAGGTTCCCAAGTCCTTCCTGTAGTCTGGCTTCCCAAGCTTGGGAGGTGTTATAATACCTGTCTAGATAATCTGTCTCTGAGGTGGGAAAGACATGCTTTTGCTTGCCATCTACATTGCATCTGGATTTATAGAAGTGCTGGTTTCTATAGAGGCAAGCAAGCATTTGTGCATGATAGAAAATATTGTTTTCATATATGTTTTATTAGATGACATAGGGTCATCTGAGGCCCTTGTGATCTCCCCACTTTTTTGACTTCTCCAGTGCTTTGATAGAGCTATCTAGGTTAAAGAATCAGATTCAAGACCATTATTTTTAGTGCTAGAGCTCAACTCTAGAACACAAAAAGCTTCCTTTGCATACCTTTACACTGGTGTCTTCTGGAATGGGCAGACTAAGGTAGGTCTTGCCAAAGAGGAGTGCAGATGTTTCCTGTGCTCCTGTTGTCTATTTAAGCTTTCCTATTATGTTGTACATTGGAACGCAAAAAAGAATCTTCCAATTACATACACTTAAATAAGACGATTGAGACAAGCCTAGGCAGATTAGCATACAGTTTTGGTCAACAACACAATGGGTTAATTTATAAAACACAACTGACAGGATTTCATTTTTAAAACAAATTAAACAGTAACAATAATTGTAACTTTTCACACTTGTTCTCGCTAGTACTCTGCCTTTATCACAATAGCACATGAGTAAACCTGGTTGAACAGAACAAGATGAGACAGGACTGGACAAAACCAAAGGTTTCAGTCTCCTTTAATTGTAAACTTGATACATAACCATACTATTGGCTTAATTTCCAGTAGGAAACTGAGTGCTATTCCATAGCTTAATCAAAAGGTGGAGGAAACCATTTCCAGTCATCTTGCTAGTTGTCTAGTGGCTATGATGTGGATCTGTCAAACCAGAGAGTGTATTAATATTTCTGGGATATGCTATCCATCCACACTTTCAGGAGAAAAGATTTTTAAAAAGATACAAGATTTTTAAAAAGGGTGGCTGGCCTATGACCACACCATTAATCCCAGTGGTGGACATCTGGGAGACATTTGATTGACTACTGTGAGAAATGGGGCACTGGGACTAAATGGGCTGCTATTTCCACTGATAGCTTCAGAGGATATCTGTGCTGGTCAGCTAGATTGCATATCTGACAAAGGGAGCTTTGACTCTCAAAAGCATATACCCCCAAAATCTTATGGCCTCTAAGGTGCTACTGGATTTGAAACTCCACAGATGGAGGTGAGGTAATTTTTTGCTGATTCTGCCATTTTTTGATGCACCCCATACTGTCCTTGGTGGTACCCATCTCTCAGCAGCAGCATTTGGGGCTGCAGTAGAAGGAGAGAGGTAAGAAAGACATGATCTGCTTTCAACAGTAATTTTCAACTTGACCCCAGCAAATAGCTCTTCTGATATCTTACTGAGTGGTATGATCACTTGTGACTGGATAGCATATAAGGGTAAAGGTGGGCAGTTTTTAGGACTGTTGAAAGTGGTTTTAGAGGCATTTCTGTTTCCATGGATGAGCATATTCCCTCTTTCCTGCTTTTGTGTCCAGTCAAACAGATTTTTGAAACAATGAAAATGCCTGCAAAATGGCATTGTCAGAGGCCAAAGTAAGATGAGTATACATGAGGAGAAGCAACCCTTCTTTCAAAGTACTTTCAGTTTGCTGAAAAATAATTAAACTTGACTTCCGGAAAGCTTTTGATAAAGTTCATCATCAAAGGCCCCTTAGTAAGCTCGAGAGTCATGGAGTAAAAGGACAAGTCCTCTTGTGGATCAAAAACTGGCTAATTAATAGGAAACAGAGAGTGAATATAAATGGGCAATCTTCGCAGTGGAAGACAGTAAGCAGTGGGGTGCCACAGGGCTCAGTACTGGATCCCATGCTCTTTAACTTGTTCATTAATGATTTGGAGTTGGGAATAAGCAGTGAAGTAGCTAAGTTTGCAGATGACACTAAATTGTTCAGGGTGGTGAAAACCAGAGAGGATTGTGAGGCACTCCAAAGGGATCTGTCGAGGCTGGGTGAGTGGGCGTCAATGTGGCAGATGAGGTTCAATGTGGCCAAGTGCAAAGTAATGCACATTGGGGCCAAAAATCCCAGCTACAAATTCAAGTTGATGGGGTGTGAACTGGAAGAGACTGACCAAGAGAGAGATCCTGGGGTCGTGGTAAATAACTCACTGAAAATGTCGAGACAGTGTGCGATTGCAATAAAAAAGGCCAACACCATGCTGGGAATTATTAGGAAGGGAATTGAAAAAAAATCAACCAGTATCATAATGCCCCTGTATAAATCGATGGTGTGGTCTCATTTGGAATACTGTGTACAATTCTGGTCACCGCACCTCAAAAAAAAATAGCACTGGAAAAAGTGCAGAAAAGGGCAACTAGAATGATTAAAGGTTTGGAACACTTTCCCTATGAAGAAAGGTTAAAATGCTTGGGGCTCTTTAGCTTGGAGAAATGTCGACTGTGGGGCGACATGATAGAGGTTTACAAGATTATGCATGGGATGGAGAAAGTAGAGAAAGAAGTCCTTTTCTCCCTTTCTCACAATACAAGAACTTGTGGACATTCGATGAAATTGCTGAGCAGTCAGGTTAAAACGGATAAAAGGAAGCACTTCTTCACCCAAAGGGTGATTAACATGTGGAATTCACTGCCACAGGAGGTGGCAGCAGTTACAAGCATAGCCAGCTTCAAGAGGGGATTGGATAAAAATATGGAGCAGAGGTCCATCAGCGGCTATTAGCGACAGCATTTTATTGGAACTGTCTGTATTCTTGGTGCTTGGGGGGGTGCAAAGTGGAAGGGCTTCTAGCCCCACTTGTGAACCTCCTGATGGCACTTGGTTGTTGTTTTTTTGCCACTGTGTGACACAGAGTGTTGAACTGGGTGGGCCATTGGCCTGATCCAACATCGCTTCTCTTATGTTCTTATGACTGGTCTCTAGAGTAACCGTGTTTATGTGTGAGGCAGAAATGTTAATATTATGCTACAATTAATGCAGAGATGGTTTGGATAGCCCTAGCTAGCCTGATCTCATCAGATCTGAGAATCTACTGAGGGATGACCCTGTCTACTATTTGTATGAGAGACCTCCAAGGAATACTATGGTTGTAATGCAGAGGCAGGCACCTCTGAGTGCCTCTTGCCTTGAAAACTCTATGGGGCTGCCATAGGTCAGTTGTGACTTGATGGCACCTTTCACCACCTCTACAGAGAAAGGGAGTATGCAATGGAGGGTATATGAATGACATTTGAGATGTAAGATATACTACTTTTTTTTAATCTGTTGGAAACACAGTTTGTTATACACATGGCTGTATTATGATGAGCCTTTGAAATTACCCTTGTGAATATCACGTTTTTCATTTCTTCTCTCATTCATCAGGGACTAGTCAAATGTGCAGCCTATTAGTACCTGAAGCAAAGGGTCAGCTCAGCCTTAGCTCAGTAGCTGGTCCTCTATAGGGACCAGGAACAGGGACCAGGAACAGATGGTGTCAAGACCTCCCACTACCCCCTTCAATAGCTTCCCAGAGGTTCTCACAATTTATCTTGGTGAACAATGCCCCCAAGGAGACACAGCACCTCCCAGAAAGCACTCAATGGATTAGCAACACAAATTCAGAACTGGACTCTGCTTAGGGTTCTACATTAATGTCATGACCTGCAAAAAAAAAAAAAGCCATTAGACTTGCTGGTGCTTCGGCTCCCATGGATCCTGTCTGTACAATGAATTAGGCGCCGGTCACACCTGTGGTATTATTCTGACAAGCTGAAAAGCAAAAGAGTTACACAGGAATGTAAAGAGGGAAGCTCTATCTTTGTGTACAACTAATAAAACAGTTGCTTATACAATAATGAAAGTTGTATTTTAACGTGATTGTTGGTTTTATTTTTTTTATTTTGCATATTACAAAGATCTTCACGAGAACACTTACATACAAAAAAAGGAATATAGCTCTCATGAGCTAGATTTTGCAAGATTAATCAGTATTCATTTAGCAACAGGTTTTGTAAAAACAAAAAACCAAAAAAAACTATAGATGAAGATGTGGAGTAGATATTAATTCTTATCCCTGCCCAAAATACAAGCATGAACAGAAAAGCATAACTAAAGGCAACAATAGATATTCTCATAATAGTATCAGACAGAGATTATATTTTATTAATCTGTGCACAATTCAACAATTGAAAAGCCCTGACTGATTTAACATTCCATGGGACTGGTTCGTGGACAAAGCTTTAAATGACAGCAAGTGGGCTGATTTATGGACTTGTAAGATTGACACTGCACATGGATAGAGTTCTTAGTCTATCCAAGTCTATTGCTCCTCCACTGTGACTCTTTAAATAATGCTTTTGGAGATACAAAACACTGTCATAGCATTGCCACATGTTCCTGTCAAAAGCTCAGGGCTTTTAATGATGGTGTTGCAGTCTGAAATTCAGTCTGTGAACTTTTTTTTCATCTCTGCATACCAGGAACTGCTACATACATTGGCTTTTTGCTTGTCATGCTGATTTTAAAGGAGGCAAGTAGTCCTTATAGAGTTATATTTAGGTGTTGCTCAACTTTGGCACAAGAAAGGTATAACTCAGGTGGGACTTGTGTTGGCATGAAGGAATTTGCATTCCAAATCCTGTGTGGAAATTTAATTGATGCACACATCATGTAGAGAGGTGTTTTTGTTTGTTTTTTTGTCTGCAGGCAGTAGAAGGGACTTTCCTATTGTCCCACTACAGAACTAAAGTAGTACAGTAGTAGCAGGGCTGGTTTCAGGTTTTGGAAGGCCCTGGACAAACCATGCCCAGGGGCCCCCATTGGCCCAGCACCAGCCTCCCCTCATGCCTGCCTTTCCACTCCTATAACTGTTTGCTGCCCCACCCACCTGTACATTCTTCTCCCCCCTGCAAGCCCTCCCACCATGCATGTTCAGCTGCATTTGTCATCTGCACATCCTTTTCCAACATCACTGGGTAGTATATGCAACTTCGAGTGCTGCTACCATTGCCACAAAGAGTTCCACTACAGGGCACCACCCACACACCATCAATGATGTTGGGTAGTTGGGAGTACAGGTACAGGCAGGTGGCAGGGGAGGTGCTGGGGTGGGGAGTCAGCAGCAGTAGACCCTATTATATGTCCTGGGCTCTGGCAGCTGCCTCATCTGAGGGTATGCTGATGCCAGCCCTGAGTAGTACTAAGTGCAAACTGTAGCCATGCATCATTGGATACTGAGTTATTGTTGCACTATAAGCAATAATTTGCAACTGCCTGTTCAGGCTAATCCAGATGTGAATGACTGCTTGAGCACAGTGATAATGAAATATCCAATAATCTGTGGTTGCAAGTTGCAACCACAGCTGAACTGGCATCAGTGGCTTGATAACTGACTGCAGAAATTTTAGACAATAAGGAACAACTATAAGAATTGTTGGACATCAGTAGAACATAGTGTTACTTGAGCATTGTTGAACATTGATCTTTATAGGTGTTAGCTAATAGGTACTCATGACAGTCAAACTAAAATGTAGAAACTATTGCTAAGAGTAAATGGGCAATGGTGGTAAATTTAAGGAAAAAATAATCAGAATTGAAAGGTAATACAATATGGTGTAGTGGTTAAGAGCGGCAGACTCTAATCTGGAGAACCAGATTTGATTCCCCACTCCTCCATATGAAGCCAGCTGGGTGACCTTGGGTCAGTCACAGTTCTCTCAGAGCTCTCTCAGCCCTACCTACCTCACAGGGTGCCTGTTGTGGAGAGAGGAATGAAAGGCAATTGTAAGCTGCTTTGAGACTCCTTCAGGTAGTGAAGGAAAGGAAAGGTCCCCTGTGCAAGCACCAGTTGTTTTCGACTCTGGGGTGACGTTGCTTTCACAACGTTTTCATGGCAGACTTTTTATGGGGTGGTTTGCCACTGTCTTCCCCAGCCTTTTACACTTTCCCCCCAGCAAGCTGGGTACTCATTTTACTGACCTCGGAAGGATGGAAGGCTGAGTCAACCTTGGGCCGGCTACCTGAATCCAGCTTCTACCAGAATCGAACTCAGGTCGTGAGCAGAGAGTTCAGACCACAGTACTGCAGTACTGCTGCTTTACCACTCTGCACCACAGGGCCTTTTTCAGGTAGTGAAGGGTGGAGTATAAAAAACAACTCTTGTTCTACAAAGTTTCACTCTTCAGAGATTGATGTGAAAAGGTTTGAGAAACTGTTAGATTCTTAAGAGTTGTTCCTTATTGCCTAAAGTTGACCATGAGAGCTTTTTCTTCCCTTCGAATAGGCTTCATTTTCCCTTAGTAAGCCAGCAGGTAACTAAGTCTGATCAGCTATATAATGTTGCAATGGAATCTCGTCCAATACATTATCATTGATTGTCAAGAATGTTTTAAGATTTTTTTCTAGATAAAAAATATTGACTAGTATGTCCTTATGAGAAATGATGTTCTCTGCATCCCTTTTCTTATTGGAACTGTTATTAAATAGCTATTTATAGCATGCGATGCAACAAGTAATGACAAATTATATTGGGTAATTGTAGCATGTATTCACTAGATTGCAAAGGATTAAAATTGATGGGGGTGATTTTGGCCAATTCACATTTCCCTCTTCAGACCTGTGACTACCTACTCATCCCATTCCTGGGGACCCCCTGTCCCCCAAGAACAGCAACTCATGGGACATATTGGGCTGCAGTGAGAAAAGTGGGGTGAGAAAGTCACACCCCACTGTCATACATCCTTCCATAAGCCAAAATGATTGGCAGGATACAATCCATTATTACAATATGGTGGTGGAAAGTGCCGTCAAGTCATAGCTGAGTTATTGCAACCCTGTAAGGCTTTCGAGGCAAAAGACATTCTGGTTTGCTATTGCCTGCCTCCACATCATGACCTTGATATCCCTTGGAGGTCTTCCATCCAAATACTAGCCAGGGCTGACCTTGTTTAAGCTGCTGAATTCTAATGAGACCGGGCTACCCTGGACTATCCAGGGCAGGACTCTTATATATAATAAAATGACTCCATAAAATGGGAGAAAGAGTAAACATAGTATTTGTAAATACTATATTTGTATTTGTTTGGATTATTGATTTACAAACTTAGTTCTTCCCTGATTGTCCCACAAAATCAGGCATTGGGGGGGGGGACTAATTTTAGGGTTCACCAGGACCCCACTTCATTTTTCCTTAAACTTTTGGGCTTGAATATGTCATCATTCTGAAGATATGAAGCAATAACAACAAAGAGAATGCTTTTGAATTATGCACACTTAGCACTTCTAAGATAAGGAAGAAAGTCGTCATTGTCAGAGAACGTAACTTCCAGACTATCTTAAGCTTTTTGACTACCATTTTATAAACAATACACAATCCAGGGTCCAGTTAATTCTTTTGTTTCTTTTCATGGAATGTGCAGTCAGCCATTGTAATTGATCTGTTAAATGTGAAAGCCAAGCACTGGTGCACATATATGGATAGGTATATATCTACCTGAGGTCTAGAAAACTGGCTATATTAAGGTCTGACTTTCAGTTCTAGATACTGAATCCTAGTTTCAAACCTCTGATGCTGTAAACTCTGATGAGACTGGCAATTTTCACCATCTTTTATGAAAACTGTCTTATTGGCAGATTGTACTAGCTCTTTTCATGAACAATAGAATCTCCTTGGTTTCTAGCTTCACAAAATCAGTGAGGCTTTGAGAAAAGTTGATTATAGTACCAGCTACAGATATCTGCCTTTTAAGTCCTCTTAAAATCTCCTCCTTCTCATCTGAGAGTAATCTACTAAAGAGATAAATGCTTTAGCAGTTTGGGATCCATGCTCAAGCATGTAATAAAGGAGCCATTCACATAATGACAGTTCTTCTGCTGATACAATAGGGTTGCCAAGTCCAATTTAAGAAATATCTGGGGATTTTGGGGGTGGAGCCAGGAGACATTGGGGTGGAGCGAAGATCAAGGCTGTGACAAGCATAATTGAACTCCAAAGGGAGTTCTGGCCATCACATTTAAAGGGACAGCACACCTTTTCAATGCCTTCCTTCCATAGAAAGTAATGAAGGATGGGGGCACCTTCTTTTGGGGCTCATAGAATTGGATTCCCTGGTCCAATCATTTTGAAACTCGGGGGATATTTTGGAGAGAGGCACTAGATGCTGTACAGAAAATTTGGTGCCTCTACCTCAAAACAGCCCCCACAGAGCCCCAGATACCCGTGGATCAATTCTCCATTATTTTCTATGGGAATAAATCTCCATAGGGAATAACAGAGTTCGACCGACCATGGTTGCATTTGACTTGATAACCTTGAGATAAAAGACCTTTTTTCCCCTCACGAGTCTCCATAGCCATCAGGCCTTCAATACACCATGTAAAATCAATTTCCATATGACATTTCTTTAGATACCATCATTCTCTTTATTAATTATTATTAATATTAATGACAGCAATTGTCTTGATGAATGTTCTTGTTAACAGTATTCCTAAGAGCATTGTTTGTCTTCTAGTTCCTTCTCACTCCAATTTTATGCTATTGCTGTATAGACACACAGCCCCAATATTAAAAAAGCAAATAGAATGGATAAATATGCCAAATTTCATTATGTATGATGAATACAACACATAAGAGGATAGCTATGAAATATTGTAAAAAAAAAAACCCTCAACAACCACAAAAGAGAAATGAAACAAAATCCCATCAAAGGTTTGCATGTTATTTTCACTAAATTGAAAGCTGAAATCCTATTTTGAGGCTGAAATAAGTATGTCTGCAGACAACTCAGTGAGAATGTTAAAAATAGGTGACTTAAAATAAAATCAGTGAGAATATGCAACACAGCAACCCAAATCACCAGAGGGAAAAAAATTTCAATGCAGGAAGCAAATTACATGCCCTTAGTTGAATGGCTTTTGCCCCAAGGAAATAGAAAGTGGCCTGTGTTAATGGGAGTGGGGTCCAGAGAATAGATTTTCATATTTGAACCTCTGTAAAATTTAAAAAAAACAAAACAATAATCAGCGTTTAGATAATGAAAAAAACTTATTGAATCTAATCAGTCTTCATGGAACAATAAAAGCTAGATGTAAAAAATCTCTCTCAAAACTAGTATATAACTAGTCCACTTAACAGGCACAATTCTGAAAAAATGGAACATACAGCAAACACCATAAATGAAAGCCCTCCATGGTATTACAATTGCCTGCAAGGCCTGTCATGTATAAAATCACAGTTCATTTAGTGGGCAGTTTTGATCAGCTCAGTGCACAGTGCCATTGCTTGTATGTGTTGTGAAGAGAAATGAAGCCTTTTGGGAGCCAGTGGCTAGATTGCTGCACTACTGGCAGGCTGCTACTGGGATGGTGGGATCATCAGGAAATTCTGGATCATAGCTGCTGCAATAGGTAGTATAACTAAACACTTTGTGATGTCTTGATCCACTGTGAACCAGCAGTTTCTTTATTGTTCTCATTTGCCACTGGGCTCAGCATGTATCTCATGGAAAATGAGAATAGACATTAGAATCTTTGATGGTGCACAAAGATGTATTTTATCTCCTTGTCTGTTCAATCTATATGCAGAGCATATCATAAGGAAAGCTGGATTAGATTTAGATGAAGGTGGATTGAAAACTGGTGGAAGGAACATTTACAACTTGAGAGATGTCACCACATTACTGGCAGAAAATAGTGAGGACTTGAAATGACTACCAGTAAAGGTTGAAGCCAAAAGCGCCAATGCAGGATGACATCTGAATGTGAAGAAGGCAAAAGTAATGACTACTGGGGAATTACACAGATGATGAAAAAAAATGAAATTGTTCAAGATTTTCTTTCTTGGCTCTATCATCAACCAAAAGGGAGACTGCACCTAAGAAATCAGAAGGAGATTGAAATGGGAAAGGCAGCCAGGAAGGAGCTACAAAAGATTACTAAGTGTAACGATGTATCACTGGCAACCAATATCAAAATAATTCATACTGTAGTATTCCCAGTTAATATGTATGGGTATGAAAGCTGGGCAATGAAGAAATCTGACAGGAAGAAAGTAGTGTTGAAATGTGGTGTTTTACGAATACTGTGGACCACCAAAAAGACAAATAAGTGGGTTCTAGATCAAATCTAGAGTGGGAGTGCTTGGTACTGCCTTGTGGAACATCAGGAAATCGCCAGGCAGAGTTCAGAAGCTACAGCTCTGCGGACCACAGCTGGCTAGTGCAGGTGCTTGGGGCTGCCTTGCTGAAACATCAGAAAGGTGCCAGGTGGAGTCCAAAAGCTGCAGCTCTGTCTCAGTAGATTCAACAGCTTTTGCAAATCATGGCTGGCAGGTGATTATTTTTTTTTGGGGGGGGGGAGTATTGAGTACATGAATGGGTAGGATAAAAGTCCACTGATTGGCTCAGACAGTTGTGGGTTGGTTTGGCTGATCTTTTTTTATTTTTTGCAGGGTGGGGGGAGTGTACTACAAATCTGCTGCAAGCTAGTTAGATCCTCTCACATGTAGAGAGGGCAACCAGAGTGAGCTGTGAGATGTGCCTAGGTCAGGGGTGGGGAACCTCTGTCCCGAGGGCCGTATACAGCCCTCGATGTCACTTGGTGTGGCCCTCGGGGATTGCTGGACCGAACCAAGCCATGTGGCAGCCTCCCTGGGGCCTGGCTGGCCAGTGAGGATCATGGGGCCCAGCCACGCTGTGCAGCAGCCTCTCCAGGGCCAGGCAGGGATCACAAGGCCCAGATGTACTATGTGGCAGCCTCCCTGGGGCCTGACTGGCCGGACAGAATTGCTGCAGGGCCTGGAAAAGTTACTGTCACAGTTCAGTTTTCACTTTATTATCCCAGATGGTGTGACCTAATATGCTAATATTAGGGGATGTGGTCTAATATGCTACTGAGTTCCTGCTGGGCTTTTTTCCCTACATTTGTCTAGGGCGGCGAGCTGTGTGTGTGTGTGTGCCAGATTAGGCTCTCCACACATGACTTCAAATAGAAAAACAATTATTTGCATTAATTTTGTTGGCCTGAATCATTCTCCCTCGGTGGAGTACTGTTTTTTAAGTTGATAATTTTTTATGGCCCACGAATGATGTTATAAATATCCATACGGCCCTTGGCAGGAAAAAAAGTTTCCCACCCCTGGCCTAGGTAGCCAGAGAATCCCTGTAAGATGAGGAGGTGAGAAGTATGGTGGTGGGCAGAGAGTTAGGTTTAGAAGGAGACTGAGATATGGCCATGCTTAGTCTGCTACTAATCTCCTTCTCATCCTAAAGAATGATGATGTGCAGACCCAGACTTCTTTGCCTCCAAGCTTGTTGTTGTGCAATGTCAGATCGATTATGAATAAGACTGCCTCCTTTGAAGAATTTATTAGGAAAGGCAATTTTGATCTGACATGTTTGACTGAGAATTGGGTGGATGAGGATGAAATGGTGGCTCTTGTTCAGCTAATTCCCCCTGGATACTCAGTTTTTCATCAACCATGAATGGGAAGACAAGCGGGGTGGAGGTGGCAATTCTCATCCAAGAACTTTCTCCTTTGGATGACTTTCCTGCACCAAACATTGCTGGCTTCAAATGTGTAGGCCTGGCAAAAGGTGCCAGGGAGAGGGTGGGAATCTTGCTGGTTTACTGCCTACTTAGCTTAGCATCTGACTCCCTGCTTAGGCTGGCAGAGGTGGTGGTGGGTTGTTCCTTGCTTTTTCCCAGACTGATTATTTGGGGGAACTTCAATGCCCACACCAACATTATGTTGCCTGGTGCCTTTTAGACTTTATGACTGCCATAGCATTATTAGGACTCTCCCAGGTTATATTGGCCCCCATACACAGAGCAGGCCACATGCTGGATCTGATCTCTTGTACATGAATTGATCCAGATCCAGCAATTCTTTGTGATCTGGTGCCATGGACTGATCATTACCTTGTGAAAGTACAGGACTTTTTTTGTAGCAGGAACTCTTTTGCATATCAGGCTACACATCCACGATATAGCCAATCCTGCAAGAGCTTACAGTGCTCTTTTTACAGGGCGTACTATAAGCTAGAACTACCTGTGAGTTTTGTCTAGCTCTGCCAGCAGTTCTCTTGATGAAACTCACCAATGCCTGGAATCTGGGCCTTCAGGAAGCCATTGACTGAGTTGCCCTCTGATGCCATCTTCAACCCTGTACTGCAGGGTGGGGGAACCCCCAATTTCACAGGGCCCTGGCCACTTCCAGCCAGCAGCCACAACTCAGCACAATATCACTGACATGGTGATGTAGCACTCGGTGACACTCTGTTATGTCACTGGGTATGGCACACAGCGACGCTAAAGAGTTTTGTCCAAAATACTAGACCATGGCCATGTGATGTCCCTCAAGGAGGCAGTGACTTCTTCTCCCTCCTGAAGAAGTCATCCCTCCTGAAGAAATTCCTGGATGAGACATCTACCCTAGATCCCTTCCAGCCCAAAACTAAAACGACTACACTGACACTGTTGTAATTGGTCACATTATGAGAAGACAAGCCACTGAGAAAGGCAATTGTGCTAGGAAAAGTTGAAGGCAGCAGGAAGACAGGAACACTCTGTGTGACAGAGTGTTGGACTGGATGGGCCATTGGCCTGATCCAATATGGCTTCTCTTAATGTTTTAATGTTCTTACTCAACATGAGATGGATTGACTCAATCAAGGAAGCCACAACTCTCAGTTTGCAAAATTTGAACAAGTTGCTTAAGATAGGACAGTTTGGACTCCATCAATTCATAGGGTTGTGATAAATTGGAAATGACTTGATGGCACTTAACATACATACACAGAAGAGAGTTAAAGCAGCTCCTTTCTCAATTGTTCACAAATATCTAGAAGTAGCCATACAAGTCATATACTGTAGTTATCCCTGAGCAGAGAATATGATTGGGATGATAAGGGGCTGCATGGGATCTTGGAGCTTTATTGTCTCCTTTTCCTGTAGCAGTGCTTCCATTATGACTGCTTTTAGACTTTAAACTCTGCAGTTTTGCCAGTGGTTTGGATACAAAATAATTCTTTGGAATAAACTAAGGCAATAAGATAATTAGTTGACCTTGTCCATTGCTAAATGGCCCTCATCATTCTCAAGCAGTCTTTGGAAGATTCAAAACAAGTGATAGGAACAACAGTTTATTTATTTTATTCAGTTTTTAGCCTGCCCTTCCCGTAGAACAGGCTCAGGGCGGGTTACATCATAAAAACAGTCAACAGTAAAAACAGTAGAAGACCAATTTAAAAAATATAAAATCTAAGATTACAAAGACTAAGATGGCAGAATTCTGCCTCACAGATGTGACCTATTGTCCAGGTCCAGCAGATCTTGTAGCGCTGGGATGGAATGAGGGGGGGAGGCCAGTAACAAGTGACGCCCACTGCCTCAGCTGAAAGCCTGGCGAAAGAGCTCTGTTTTACAGTCCCTGCGGAATTGAAGCAGATTCTGCAGGGTCCGGATCTCCAGGGAGAGCTCATTCCACCAGGCAGGGGTCAGGGCTGAAAAGGCCCTGGCCCTCGTCGAGGCCAGATGGATGTCTTTGGGGCTGGGTATTACCAAAAGTTATTGGTTTGCTGATCATAAGTGACCATTGCATGGGTTACTGTGGCCAGGTCGTTGGGGTCGAGATATGGGACCAACTGTCTGACCCGCCTCAGATGCAAAAAGGCTGATTCTGGGCCTCCATAGTTAGAGAGACATCCAGAAATACTGCCAAGCTCTTCACCCTCAATGGAGCCCCATCAAAGGATGGGAGCCTGATCTCTGATCCCAACCCTCTATAACCTAGACACAGCACCTCCATCTTCGATGGATTCAGTTTCAGCTGGCTCTGTTGCAACCAACCAGCCACGGCTTGCAATGCCCTACCCAAATCCTCTGGGGCTGAATCCCAGTACCCATCCATCAGCAGATAGAGCTGGGTGTCATCTGCATAGTGATGACACCCCAGTTCATACCTCCAAATGATCTGGGCAAGGGGGAGCATGTAGATGTTGAATAACATTGGAGAGAGAATTGCTCCCTGCGGCACACCACACTGTAATGGGTGTCACTGGGATAGTTCACCCCCAAGCGCCACCCTTTGTCCCCAACCTTGGAGAAAGGAGACCAACCATTGTAAGGCCAGTCCCCATATCTCTGCGTTGGCGAGATGGTGGGCCAACACTTCATGGTCAACCGTATCAAACGCTGCTGACAGATCAAGAAGGATCAGCAGCGCCGAACCGCCTCGATCTAGATGCCTCTGTCATGCCTGCCCCTGACCCAGCACCTGCTAGCTCAGAGCAGGCGCCTTTAACAGCCCTGGATGTAAGTCCTGAGGAGTCAAGCCGGTAGCAGGAGCCACCTGGAACTGATCAGGCCACGCCGGGCCCCAGCTCATCCCCTCCTGAATCTCCACCACCTGTTAGCCGGCTCCGTGAAAGGAGACAGCAGGAGATTAGAAACAGAAGGAGTGAAGCACGCATGCGGGGGAGAAGAGATCTAAGCCCGGCATACTAATGGGTTAACAAGCCAGCACAGTATATCTGCAGTCCTGGCCCTTTGGCAAACTGTGCTGGCAACGAACGATCCTCCTGGGACGTGACCACGCTCTGCACCCTCTTGACTCATGTGAGAACCAGCATATTTCTGACCCGGCTTGGACCTTGGACCTCGGAACTCTGGACTGTGACTCTGCTCTGTGGACTTGCTTTGGTAATTTGACTTCATTCGGCTTTGCTCTCTCTGGTTACCCGACCCTCGGCATTCCTGTGTTTACGCTCTCTGTCTCATCCCCCGGCTCAAACTGATTTATGGTTTTGACTAATTGGACTGGTTAAGATAACGCCTGTGCTGCTCCCTGAAAACCTCAGCCGGCTGCAAGAGTTCTGGCTGACTGCCGGGACGCCAGCAGCCGCCTCCTACCCGAGGCTCGAGTCGTGACAGCCTCCGGAGATCATCCACCAAGGCAATTAACACCAATCTAGTAGCTAGTAAGATGTATATACATATATTTTTGCACAGAGCAATCATGTTAGCCAAAAGGTTATATAAAAGAGCTTTCAGATTACCCAGAAACACTGAGTGTAAAAAAAAAAAAAGCTCAGTGTTACCTTATTTATGAATCACAAATTTATTGCAATCCTATGACCCAGGAGGTCTTTTCCAACTCTGTGATTCTATGCAAAGATACTCTATTGTAAGCCCACTAATGACTAGACTACAAAATAAATGCTTGTTGTTGAACCTAGCCAATTTATCCCAATTAATTGCAGCCAATAGTAACTTCACAGGATAACACTTGTATTAAAACAGTTCAGTATGTTCATAATACCATAAAGGTTGTTGGTAGAACTAAAAAAATAATACAATATTTATCATCTATACTTGATGTGCATTCCTTTGGACTATGAATGTTATAGAATCTAGAAGGAAGAAAGTCAATTTGTGGATGTTTATTGAATAACCTGTCAGGAACCATCTTGAACATGTAGGTTAACCACTTGAAGGACTGAGCAAGTGATTCTTGTGGATAACATTACTTGTGTGATCCACTTATTTTGCACCCCTCAATCCTTATTTTGTACCAGCACTTCTCCAAATGAAGACACAGAACAACCATATTTGGATTAAACTAGGTTTATTAAATTGTTGATCTTAATCACCACAACTTTACCTAATTTGAGTGTGTGCTTCAACTATGGCAGCCTCCCACTAAGTAGCAACATTTTCAGTAACTCCACTTTGGCTCCAAATTTGTATTTGTTTTTCCTAGCTTATATATTACCTGTGTTAAGAGGTGCCAAGATTTATCCCCTTCCTCCAGTGTGTCACCCAGCAAGTAAGAGTTTGGTTAATGCTCGTCAGCTGCACCAATGGCGTTCGCTTCCTGAAAGTACCTCACCACCCAGCAAATGATGAAAGTTTCAGGAACAGCCCTCCATCCTTCTGTGTCCCATAGTGTTACCTGTATTAAACAATTCACACTATTCTTGCCATCCCTAGTTATGGCCTAACATAGTCACAAGACCAGGACTATTCATACCATCTCCCAAAAGCAATGTGATGCAAGTGAAAAACTACTAGAGCCAATTGTAAGAGATCCAAAAATTCCTGCTTGGACCCCTTGGGCAACAGACATACTCATGTTGTCCTAATGGGAGGGTAAATGAGTTAGTGACATACAGGAGGGTGAACTCCACTTTTGAACTCCATTCAAGTGCTGCCAATAGCCTTTCTTGCTGTGTTTGAACAGAGGGGCTGGCACAACATTCTCCATAACTATAGAACCACAAACAAATAAAGACTGAACTGAAACGAATAGTCAATCATTTTATAAAAGTGGTTGTTATTGTAGAATGTTATCAAGATTGGGGGGGGACTAAGGATGTGGCTGCTTTGGAAGATTCATTGTGGATAATGTGATACCTAATTAAAACAATTTTAATTAAAAAGGGCCAGTGAGTGCTTGAAATACATTAAAATTTACATAAGCAAATTGGCTTTGCTTATACAATAACATGTATCTTTCAGGGCTTGGGGACTTAGTTAATGAATTTAACCACTTACAGTTCCCTTAAAAAGTCTTGGGGCTAAATCTTTGAATCTATGGTCAAGCAACATCACTGGGGATAGGATACAGAGCTGGCACTAAAAATGAGGCCAGGTCCTCACGGGCCATGTAGACCACCAGTGCGATGCTCGCCGTGTCAGACGAGAGCATTTCTGTGCGGGTCTTGAAGGGCCCAAGAACCTCCACAGTCTGAGAAATCACCACCCAATCCTCTTGGGTGAGACGGTTCTCATCCCGAAAGATCCTCGTCTCAGAGACAAAGGCATCCAGAACTGCTCTCTGCTCCACCATGTGCTCCAGCATGGCACAGGTGGAGTTCCAACATGTGCTAACGTCACCGATCAGGTGGTGCCCTGGCATGCCTGTCAGTGTCTGTTTCTCATGCAACAGATATGAGTCTGTATTGCTGTGTGAGAAGTGACCCGTGATGTGCCGACACTTCTGGAGCAGAAGTCGGTACTCATGGGTCGCAGATACTGACGATCCTGGCTTTTTGTCTGGCCCAATGTGTCTTTAACCACGAGGTGGAGAAGGTGGGCCATGCAAGGAAGGCGCTTTAGGCCCTGATGCTGGACAGCCGCCTTGATGTTGGATCCACCGTCAGTCACCATGAAACCTGTGGTGATGTCCCTGCTGCCTACCCAGCCCTCTATCTGCCGTGAGAGGATGGCTCCGAGAGTGTCTGCTGAGTGCGGCGTGTCGAATGCTTCGGCGGGCAGCAAGGCCCAGCGATAGCTGGCCTCACGGCCCTGACCCTACCTGCCGCTACTGCCACCCCCACCCTGCAGCTCACTGGGTTGCCACCAATGCGCAGTCAGGGAGAGATACTCTTCGAACAAATGTTGGGAGCTCCAGATATCTGAGGTGAAATGAACAGTCCCCCCGGCAGCACGGGACAAATGCTCCTTCACCACAGATCTGGTTGCCCTGAAAACAGATGGCACAATGGTCCTGCTAATGGTGGTTCTAGCAGGAACTTTGTACCAAAGCGCCAGGTACTCGAGCAACCCTAGCACCCCAGGATTCTTGACCACTGAAAATGGAAGCCCATGGGCGACCGACCTGGCAAGGTTCCAGGCGATCACCCTCCTGCCGTACCTGTTCCCCCTCTTGACACACAGGTGTCACCACCACCAAACATCTCAGGCAGAGATGGCTGGCATCCCTGCCCTGTCACGGAACTCTCCTGGAGAGCTCTGGAGGTAGTCGTGGTGGAACAGACCTCCTGGCTGGGTAGTGTTGGCCGCCTGGGCACTCCAGCACCAGCCTGCTTCTCCACCTAAATAAGCACTGCCTGGTGGTGTTTTCGCAGGTGGTTCTGCGTCCCCCCTGGAGTCAGGTGGGCAGGGTCCCGCCCATGACTGATCCAGGCCCTGCACAGCTGGCATTGCGCATAGCGTTGATCCTCCATAAGTTGGAAATGCTTCCAGACTTTGGAGGTGTACGGATGCCAAAGCTGACCAGCAGCTTGGGTGTCCAGAGCCACCTCCTGTGAGGTGCTTGGGGCAGACACATCGTGTCTCAGGGTGGCAGGAGGGGCTGGCCACTGGGCAGAGATGGGCGCACCTCATGTGTCTCCATTTCTCCCCCCTCCACCCCATGCGGCCTCCCCTCCTGGCCATCCCCTGAAGGACTGCTGGTGCCTGAAGGAACCGAAGAAGGGGGCTGGTCCTCCTCAACCAGCTTTTCCTCCAGCTCCTCTGCACCCTCCTTGGGGTGATCTTTTTGGACAGAAAACTGTCCCCAAAGCTCATCTCCAAGGAGGGCTGCTCTTGCTGCCCCTCCTCCGTCAGCTGAGGCCGAGTGACATCAGCTGGAGGAGAGACTGCCTGAGCAGCAGACCTCTACTCAGTGCCAGCACCTAATGGCACCTTTGCTGGCACTGGCCCAGCAGCAGCCTCAATGAAGGCCCCAAGGCGAGACTTCTTCATCACACTCCAGTCAGAGGTCGGAGTGCTGGAAGGCAACTGTGGAGTGGCCCTATGCACAGGTGTGTGTGGGGGAACTGGCTCCTGCTCCTCCCCTCTGC
Source organism: Heteronotia binoei (assembly GCF_032191835.1). Lineage (NCBI taxonomy): Eukaryota > Metazoa > Chordata > Lepidosauria > Squamata > Gekkonidae > Heteronotia > Heteronotia binoei. Next base: position 63,786,317 of record NC_083227.1, read on the forward strand.
CCCTCTAGTCTTCTCCTTGGCCTTGCCCCGAGGGCCTTTGTCTGCTGCCTGCCACTCATGTCACCCTTGGCCAGTCTCACACAACCTGAACTGAGAGTGGGATTTTTTACAAACCTAACTCACTACACTGTACCCTGAACCAACAGGGGCCTTGACTTCTTTTTAAAAACCCTCCCACCAAAACTTGTTTATTTGGGGGTTTTTTGGTCCCTAATCTGTCCTTCTTTGGTTTGGGGTAATAGTAGTAGTCTGGTAAAGTTTAGGAGACAAGGTGATGCTGCCTCTAACTGGCTACAGTTTTTAAAAGGCTACTTTGAGATGAAGGCAATTCTTGTTATATCCTCCTAGTTAAATTTCTCCTAACTAGACCCTGGGAGAAACCAGATTTCCTTGCAAACAAGAAATCAGGTGCCCCCTATAACTAGAGAGAAGCTGTGGTTTACCCTATGGAAATCTAAGGATGTACCGGATTTCAGTGGCTGAAAGCAAGATGCACTGCAACCCTAGTCTCTTTAAAAGGGAGCCTGATGTGGCTTAGTAGTCATGCTGCCTTTTATGAGAAATCTAAAATCTTTTTAAATTGCCCCTATCTGGCCTAGTTGAATTTTGAAAGAAGATAAAGCCCTAAACTGGATTAATTTTTTTTTTAATTTCAAAAAACACAATCCCTAAAAACACCCTTATTAGTGGAGCAGCCTATTTAGTGGCCCTAACCAAACCAAAAGCACCCTCAGACTCCAAAAATAACTATAAAAACTCGAAAGTTACTAACCCCACACAGCCCACACACCAGCCCCCTCACACCAACCAGAGGTAATTTAAAAAAATCAAAATGTGACAGAAAGAAACTTCACTTTAAACCCCCCCCCCCCAAAAAAAAAAACAGAACCAGGAAAAGGGACAATAGGGCAGGATGCAAAACCAACAACAGATCCAAACAAAACGCTGAAAAAAGGCCAAAAAACTCAAATGTTAAAAAACTGATGTTTTAACAATAAAAAATCTCAGGCCAAATCAGTCAACAGCACCCCCCCCCAAAAAAAAAAAAAACACAACAACAACAACCAGAACCAGGAAAAGGAACAACAGGACAGGATGCAAAACCAACAACAGATCCAAACAAATCACTGAGAAAAGGATAATAACCTCAAGTGTTAAAAAACTGATGTTTTAACAATGAAAATTAGGCCAAATAGCCCCCCCCCCCCACAAGAACCAGAAGAGAAAAGGAACAACAGCAGCACAACACAGCAGCAACAAATCAAACACAGAATCCTTTTAAAACAGTAAAAAACCCTTGACTTTTAACAATACAGGAACTTTACCAACCCCTCCCCCCAAAAAAAACCTTCACCCTAACCCCAAGAAATCCAAGTCATCCAAATCAGGAAAAGTAAAAGGACACTACACTTTTAAAAGTCCTCTCACTAAAGTAAGATATAGGCAAATTTGCAAACCCCCCACCCCAGGCCCCACACCCCCAGCAGAACCCACTAATCCTACCCCAAATAAGTTACCCAGTACCCACCCACCCAAATCTGGATAAGTAAAGGGACTCTGAGTCTTAAAAAGTCCTTTTACTTTTATTCTAAAATAAAAGTAAAATAAAAACAAGAACCCCAAGACTGTCTTACCTTAGATGTCTTCTCTTCTCCAGGCAAGTCAGGCAAGGCTGAGAGAGAGCAGGAGCAGCTGAGGCCAAGGGTCAGCGCAGCACAATCTCTCTCTCTCACCAATTCACCAACACAGCAGCAATGGAATTGATTCCAGCCAGGCAGACTCCTTAAAAAGGTTCTCTGGCCCTACACAGAGCAGTTTCCAAAAATACCACTGCTCTGTGATTGACCAAAAAACAGTGTTTACTTGGATACCCAAATAAACAAAAGAACAACAATGTTGCTGACGGCTGGAGGATTAGCCCAGCCATCAGCTACACAACAGCCCTGCAAAGCATGCATTTGCAATGCATTTTGCATATGCATGCTTTGGATTGGCTGCTGGGGCTCCTCTCCCCCTCCCTCTCCCTGATCCCAGGGAGGCTGTGGGAGAGGTAGGAAAAGGCTTTCAAAGGCGGGAAAGGAGGCAAGCAGCTCCCCTGACGCTGCAGAAGCTCCTTTCCTGCCTTTTCTATGGACTTCCAAATACTTCCAAATATTGATTCGGAAGTATACAGGAGCCATATATGGCTCCTGTATAATGCCTGTAAATTGGATTCGGAAGTATACGGCACCGTATACTTCCGAATCAGGGGGTATTTGGAGGTTTATTCGGTTTGGCCGAACCGAATGCACACCCCTAGTGATGACCACAGTAACACAAGGTCTTAAGTATGTAAAAGCTGAATGAAATTCTTGGAATCTTAACTTTAAATGATGGAGGAGATTATTAGTGCGATTTGTAAATAATGTAGACAAAAGATGTGGGGCTTAATCAGAACTGAAAGGTATTGCTGGGACATAGAATCTGTGGAGAATGTATTGATAGATCTTTGATGTGTTTCAGTCTCAGCTCTAACAGATATTTGCTATTGCTACTCAAAGAGTTACTCTGTGATTAGAGGTAGTTGATGAGTGAGTTGATGAGTGGAAAGAATAACAGTCATGGCTTTTTGCTTATGCATTCCATTCCTTTTATGTATATCCTTCCATCAGATAACTCAAGGAGGTGTACCATCCAAGTAGATTCCCATTCAAGCTCTTATCAGACCAATACCTGCTTACCTTCAGCAAAACTAATGTATCATGTGCTAGCAGACCAATCACTTGGACCTGTGACTCTCTATTGGTATCTGATTAGCTACTGTTGAAAATAGAGGGATGGACTTCAAGGATGAGATATGGCCTAAACAAGAATGAATGAGACTTAAAGAAATGAATGGGACTAAGCAAGAGCACCAGTGAGATAGTGCCTAAATTCTGTTCCATCACAGTGGAACCATTATAGGACATAGCACTGTAATAGTTCATTGCTGGAGCCATTGGGAAATACTAGTTTTCAGGCAGAAGTAAATAAACTGAGAGTTCTTAAAAATCAGCGAAGAAAACAGGTCCTATTGATCTGACTATAAGTCAATAGAGCCAAAGTTCACAGAGCCAGGCATTGTGTGAACTGGTCATACTAAATCTTGGCCTCATGTCTAGTCTTATTAGCATCAGTCTTTGGTTTCTTTAACAAGATTTGCATGCTTCATTCAAACGTGCTCATGACTCTCACATAACATAAAGCAAAATGCTAATGTCGAATAGCTGGACTAAATGCTGTTTGAATAGCCTCGCCTTTCCCTGCTGTTTGCCTTTCCACAGTACAATGCTTTTACATGGATTACCTTTTCACCTTGAAGTAAACACAACATTTTTGAAGTGGTAGTCTAAAAACCTGTATGCAGCTATTATTATTATTTTTTTTTAAAAAAACACACACACACCAGCAGGAAATTTGGAACCAGCTCAAGTGTATTCTCATACCCTTTGTCTAGAAACACTTTTTGAATTCTGCTAATCCTGTTGCACAATACCAAAAAATTACTTTTAATCTGTGTGGCTTCAACATTTTATGCAGCCTCTTGCATATGCAATTGTTCCCCTTTACATCATGACTTAGGCAGTGCTCCATAAAGCATCCCCCTTCGTTCCTCCCTGTCTTTGGAAGCAGAGTGATTCTACCTTCTTGGCCCAGAGTTAAGATTTCCATTTCATGCATGGGAAGTCAAAGAAGTCACACTGGAAAGTACCAACAGCTGATGTCAATGTCTTCAGCAATATAGATAGCCTTGTTCTGATTTTTCCAGTTCAGCTGGTCAAAATGTTGTTGTATGACCTGCAGTTTCTGGTTCAATGTTTCCTCCTATGTCTACATGAAATTCCTGCTCCCCAGATTGTATGCATTGTCATGGCAAGCTCTCCAGTTCAAGTGGTCATATTGATTCCATCTGTACATCTTCCTTAACCAGAGTTTCACTGATTTCACAAACCATTTTCATAAGGTTTGATTTACCATAAGGTAATGGAAATATATGCAAAGTCAACTGGCTGCCATCCAGATGGTGCTGACCAGCTTTTCAGACTCAGAGCCCACTTTTAATCCTACTTGTGACACAAGACCCAGTTATTCTTTGCAACAAAAATGATAACTATGCTACTGACACAATCTGTTTGATTTGTAACCTACATCTTGTCCATGACTTAGCATTTGAAAAATTATGGTGAAAAAATAGAAATAGTATAGACCAAATGTATAGTGAGCATTTTCATCTCCCATATCAACAGGCTCCTGATTTTCACCATTTTTTTGCATCCCTTTGTTCCCATGGTTTGCGGTGCAAGAAGAAGTCTTTAGAGATAATATGTATGTATATATTTGCCATTTAGGCACAACTCATTTATAGCACTCCAGCAAGAGGCTTTTAAGGCAACTGAGAAGTAGAGGTGGTTTGCTGTTGCCTTCCTTGGTGATTCGCTAACCAAGGACTGACCCTACTTAGCGTCTGAGATTTGACCAGATCAGGCTATGCCATACCAATGCACATTGCTAAGAATTAGCATAAACACAAAAAGCTCTACCAGCATGGAAAATGTTGATCTAAATAATATCCAACAAGAGACAGCTATTCACAAGGGGTCAAAATACTATCAGAAGTAAGAATTAAGTTTGCTATGCCTTAATTTTAAACTAAGAGTTGGTTATCTGTACCTTTTCTCTTACCATGAAAAGTGTCTCATAATCAATCATAAACAGAATAAATGGCCTTCTAAATTGAGGGTGAATACATCTCTTTATCTCCTTCAATCATCAAAATGCAAACAAAGCACTATCTCCTCCAGTCATTCAGCCATGGGGACACACATTCTAGCAATAGTTCCATATGGTATGGTACCAGGAAAACATAGACCTACAAAGAAAGAAAACACCATTATAGATTAAATTATTCAGTGACTGGTTGAATCTCATCTAGCCATTTGAGTGCATTATCAGCTATCACTAAGCTTTCTCAAAACCTGTGTGTACAAATTTACACAGAGGCTCCAAAATCTAAAACAGCCCCAAAGTAAAAAGATTTCCCCTCTCAATTTTTTTTTTAAAAACACAGTAGCCAAAGGTATCAAATTATGCATCAAACATTGTTTTTATATATTTTGTGTTCAGGTATTAAACTGTTGGAGACACAATGATGAGGCTAGATGGATTACTTCTCTGTATCACAAGACAGATTTGCTCAGGGCTGTGTTGTATTATATTTAGATATCTCATTCTGTTCAGAAGGATTCATGGTAATATAAAACTGATAACAAAGAAAAAAATCAATTATAAAATGTAAATACAATAAGACTTCAAGAAAATGAAAAACAACTCTGACAACAATGAAGTTTATAAACAGTAATCTCAGGGGTGTCAGTTGTTTCTCTCAGTTGTTGGCAAACTTTTTTTTTTAATGATTATCAGAACAACAAAAAAAGTACTAACGAAGGTTGAAAGGACCCCTAAGTCACATAATTTTTTTTTAAAGGGGGGGATTCCATTGAGCATTACCTCTCCCCACAAAAAAACAACTATGCTTGATTAACTATTTCCCTTTAGGGATGCAGGGATAGAAAAACAACGACATTTGGGAGCAAATTTGATCAGTTTCACTCTGCATATTATAATTTCAGGTGGGTAGCCATGTTGGTCTGAAGCAGCAGATCAAACTTTTGAGCCCAATGGCATCTTTAAGACCAACAAAGTGCTGCCTTTCGGACCAGAATAAATCTTTGTTGGTCTTAAAGGTGCCACCAGACTCAAAGTTTGTTTGGCATATTATGTTCATTTCACTTCCCTAGTTAGTGCAACTGGAGGGAAAAATGACTTTAACATCAGAGAATATACTACAATTTACAAGTTCCAGGGCATGAAATAACATTGGCTATTTGACTACATTAAGGTGGAAGAACTTGCAGCAGATGGAGTTGTAGAAGACTGAAAATAAAGTCTTTATCATCCCTCCCCCCATTTCCTCAGGTTACTTTAACCTAGAGTTTTATTTATTTATTAAAATGCAACATACTTAATCATAACCAGCATACAAAGCAAACATGTCTAGTTCACAAATTAAGAACAGAGAGAGAGAATAGATCTGGGTTTTAATAGCAGTTTTTAATCTGCTAGTGGAATTTCATCACAGAAATCACCAAGTGGATCTTTTTCAAATGGGAATCCCAAAGGAGTCTGTTATTGAGCAGCCTTGTATCATTTTGTAGGCAAGCACAATACATCTCACATGATAATTAATAATCAAAGAGATGGTAGAGAGATGATAGAGAGATTTTTTTCCCCCCGAGAAAGGGGAAGAAATAAACTGAGCTGGAGTTTCTTTCCATCCTAGAGAGGTTATGTGTTGCCAGCAGTAGTGCTCTCAAGCCAGGTTCCACCCTTTTAAGTCCTTTAAATTCAACAGACCACTGTAAGGTGCTGATCTCTTATTGGCAAAAAGCTTGAAATTAGGAATGTGCACCTCAAAATATTGTCTTAATTTCATTTCAGGATTGTAATTTTGTTTTTCCAAAGTTTTGCAAGTGTTCATACTGTTCTGGAAATCCACTTGGGGATGTCTGAAAATTATGCTCTTAAAATGAAATCAAAAGGCCTCTGGAGGCTCAGTCTATCACCCATTGATTCCAACAAGCAGCAGATCTAGTTGCTGGAGGTCAGGTCTCCCATAATTAATCTATGAAGTTTAAAAATGTTTTAAAGGCTGCAACATCACTGACTCTCTCTCCTTCCCACACTGATGCCCCCCCATAACTCTTAGCCATAACTCGGTCCCCTGTATCTAGCCCCTGAGGTGCCCAGATCAACTCTGGAACTCCTGCAGGTCGAGGGCTCTGTCTGGGTGGCTACCCGGCGGCCCATGAGGAGTTTGGCAGGACTGCGGTCCATGGCCGATGAGGGGATACTGTGCTGTGATAGTAAGAATTCTGCAAGGCGGCCCTCCCAGTCCCCCTGGATGATGCAGCAGAGTGATTCTTTAGTCATCCGCACCATCCTTTCGGCCTGGCCATTGGTGGCTGGGTGGAAGGGGGCTGACCTGATGTGCCTAATAAGGTTGTGGGCGCAGTCCTGGAATTCTCCCGATGTGAAGGCCATCGCATTATCTGAGACCAGCGTGTCTGGGAGGCCATGCATGGCGCACACCCAGCGAAGGCCACCAATGGCGACCTAGGAGGCGATGGATGCCACTGGGAGCACCTTCAGCGATTTCGAATATGAGTCCACAATTAAGAAAAATATTTGTCCCTGGAAGGGTCCCACATAGTCCAGGTGTGGATTCCCAGTGCTGCACCAGAGCCTGGGGAGGCACTGGCCAGGTCTCATGTATGTTCCTAGTGTCCCATCGAAAACTGCTGGGAACTCCCCACAGATGTCCTGGAAATCCATGCTGGCGGGGGCATGATGGATTCCCTCTACTCGGATCCCCAAGGGTGCAAACCAAGCCCAGCCCAACCCCCTTCTGCCACCAGCAAGGGAAGGTCTCTCGAAAATTTCCTGTATTGCACCTTGACTACCCCGGCCCCTTTGATGCCAATCGTCCTTTTTTGGAAGTCTCGTACGAGCACAGGGGATAGGTATAGCATAGGTCCCTGCTCGGGGCAAAGTTTCTTTAGGGTCTGGGTGAAGATGATGGTGTGTGTGACCCCTGAGTCAACCTCCATTCGACAGGGGGCGCCCTCAATAAACACTGTCATTTTGAGTCTATCTGGGGACGGCATGCGAATGTCACATATCTGTCTGACCAATGTGGTGATGGTGTTGATATCCTCTATGACGGCGACCTCGTGGCGGTGGCCATTTTTTCCACTCTTCCGACGGGGGGCACTCTCTCGGGTTGGTGTCGTTTTCGAGCGGCAGACCCTGGCGAGGTGACCTGTCTTCCCACACTGGTGGCGGACGGTGTCTTGGAATCAGCAGGAGTGGTGCCAATTTTCCCCGCAACTTGCACGCTCTTGAGCTGGCACGTTTTTGGTCACACGTGGCAGCTGGCACTTTGCAGTGGCATGGTGGAGCTTGAGAGCATCATCTCACCCTGAGTCATCTGCTTCCGAGGAAGATGAGGCAGCTTGGTGAGCTGCCACCGCCATGCGCTCTCCCCGCGATTTCTCATAGCCGGTAGCTGCTTTGATGGCCTTGGGGAGGTGCATATCATCTTTCCCAAGCAGCTTCCTCCTCAGAGGCTCATCCTGCAGCCCAAAAATAAACCAATCCCTTAGTCTTTCCTCCAATCGGTGAAATTCGCAGTGGAGTGACAGCCGGTGTAGGGCTGCAATGTAGTCAATGGCAGACTCGTTGAATCGCTGCCTGCACTCGGAAAAGTTGAAGCGATGGGTCAGGACGGATGACTGCAGTGCAAAATGGGTCGTCAGGGCAGCAGTGATGTCTGTGTAGGAGGCATTCTTGAGGAGGGTGGGTGCCATTAGCCCCTGGGCTAGCTCTTGGGTGTTCATCCTGCACAAGCTGAGGAATAGCGATCTCTTTTTATCCCCCACAACTCCATGGTAGTGGATGAAGTTCTCCAGTTGATCCAACCAGGTTTCCCATCGCTCTGGGCTGGTCACATAGAACTTGGGAATCATTCCTGGCGTAGCGGCCATTGTCAGTGCTGGTGCGTGTGTGCGTGGAGCGGAATGCCCATAGCTGCTGGCCTCACTTACCATGATCTCACCTTCGTCGCCACTATAATATAGTGGGTTCTATACATTAATGAGACGAGGTGGTAGTGAACATAGCTCATTTATTGAATACGGCATGGTATAGCGCTGCCTACAAAGACTGAAGACTAGGAATAAGGCTTTTGGAATAAATACATCAGGGTCTAGAAAGAGGCTCTGGGTGAGTGCCCCCACCTTAGGTACTCATTGTCTATTTGCTGTGGCATCATAGCATGACAACAATCACGCAGACACTGAACCTCAGCATTCCTTTCATCTGCAGAGTGTTGCCACCTTTCCCTGTCATATTCAGCCTTGTAGCTTTTAGCATCAACATGTGCTTGTGGTGTGATCTTTTTTGGCATGGCCTGGCTGTGTTATGGTGTGCCACAGAGTATGCACTTCAAGGCAGCTATTTTCTGTAGGGGAAGTGATCTGACTTCAGCTTTCCATTTTCTTCCCCCCTCCCTGCAGCATCTACCTAGGAAAAGTACAGTCTTTCCTCACAGTGGGTTCCAAAGCAGGTGGGAAGTGATCTCAGTAGGGTAGAATGACACAAAGTCCACCGATTTCTCCAGGGGAACTGATCTCTGCCATCTGGAGAGCAGTTGTGATTCTGAGTGATCTCTAAGTCTCACTCAGAAATTGGCAACTATGGTTCCCAGGAGGAAATGGCTGGTTTGAGGGTGGAGTCTATGGCATCATACCTTAGGTCCCACCCCTTCTCAAGCCCCATCTTCTATAGGGTCCACCCCTCAAATCACCAGGAATTTCCCAATCTGGAGTTGGCAACCTATCTCTTTCCCCAGCCAACCATCAACCTACCTTTATCTGACCCTCTGACTTCAGCTTTCCATCTCCTCCCCACTCCCTACAGTCTATACCTAGGAAAAGGAAAGCTTCTCTGCAGTGAGGATCAAAGCAGCTGATATCATTCTCCTCTCCCACTTTTTATTTGCACAACAAACCTGTGAGGTAGGTTAAGCTGAAAGTCTGTGACTGGTCCAAAATCACTCAGTTAGCTTCCACAACAAGAACCTAGGTCTGCAGACCCTGCTCTGAAGTGCTAACTGCTGCACCACACTGGCTGTCATAGGGGGGCTGCTGCTGAAAAGTAGCAAGCAGCCTGGTCTTGTTAAGTCACGCCAGTCAGTCAGCATCAAGTCACCTATAGGGTACTCCCAGGCCACGGACAGCCAATGTCCAAGAGAGCCTGAAGATCTTCTGGTATCACAACTGAACTCTAGACAACATATGTCTCCTCCTGGAAAAAAGGACTCTATGGCATTATATTCAGCTGAGGCCTCTTCACTTTTCAAACTCTGGCTTCCTTAGACTCCACCACAAAATCTCCAAGAATTTCCCACCAACCTAGATCTGGCAACCCTAGTCAGGACTCTCTCAAAGGCCAAAATAGGCCTGGAAAGAGCCTCCCCCCCACCGCCTTTTACTGACAGAACAAAACTTGGAATACTATGGGATCCTAGCAACAGCCACTGAAGAAAAATGAAGAACCTGGTGGGATGGGCCCATAGAACATGAAGGCAGCTTCCCCAGTGGCCCAATCTTTGTTTGTCCTGGGGATAGAGGGGCTGAGTGACACATGGCTCAGCCAAAGGGAGGGTAAGCCAAAGGCCAAAATAGGTTTTTACAACTATAGGATACCAAATATGCCTTATTTTGATTCAGACCATTGATTCATCTTGCTCAGCCTTGTCCAAAGTTTAAAACAGAGAAAGAGCACTCCCAAGACCTATTTGATATCCTTTAACGTGTTGGGGCACAAACCTGGGGCTTTCAGTATGCAAAGCATACTCTCTGCCACTGAGCCACAGCCTCTCCCTTAACTCATCTGCTCCTTTTCTTCCCTTCTGGAATGCTTGAACATTTGCCATTGCCACAGAGAGCTCGGGTGTAAATAGTACACTGTAATCACTTTGCAATTGGAATGCATTAGAGAATATTTATGGAGTACTGAAAGGACAAACTCAATTGCCCCATGAATATATTAGGCTTGAATTATTTCTTTATATGTGTTTATTAAGAGTCTTTAAAATAAATGACAGTAGCTCATTAAATTCAGGAACCTGGACACTATTATCTGTATAATAGGCAGGGCTTCCCCCCCCCTTTCTGTTTCCCTGAAGCTTTGCTGTTTCTGTAATCTGCATAACATTCAGCAGCACCTGCCAGATGCTTCAGAGATTCAACCACTTATAAGGCTTGTAATGTTTTGAAATTTAGAAAAAGGCTTGGTGGAAAAGCTCTAAGCAAATAGAATCCTGGGGTGGGGGGTGGGAATGACCCACTGGAAACTAAAGTGAGTGAGAAACAGTTTTGGCTATAACCCAGAATCTGAAAAGCTATATTGGTTGGAGGTTACGCTCTCTCACCAGAGGAGAATTCTTGGCTCCTGACAGTGAAAAAATTGCCAACTAATAAGGTCCTCAGCATCATATTCAAAATGCATCAGGCACCCTGTCTGTCTTCACCATTTTCTCTGCACCACCCACAAATCAGAGAAGAAAAAGAGAAGAGAAGAGATTGGATTTATACCCCACCTTTCACTACCCAAAGGAGTCTCAGTGGCTTACAATCTCCTTTCCCTTCCCCACCCCATAACAGACCCCCTATGAGCAGTCTTACCTCTAAGCTGAGTTAGTGTGAGTTAGCTCACAGGTTTTTTAGCTTCCTGTTCACACATTTTTGTCTTATGCCACAAACCTATTGCCCTTTCACCACACCCCCTCCAGCCTAGAAATAGCAGCTCTCCAGCAGCCCTGGCCTCACTCAATGCACAGCAGCCAAGAAGGTCAGAGCGCCTGCTCCGGCTGCAACGCCACTGAGGATGTTCTCCGCAGCCAAGAACGAAACGTCTGGAAGAAAAACTTTCTCCAGTAGAACACGGCACTTGAACCCGAAAGATTCTACAAACCCTAATGATGTTACCAGCCGTGAAAACCTGAAATCTTTGATTTTTGTCTTAGCTCAGGAAAAATGGCCCCAGAGCAAAATAATACATGAAGTAGCTCACAACTTTAATGCCAGTAGCTCTCAAAGTATAATTTTTACTCACAAGACTCCACAGCATACAGGGAGTATTGCCTATGAGGTAGGTGGGGCTGAGAGAGGTATCCCAGAACTGCTCTTAAGCAGAACAGCATTTGAGAGAACTTGTGGCTGACCCAAGGTCACATCAGCAGGTGTATGTGTAGGAATCAAACCCAGTTCTCCCAGGTAAGAGTCAGTGCACTTAACCACTACAACAAACTGGAAAATAAAACACCAGCACATGGAGGATTTATGTATGACTGGCCTACATAATTAAGTACTCCTGATTTTACTAAGAGTTGAGGAGGAGGAGGAGGAGTTGGTTTTTATACCCACTTTCACTACCTAACCTTAAGGATACTCAAAGCGGTTTACAATCACTTTCCGTTACTCTCTTCTGAACAGGTACCTTGTGAAGTAGGTGGGGCTGAGGGAGTTCTGAGAGAACTGTGACTGGCCCAATGTCACTCAGCAGGCTTCATGTGAAGGAATGGGGAATCAAACCTATTTAATCACTTCACCATGCTGGCTCCTGCAACCTACAGTGGTTGACCAGGGGAATGGGACAGTTTTATTTGCCCTGTCAAGCAGCTGCATATACAAGCAGTGTATGTGTGTCCCTCCAATAGGACAAATAACATCCCACCACAGCCCCTGGGCCATGTCAAAAATAGCACAAGGGGAAATACAGGAACTACTCCTTTCCCTGTGCCACAGTATGATCTGAATTGGGCTTTTACTGCACTTTTACTCAGGAGTTGCCATTGGGGACTCACAGCTAACAATATGGCTGCCAGTAGGCAACGTAGAAATTGTAACATATAGTTTGCCCCTAAGGTTCTAGCCAGTGAGGTATAGTGATAACTGTTAGTGTGATGTAGTGTTTGGAGTTCTAGATTAAGATCTGTTAGATACTGATTCAGCTTCCCACTCCACTATGAATCTTGATAGGTAACTGATAGTTTAACCTATCTAATAGGGTTGTTGTGAAGATAAAATGAGGGTAGGAGAATCCCATATGCAGTTCAGAGCTTCTTGGAGAAATAGCAAAATAAAGTGAAGTAAAAATAAGTAAAACTGTTTTCAGTGCTTGAATACTTCAGATATGTGGTAAATATAAGGTTGCCAAGTCCAATTCAAGAAATATATGGGGACTTTGGGGGTGGAGCCAGGAGGCTAGGGGTGCAGCCAGGAGACATTGGGGGTGGAGCCATAAGCAAAGTTGTGACAAGCACAATTAAACTCCAAAGGGAGTTCTGGCCATCACATTTAAAGGAACCGCACACCTTTTAAATGCCTTCCCTACATTAGAAATAATGAAGGATAGGGGCACCTTCTTTTGGGGTTCATAGAATTGGACCCCCTGGTCCAATCTTTTTGAAACTTGGTGAGCATTTTGAGGAAAGTCATCAGATGCTATGCTGAAAATGTGGTGCCTCTATCTCAAACAACAACCCCTCTAGAGTTCCAGATACCTCCAGATCAATTTTCCATTATACCCTTTCATTTTCCCGATTCATTTCCCCTATGAATCAATCTCCATAGGGAATAATAAAGTGCCCAGCAGAAATTTCCCTCCCGCCTGCCCTCTATTTCTCAAGACTCTGAAGCAGGGAATGGCCTGCTCCCACGTGGGATTGCAAGCCAAAAAAATACCATGATCTATGGTATTTTTTTGGCTTGTTATCTCTCCGTGATTCTCCCCCTTTATACAGATGCCCACCTGGGGATTGGGATCTCTACTCACGAGTTGCTGAACTTCCAACTTCTTCAAAGTAACACAGAACAACCAAAGGTTCAAATTTACCTTTCCTATGCAAACGACCTCTGAAAAGATTGTGCAACCAATGGAGGGTCTGGGCTGCTTTCACAGCCACTGAGAGCAGCCATGTTGTTCTACGTGCTCCCTCTGCCCCCATTCAGCCTTAAAGGCATAGACACACCATCCCAAGAGGAAGTATTTCCAAGTGGAGTCTGAAGCCTCTGTAGGTGGAAAGGCATATGCTGGCTATGGGGCGGGGCTCCCCACTGCCGTCCAGCTGACTGTGAGTGGGAAGGAGCCTGGGAAAGTGGGAGAACCCCCACTGGGACCTGGAGATTGGCAAGCCTAGGTAAATAATGAAGGAAAAATCACTAGTCCCAACAATATCAAATCCTGTTGATTTTAACTTTGGCAGTGTCTTGCCCCAAATGCCTCCCTACCTATGAATATTCACAGTCAGTTTTACATATCTGGGATCAGGAGGACAGGTGATCACATCAGAAGGTGTAATTAGAGATATAGCACTTTTCATGTTAGTTCAGTTTGCTCTTTTTTTGTATTCGTGTGTATATATGTGTGTGTCTGCACCTGGAAGTCATGTCAGTCTCTGGTAACTGACCCCTACTGGGGACCTGAAGGATATTCAGGGAGGTGGCTGAATAAGCCTGCCCTCACCTCCTGACTAGGTACTTCAAGGACAGTCTCCAATCCAAGTACCAACTCCAGCAAACACTACTTAGCTTCTGAGATCTGATATCAGGCTTGCCTGGGCTATCCAGGTCAGGGTGTTAAACATTAGTCCTGAACATGTTCTACCACCAAGCTGCACTGAAAAACAACCATGAGTATGTCAAATTCCTGCATACATTTTCCAACTGATTTATTCCATCAAATAGCCCAGTCAATATAGCCCTTACATCATTTCATATCTGCAAAATCTTAATCTCTCAGATCAGTGTCTCAATCAGAGATGGTATTTTTCTTTAAACAGGCTACTTCTGCAGCTTTCATTGACTAATGATAGTCTTTAGTTGAAAGGTCAAACAATAATTAGAAGAGATGTTTGTGAAGAGATGAAAATATCCTCCAAGGAACACCACATTTCCAGATCTCATGTCAGGCAGGGGATAATATGGCAGTGGGGAGTCTCGTTCCTGAGAGAATTAAAAGATACCACCACCACCCACCATCATCATAAATTTGCAATATATAAAAAAACATTGAAGTCATAAAACAAGATACAATGAACACATCTAAAAAAGTCAGATGGTTTTATAGTTCTTCTGCCAACCTCCTTGCAGGGAGGAGGAACAAATAAGTTTGGATAGTAAAGGGGTGGGGGTGCTAGCCAGTTTAGAGACCATCACTGCCCTCAACTAAAAGCTTGGCAGAACATCGCCACCTTACAGGCCTCATGGAATTGCATAAGGTCCTGCAGGGTCTTAATGGTTTTCAGCATAGAGTTCCACCAGTCTGGGGTCAGGGACCTCCAGCAGATTGCTATCTAATGAGTGTAACACTCTCCTGGGGACACAGCAGAGGTGACGCTCCCATAGATACATTGGTCCCAGACTGCTCAAGGCTTTAAAGGTCAATAACAAAACCTTGAACTTGACTTGGTACTCCACTGGAAGCCAGTGCAGATAGCACAGCACAGGTTGTATATGTGCCATTCGTGACTTTCCTGTCAGGACTTGCACTGATGCATTCTGAACCAGTTGGAACTTCCAGGTCAATCTCAAGGGCAGGCCAACATAAAGCGAGTTGTAGTAGTCTAGTCTTGAGGTAACCATTGCATGGATTACTGTGACTAGGTCTGGGCATGACAGGAAAGGTGCCAATTCACAAGTCTGGCATAGGTGGAAAAATGCCAGCCTGGCAATATGTGTGACTTGGGCTGCCATATTCAAGAATACATCCGAAATCACACCTAGACTCTTGAAATATGTTGTCATTGTGGGATTTTGCTAATTGTCAAGCTTGTGCTCAGTGGTGCTTCAAGAAGCAGTGATATCATTACACAGTGCTCCCTGTTTTGCTCACGCTCCCTATCAGTTGCTATGAACCCTTTATTTACTCTTCTTTAAACACACACACACACAGCTAAAGTGTGTTATTTTTTAAATCTGAATCTTCAGTCCCTTCCCTAGGTTTGCCCATCTGCTGGCTCTGCCTCATTCAGGGAGCAATTCTGCTTGTTGTTGCTGCCTGGTCCTTTTGGCCTGCAGGACATGGCCTTTCTTTGCCCCTTCTCAAGAAAGCTACCTACAAGTAAGTCTACCTTTAACTTTCCCTTGCAATCCTTCTTTCTCTCTCTCAGCTGAGCCTGTCATTTTGGCAGGTTCCAGCCTGGGGAAGAAGCTTCTGCCCCCAGACAGGCCATTTTAAACTCACATATGTTGATAACAGATGGGCAATTTGATCCACCCCAGGGATGGGAGGCAGGTGGATCAAAAAAGCACGTACATGCTCTCACATCTGTCTGCTGTCCCCATCCCACACACAGCCCATCTGGGGCCGGATTGAAGCCGCCTCAGAAAGTCACCACTTACAAAGTGGTGCCTAAATTCTGAGGCAGCTCTGAGGGACTTCCCTGGCTATCTGAAGAAGATATTGGATTTATATCCTGCCTTATACTCTGAATCTCAGAGCAGTCACAATCTCCTCTACCTCCCCCCTCCCACAACAGACACCCTGTGAGGTAGGTGGGGCTGAGAGAGTTTTTTGTAGCAGCTGCCCTTTCAGGGACAATTCCTGTGAAAGCTATGGCTGACTCAAGGCCATTCCAGCAGGTGCAAGTGGAGGACTGGGGAATCAAACCTGGACACTTAACCACTACACCAAACTGACTCTCTGGACAGCCGGCAAGCACCTGAGGAGTGGCAAGAGGGGTATGAGTACCCTGGAAGCTCCTCCAGAGCATACACAGCCTATCCATGTTCCAGGGGTGGGCTGCGGCCATCTGGAGTCTCCTGACCTCTCCTTTTCTGGCCGGCTTACATCTGGAGCAGCTTGATGCTGCCCTGAGCCAGCCATCTGTTGTCAGTCATAGTGTCCATTTGCCCTTTAATGACTAAGGATGACCTGTTTTCATAGACATCACAAGATGTCATAATCCCTCTGTACATTATATTAGTCAGGCCACACCTGGAGTACTGTGTGCAGTTCCGGAGGCTTTACTTCATAAATAATGTGGACAGAATGGAACAGGTGCAGAGTGATGAAGGTCACCAGGGGCCTGGAGCTCTATGAAGAAAGGCTGAGGGACTTGGGAATGTTCAGTCCAGAGAAGAGGAGGTTGAGCAGGGACATGACTGCTCTCTTCAAAGTATCTGAAATGCTGTCATTTAGAAGAGGGCAGGAAACGTTCCTGTTGGCAGCAGAGGATAGAACTCATAATAGTGGCTTAACATTGTGGGTGGACAGGTACCAGGCTGACTTACTGCCCTTTATTTAATAGTATTTTAAAATATACTTTAAAACAAAATTTAAAAAGGAAATATGATGTAAGTATATCATGATACTGATTTAATTGTGAACTTTCCGACATAGAAGGAATTCCAAGAGACTATATAGCAGAGCAACGTAGCTCTGTGAACATATATGAACATATGAAGCTGCCTTATACTAAATCAGACCCTTGGTCCATCAAAGTCAGTATTGTCTACTCAGACTGACAGCGGTTCTCCAGGGTCTCCAACTGAGATTTTTCATGCCTTTTTGCCTGGACCCTTTTTAGTTGGAGATGCCAGGAACTGGACCTGGGACCTTATCAAGCAGATGCTCTACCACTGAGCCACCATCCCTCCCCAGTAGCAACACAGCACATTATGAGCCAGTGCAGTGGTGAGATAACCTAACATAAATGGTAAAGATAAACCCTTGATAAAAAGACTTTGGTTTGAAATGGGACTATATAGTGAAAAATTATCCGTAGGTTTATCATTTTCTATATGATTATACGTGTATATTTGTGAGTCATTATCTCCCACTTTATTGACTATGTTTGTAGGATGGAAAAATACATATATTTTGTTAAGTTTTGACTAGATGGCTGATTTGGTGATTTAGACACACACAACATGTTGATAATTATTTAGTACATTTATTATTGATATATTTGTAATATAGTAGGTTTTATTGATTTGCATCACACAGTGTTTTCTTTACTTTTTTTGATAGTCTTCAAGCAGTGGCTGGCTAAACAGCGACTGTGGTGCTTTTGGCTCATCCAGCATTGAGCAGAGGGCTGAAGGGCTGTATGGCCCATCCAACTCTATGATTCTACAGCTATATCATTTATCTACATTGCATGGGCTCCCTAATTAGCTCTTCCTTGGAGAACTGCCTTTTGGGGTATCTAAAAACATTATTTGCGATGGATGTCCATTGCTTCAGCAAGACTGTCTGTAGCCATATTGAACAGGCCAAAGTTCCATATGCAGCCCTCTGCATTAAGATAATTTCACTGACTCCCATATTCTGTAATGGGAAGTAACTTGGCTCTCAGTGTTCATCATTTATCATCAGCACAGTACTATAGATGAGTTTCACCTGCAGAAGACATTTTATTACAAGATATAGTTCTAGAAGTCTGTCTGACATTTGCCAGATCACAGGAGTGATGAACTAGAAATATAATAGATAGTCTGGCAATAAAGAGAGCTGCATGGATGATGGGCCCATGGAGAATTTGCCACTGATGTCAACAGTGGTGGGATTGAGCCCGTCATTACTCTTTAGCAAGCTAAATTATAATTTTTCAGAGACATTTATTTGAATGACATCTGCAGCACTATTAGTTGTCTCAGAGAGTACAGGCATACAAAGAAACTAGTGGTGTTCAAGAAGCATGAATTGTACTCATTCAATTTGTTACATAGACTAACATCACCTTCTGAAAACTGTTCTCCATTCTAGGCACTATGGAATGCTTCGTTTACTACACACATCATTCATCAACTTCTAAAACGATTTTTAAAAACAGTCTACTTCTGGGACTCTGTGGCGAGTCATTTGTCATTTTTCTAGAGTTTGTGGCCATCAGAATTGACCTGAAACTGTATTTTCTTCATGCCAAGATTGGTTAAAAATACAAAGGGGTGGTTCCAGTGACTCATTGATACAAAAATCATGGACATTTCCTATGTTTGCCTTCTCTTCCCAGGTCCTTCTTTCCCTGGAAAAGTTGTTTTTGGAAGCCCTGGGTCACTGTAGACATACCAGCACATGGTGGGTGGGTGGCTCTTGCAGTCTACTTTGGGATTTTTAAAAAGTGAAATATGACAAATTTACAGGCCAAGTATAAGAGAGGTAGAATAATCACAGTCAGAACCTTGCCAGCCTAACAACAGGAAATTGCTCAAATATTATTAACCTGCCCAAACTACATATTTATTCAAATATTTATATCCCACCTTTACTGTGACTCAAGGCAGCTTACAAATCATACTGAAAAGCATAATAGGGGTGTGCAAAAAACAACAACACTGAGACCGATTTTGCACTCACCTTACGCCACTGTCACATTCCTCTTCGCAGCTCAGCGTCCTTCAGATTCCCCACTATCTGCTTCGGGGCTGCAGCAAACATCGCGGTTTCCGTGCGGCAAGCAGAAACTGCTAAAAACCTGTTTCCATTTGCCACACAAAAAACCCAATGTTTGCTGCAGCCCCGGAGCAGATAGTGGGAAATCTGAAGGATGCTGCGCTGAGAAGAGGAACCTGACAGCGGCATAAGGTGAGTGCAAACTCAGTCTGATTTTTTTCTACTCCATTATAGACTATGGGAAGCATTATACTCAATGGTCCCTACAGGCTATAATGGAGAATCAATCTAGGGGTATTTGCAGATAAGGGGGGCACCAAATTTGCAGCATATGAAACAATGTGTGAAGCAATGGTGATATCAGGAGGTGTGGTGTAATATGCAAATGAGTTCCTGCTGGGCTTTTTCTACAAAAAAAGCCCTGAGATTTAACACTTAGCTCCTAGTAAATGCAGCTCGTTGGTGTGGGTGACATAGGGTGCATTCACACTACAGATCCAGTTTGGTGTAGTACAGTGCACAGACCCTTATATGGGAGAACCAAGTTTGATTCCCCACTCCTTCACATGCACCTGCTGATGACCTTAGGTCAGCCACAAGTTCTCTCAGAGCTGTTCTGTTCAAGAGCAGTTATGGGAGAGCCCCACCTACCTCACAGGGTGTTTGTTGTGGGCAGGGGGGGGGGGAGGGAAATAATGTGTTTTGCAACTGGATTTTTACTGGCAGAATAGCAGAAATCTACTTGAAAAATACATTATTTAGTGTAAAAGGTGGTTGTTTCTTCTTTATTCCATTGTGGAATACCTACATCTTTAAAATATATATAGTAGGTGCTTTACAGGAGAGCCAGTTTGGTGTAGTGGTTAAGTGTGCGGACTCTTATCTGGGAGAACTGGGTTTGATTCCCCACTCCTCCACTTGCACCTGCTAGCATGGCCTTGGGTCAGCCATAGCTCTGGCAGAGGTTGTCCTTGAAAGGGCAGCTGCTGTGAGAGCCCTCTCCAGCCCCACCCACCTCACAGGGTGTCTGTTGTGGGGGAGGAAGGTAAAGGAGATTGTGAGCCACTCTGAGACTCTTCGGAGTGGAGGGTGGGATATAAATCCAATATCTTCTTCTTCTTCTTCTTCTTTATGAGTTCCGCTTATTCAGATCCACGGGCTTGGGGTAGATAGGTTGAGAAATGGCAAGTTGTGGACTGAACCCTAAAAGCTGACTTGTGGAGGAACTTGGGAGAGTGTTAGATTAGCTTTTGAAATTCACACATTTCATGAGGAAGCAGGCAGTTATGCCAGTAAAGGTTTTTGGAATTGGAACTGGAGAAAGCAGCAAACAAATTTCCTCAATCGGTTCTTGAATGAATAGCCCTTAGATAAAAGAACACTTGACTGTTTGCATGGGTAGGATTCAAAGGATAATGGAGGGCTGTACATGCCATGGCAGATATGAGTTAAAGTCCCTTTTATCTAGCTTCTTGCTTGTGGTTGTAAGAAGCCAGTTGCCTGCTCTCTTTCTAACCGCTCCCAATGTCTTATTAAGGAAATGTCACAGTTGCTGCTTTTCATTGAACGTGTTTTTTAATTTCTTTCCAAGACTTTTATCAAATTTTGTTTCCCCCCAACACATGATATTCCAATTTGCACTGTTACATTAATAAAATTCTTATTTCCGGTTAAAAATAAATAATAGAGGACAGCCCCCACCCACATATTATACAACTGCTGTGATCCACCCCCCCCCCCCCTATAATGTTTAAAGATTTGAGTGCAGCATTTTCAGAAGCTCCTGGGAAAGAAATAAATGAGAGTTTCTCAGTAGATTTCTTGTATATATAATTAATTGGTACAGTAAAAATATTGCTGGCTAAAAAGGGGGGCCCAATAAATCAGCATTTGTATTGCAATTATACCACTGAACACACAAAGGAAACCTTCCCGCGTCCTTGCAAAGTAAAGAAATCACATCTTAGAGACGTCTTAGAATACATGAAAAATGCAACATGTTTAAATTATGCATTTTATTCCTCTTATTTTGACAACAGATGTCAAAACAAGGCCAAGTATTGCCAATGCTTTGTTATACTCTGTGCATAGTATGGTAAGGGTATATTTTCCCCCTCAGTTTCTTAACATGGTAATACTACCTCTATCACAACTAGACTCCCAGTTTCTCACCTGTAAGAGCCTTTGGGTTCCTGTAAAAACAGCAAAGGTGAAGCAAGCATTCCATGGCAATTCTCAGCTCCCAATGCCACTTTAGGGCTGCCAACTGAATTTGGAAGTACAAGCAGATTTGAGGGTGGAGCCTGGGAAAGTGGGATTTAGGGAGAGGAAGAACCTTGGTAGGGATTAATGCAATGCAGTTTACCTTCTGAAGCTGCCATTCTCTCCAGCAGAAGTGGAATAAATGTTTTAAATACATAAATATTAAGTATTTATGTCGGCTTGAGAACTGTTGTAATTTCAGGAGATCTCCAGCCCTTGCCTGGAGGCTGGTAAGTTGTAACCTTAGGCCATTTTCACACAGCAGCATGTATTTCACCCACTATGTGACTACTGCAGACTAGGGATGTGCATTCAGTTAATTTGAACAACAACAAAAAACCCCCAAATATCTTCTAGGTTTTTTAAACTGAAAAGAAACTATAGCTTCTTTTCAGCTACTAATATAGCTGAACCTGAATAAAAGCCATTTTTTTCACCCAGCTTTTAATCAGGTTAGCTATACCAAGGAGAAGATCAACTGGGCCAGTGGGAGCAGAGAGCTCTGCATCACCTTGGCTGGTGGGCTCCTCAAGCCAGGTCTGCACATAAATCCCGGGGCCAGCATTAATTACTGCCTTCTCCAAGCCACTCAACTCCACAACGAGTGAACTCCGAAGGCATTTAAATGTCTTCAGAGTTCACTTGCCATGGAATCAGATGGCTTGGAGAAGGCAGGCACTTAAAGGGACAATGCCTTTTTACCCTCCATTGAAAATAATGGAGGATGGGGCAACTTCTGGTGTTCATAGAATTGGACACACTGGTCCAATCTTTGGAAACTTTGGAGGGGGGGGCGTCATGAGACACACCAGCAGCTCTGCTGCAAATTTGGTGCCTCTACCTCAAAAAACAGCCTCCCAGAACCCCAGATACCCCAAGATTTAGTCTCCATTATTACCTATGGGGACCATTGACTATAATGGTCCCCATAGGTTATAATAGAGCTGAAGAATTTGGCAATCCCAGTTATTTCCTGAATCCCAATACCATACTGATACTTGGATTCAGTAATATTGGGAAACACTTATATTTTTCAGGTTCAACATAACCAAACTCAAAAGATGCTATTTTTTTTGTGTGTGCACATCACTACTGCTGACAGTACGCATATGCTCACATGGTGGTTTCTCAATTTAATTCCATACTT
The DNA here is from genome assembly GCF_032191835.1 of Heteronotia binoei. NCBI lineage: Eukaryota > Metazoa > Chordata > Lepidosauria > Squamata > Gekkonidae > Heteronotia > Heteronotia binoei. The sequence continues at coordinate 63,808,764 of NC_083227.1, forward strand.
TGGGAACATAGACAGCAGATGCACATCTATGAACTCTTTTTACAATGATCCATCCAGCTCATCTTTCTTGGTATGGTTGCTTGAGGTTTAAGAGTGCAGAATGAAAAGGTTGTTCTGTACTAATCAAACATAGCACAAATGCCATTCTGTGTACATACAGTGACAGGCAGTTCCAGATGCTGATGTCAGCAGTCCACTGTTTTCCTGTTCTTTCCTTGATATGGTCCTGTGTTTCCTAGGAACTGATTTGCTGTATTTGTTTCCTTTTTTTTTTTTGCTTTTGTGAAGAATGGAAGTTCAGTCTCTGTGGTGCATAGATGGTCTTACAGGGTTGCCAACCTCCAGGTGACACCTGGATATCTCCTGCTGTTGCAATTAATCTTCAGATTACCAAGATATACCATAATCATAGAATCATGGAATGGGCCATACAAGCTATACAGAATCATGGAATGGGCCATGAACTGGGCCATGGAAAATGAACTGGAGGAGGGCGCACGTTGGGGTTCTGCCACCCACACTGGGCCTATATGTATGCACTTAACAACATAAGTATGCTAGAAGGAGACTCTTTAAAAAAACAAACACTGGGGATTACAGTCCCCATAAGACCAGCGTAGGGAAAGGGTAGGGAATCATTTTTTGGCACCAGTGGAAGAAGGAAATACATGTGTACCACATAAATAACTGACCACTATTTGCATCATTATGCATCTCTCTTTGCCTTGACATCAAGCTTAGTAAATACAGCTCCTTCAAGAGCTGTGGAACTAAAGGGGAGCCCTGCACTTGCCTCCTTAATTCTGCCCCTGTTTTCAGTGGCTTCCTCAGCTCTTGCACTCTCTTCCCCCCTCTAGGTCTCTGGGTGACCTCTGCAGAAGAGGATAAGAGCTTGCAAACCTGCTTATTTCCCCTTCCTTCTCCACTTCACACACAACAGAAATATTTGCACACATATGGGTTAGACCTAGGAAGCTGACTGAAGTTCTGATGCTAAGCACACTTACTTGACTGAAAGCCTGCATTAAGTTCCTCCTTGATCTCTGAGAGCCACACAATATGTGTTAAAGAGCTGCACAGTTTGGCCAGCCCTACAGTGAGTGTTACAATAATGCACATTGTTTGCATCACGGAACTGTGTGGCTCTATCATATTACCTTTTCACAGAGTGAGGAATGCTTGGTTTGACATCCAGTTTGCTGGATGATGCAGTGGGTGATTCAGTAATGACCACTGTTTGCATTACTGAACTGTGTGGCCCTATCATGCTGGCTCGTAGCATAGCGGCTCATGCTCATCTTGACATCCAGTTTACTGCATGATGCAGTGGGACTAGTCCAACCCCGTGCTCAATGCAGGATCAGCCTACAGCAGAGGTGGCTTATTTCTCCATCCTTTCCCAATTCACACACGGTGGAAATACTTGTTTACGTATGAGTCAGTGCTCAGAGGCTGTCTGAGGTCCAATGCTAAGCAAGCTTAATTGAAAGTAAGCCTGCATTAAGTTCCTCCTTGATCTCTAGGAGCTGCACAATATATGTGAAAGTGCTGCATGTGGCTCTCAAGCCACATTTTGGCCAACCCTGGCCTAGAGCAGGGGTGGAGAACAGTGGCTCTCCAGATTTTTTTGCCTACAACTCCCATCAGCCCCAGCCATTGGCCATGCTGGCTGGGGCTGATGGGAGTTGTAGGAAAAAACATCTGGAGAGCCACTGTTCCCCACCCCTGGCCTAGAGCATCCCTGACAAGTATATGTCCAGTCACCACTTAAGGACTACCAGTGAAGAGGAGCTCATCACCTCCCTAGGTAGTAGGCTTCCCAACCCTCCCGCCCTGGCGGGGGACCCCAGGATTTCCACCCTCTTTCCCCGCTCCCCCAAAAAATGGAAACGGGGGGAGAGGGGGGAAACGGAGCCAGGGAGCAGGTGAGGCTGCCGCGCCGCACTGCTGCCGCCCCCTCCCCGCCCACCGCAGTTGCTCCTCTGAGATGGGCCCAGGGCTGAGCCCATCTCGGAGGAGCAGCCAAGAGGCAGCAGCAGTGCAGGGGAGGGCGAGGCAGGCCAGGAGCATGGCGAGCCGCGAATCCAGGCCCTTCTAGGACCCAGACTTGTGGCTTGCCACACCCCCGGCCCGCCTCCACCCCCCCCTCCGCTTCCACCCCAGAGGCGGAGTGGGTGAGGCCGCCGCTGCCGCCTCTTCTCCGTTCGCCGTGGCTGCTCCTCCGAGATGGGCTCAGGCTGAGCCCATCTTAGAGGAGCAGCCATGGCGAGCGGAGAAGAGGCGGCAGCGGCGTGGTGGCTTGCCACGCTCCCCAGCGCCGTTTCCCCCCTCCCCCTACCTCCACCCCAGTGTCTCCTGACTCCACCCCCAAAGTCCCCAGATATTTTTGGGGTTGGACTTGGGAACCCTACTAGGTAGCTGATTCCTCTGTTGAATAGCTCTTACTACAATTTCTCCTAGGGTTGCCAAGTCTCCTGCAGCCTCTGGCAGGGGACCTTTTTCATGTCTGCAACGCATGCATGACGTGATGATGTCACCTGGAAGTGACATCATCACACTGGCAATGCCGCACGCCAGCCATTCTAGGCATTTCTGGGGAAACTCTATGGTTTTCCTGGACGCTCCAGCAATTTGGGAGGTAAAAACATTATGGTACCTATTGTACCATAGAGTTTTCCCTCCCAAATTGCTAGCGTATCTGGGAAAACCATAGAGTTTCCCCGGAAACACCTAGAGTGGATGACTTCATTGTGCCGATGATGTCAGGGAAAGTTCCCCCCACTGGCACAATGTGGCATGATGATTACTGCATGATGCAGTGGGACTAGTCCAGCCCCGTGCGCAATGTGGGCCGGTGTGGGCCCCCAGTGTGGGCCGGTGGGTTGGAACCTCCAGGGAGGAGGAACCCCCACCCTGTCCAAGGTCTCAGTAGCCCTAATCCCCCCCCCCAAATATCCAGCCAGTACCTTTCAACCTTTAACTTTAATCAGGGCCTTTTTTGCAGCAGGAACTCCTTTGCATATTAGGCCACACATCCCTGATGTAGCCTATCCTTCAAGAGCTTACAGGGCTCTTCTTACAGGGCCTACTGTAAACTCCAGGAGAAATGGCTGCATCAGGGTGTGTGGCCTAAAATGCAAAGGAGTTCCTGCTACAAAAAAGCCCTGATTTAAATGCATTACTGCAGCTCCTTGCCATCTTCTGAGTGACAGCCCTTCAAATACATAAAGAAAGCAATCATGACCCCACCTAGGGTTGCCAAGTCCAATTCAAGAAATATCTGGGGACTTTGGGGATGGAGCCAGGAAAGTTTGGGGTGGAGCCAGGAGACATTAAGAGTGGAGCCAAGATCAAGGCTGTGACAAGCATAATTGAACTCCAAAGAGAGTTCTGGCCATCATGTTTAAAGGGACAGCACACCTTTCAATTCCTTCCTTCCATAGGAAATAATGAAGGATAGGGGCACCTTCTTTTGAGGCTCATAGAATTGGACCCCCTGATCCAATATTTTTGAAACTTGGTGGGTATTTTGGGAAGAGGCACTAGATGCTATACTGAAAATTTGGTGCCTCTACCCCAAAAAACAGCCCCTCCAGAGCCCCAGATACCCACGGATCAATTCTCCATGATTTTCTATGGGAATAAATCTCTATAGGGAATAATAGAGTTCCCAGCAGACATTTCCCTCCCCTCCCCCCACTTTCTGATGACCTTGAAGCGGGGGGGGGGGAGGGTAACCAAACCAGGGGATCCCCTGCCCACCTGGGGATTGGCAACCCTAACCCACCTCTCCTTCTCCAGACTGAACATTCCCAAGTCCCTTAGCCTTTCCTAATAGGGCTTGGTCTCCAGGCACCTGATCATCCTCATCACCCTTCTCTGCACCCACTCCCTTCTGTCCACATCCTTTTTGAAGTGAGGCCTCCAGGGCTTTTTTTGTAGCAGAGACTCCTTTGCAAATTAGGCCACACACCCCCTGATCTAGCCAATCCTCCAAGAGTTTACAGGGCTCTTAGTACAGGGCCTACTGTTAGCTCCAGGAAGATTGGCTGCATCAGGGGTGTGTGGCCTAATATGCAAAGGAGTTCCTGCTAAAAAAAAAAGCCCTGGTTCCCCTAGAGAAAATGGCTGCTTTGGAAGGTGGACTCTATGGCTTTCTACCCCAGTGAAGGCCTTTCCTTCCCCAAACCCCAAATCAGCCAGTATCATAATGTCCCTGTATAAATCGATGGTGTGGCCTCATTTGGAATACTGTGTACAATTCTGGTCAACACATCTAAAAAAAGATATTATAGCATTGGGAAAAGTGCAGAAAAGGGCAACTAGAATAATTAAAGGGTTGGAACACTTTCTCTATGAAGAAAAGTTAAAATGCTTGGGGCTCTTTAGTTTGGAGAAACGTCAGCGGAGGGGTACATGATAGAGGTTTACAAGATTATGCATGGAACACAGAAGGCTGAGAAAGAAGTACTTTTCTCCCTTTCTCACAATATGAGAACTCGTGGACATTCAGTGAAATTGCTGAGCAGTTGGGTTGGAACTGATAAAAGGAAGTATTTCTTCATCCAAAGGGTGATTAACATGGAATTTACTGCCACAGGAGGTGGTGGCTACAAGCATGGACAGCCTCAAGAGTAGGGTGACCATAATGTCTGAAGGCCAGCCAGGGACACCTTGGGGGGGGTGGAAGGTAGGGGTGCGCGCGCGCAAAGCACGTGTGCGCCGCCGGAAACAGGAAGTGACGTCACTTCCGGCGACGTCACTTCCGGTGACGCCATGCCACCGCCGGAAACAGGAAGTGACACCACTTCCTGTGACATCATTTCCCCCGCGTCACCTGCCGGAAACGGGAAGTGACATCACTTCCTGTGACATCACTTCCCCCAAATGACATCATTTCCCCCAAATGCCACTGCCGGAAACAGGAAGTGACTTCACAGCACTTCCTGTGACGTCCCCCAAAATCCCCCAAATATCACCGCCGGAAACAATTTTGTTCTCAAATCCTGTATATACTTCATCAGTATATGGGATAAGGCACTTTCTCAACTGTGCTGCATAATGCAGCCTATTTATTTTGTCCTGTTTGCTCTGTTGGCTCTATCTGCGCCACCTTCATCACTTTCGGGGTGTGGATCCCCCAGTGGGGTGGTCTCGCGACTCCCTCCACTGGCTGTTTCTGATAGCCCTGCGCCCCCTCTTTCATTTGATATGTGTCCCGTGCGGGTGCCACCCTCCCGCCAGGAGATGCCGCAAAATGAGCCCCCTTGAGGCTTATGGCGGCAGGGCTCGGGGGAAGCGAGCTAGACTGCTGTTCTTTTGAGGGGTTATAGAGTGTTTCGAGCCCGTCCCTGTGGCATCGGTCCCATCGTTGTGGGACCCAGGGGGCCGGCGCAGCAGCACGCCGAAGCAGCCTGTCACAGGTCGAGATGCAGGACAGGAACCTGGAAGTGACCGACAGGCTGCTTCAGCGTGCCGCTGCGCCGGCCCCCTGGGCCCCACAACGATGGGACCGATGCCACAGGGATGGGCTCGAAACACTCTATGACCCCTCAAAAGAACAGCAGTCTAGCTCGCTTCCCCCGAGCCCTGCCATCATAAGCCTCAAGGGGGCTCATTTTGCGGCATCTCCCGGCAGGAGGGTGGCATCCGCACGGGACACATATCAAATGAAAGAGGGGGCGCAGGGCTATCAGAAACAGCCAGCGGAGGGAGTCGCGAGACCACCCCACTGGGGGATCCACACCCCGAAAGTGATGAAGGTGGCGCAGATAGAGCCAACAGAGCAAACAGGACAAAATAAATAGGCTGCATTATGCAGCACAGTTGAGAAAGTGCCTTATCCCATATACTGATGAAGTAAATACAGGATCTGAGAACAAAATTGCACCAGAAGACACAAACACAAAGCTCCCTTACACTGAATCAGTGCTTGGGTCCACCAAAGTCAGTATTGTCCACTCCAGTCACAAACACAAAGCTCCCTTACACTGAATCAGTGCTTGGGTCCACCAAAGTCAGTATTGTCACATAAGAACATAAGAGAAGCCCTGTTGGATCAGGCCAGTGGCCCATCCAGTCCAACCCACTGTGTCACATAAGAACATAAGAGAAGCCCTGTTGGATCAGGCCAGTGGCCCATCCAGTCCAACACACTGTGTCACATAAGAACATAAGAGAAGCCCTGTTGGATCAGGCCTGTGGCCAATTCAGTCAGGAAGGGAGGAGGGAGGGAGGGAGGGAAGGGAGGGAGGGAAGGAAGAAAGGAAGGAAGAAAGGAGGGAAGGGAGGGAGGGAAGGAAGAAAGGAAGGAAGGGAGGGAGGGAAGGGAGGAGGGAGGGAGGGAAGGAAGGAAGGAAGGAAGGAAGGAAGGAAGGAAGGAAGGAAGGAAGGAAGGAAGGAAGGAAGGAAGGAAGGAAGGAAGGAAGGGAGGAAGGGAGGAGGGAGGGAAGGGAGGAGGGAGGGAGGGAAGGAAGGAAGGAAGGAAGGAAGGAAGGAAGGAAGGAAGGAAGGAAGGAAGGAAGGAAGGGAGGAAGGGAGGAGGGAGGGAAGGGAGGAGGGAGGGAGGGAGGGAGGGAAGGGAGGAGGGAGGGAGGGAAGGGAGGAAGGGAGGAGGGAGGGAGGGAAGGAAGAAAGGAAGGAAGGGAGGAGGGAAGGAAGGAAGAAAGGAAGGAGGGAGGGAGGGAAGGAAAGAAGGCCAGCCGCCCCCCCGCCAGCCGCCCCCCCCTGCCAGCCCCCCCCCCCCGCTTTTGGCTTACCTGGATCCAGGGCGGGTGGCGGCCTCTCCTCCGGGCTGCTGGCGGGGCTGGCGGCGGCTGCGGAGGCCGGAGAGGCCGGCGCTGGTCTCTGGAGGTCTCCAGGGACCAGCGCAGGCCTCTCCAGGGACCAGCGGAGGCCTCTGGAGGCCTCCAGGGACCAGCGGAGGCCTCTCCACGCTGCCTCCGGTGGCCTCTGGAGGCCTCCAGGGACCAGCGGAGGCCTCTCCACGAAGCCTCCGGTGGCTTCTGGAGGCCTCCAGGGACCAGCGGAGGCCTCTCCACGCTGCCTCCGCTGGCCTCTGGAGGCCTCCAGGGACCAGCGGAGGCCTCTCCACGAAGCCTCCACTGGCCTCTGGAGGCCTCCAGGGACCAGCGGAGGCCTCTCCACGCTGCCTCCGCTGGCCTCTGGAGGCCTCTCCACGCTGCCTCCGCTGGCCTCTGGAGGCCTCCAGGGACCAGCGCCGGCCTCTCCACGCTGCCTCCGCTGGTCTCTGGAGGCCTCCAGGGACCAGCACAGGCCTCTCCAGGGACCAGCGGAGGCCTCTGGAGGCCTCCAGGGACCAGCGGAGGCCTCTCCACGCTGCCTCCGGTGGCCTCTGGAGGCCTCCAGGGACCAGCGGAGGCCTCTCCACGAAGCCTCCGCTGGCCTCTGGAGGCCTCCAGGGACCAGCGGAGGCCTCTCCACGCTGCCTCCGCTGGCCTCTGGAGGCCTCTCCACGCTGCCTCCGCTGGCCTCTGGAGGCCTCCAGGGACCAGCGCCGGCCTCTCCACGAAGCCTCCGCTGGCCTCTGGAGGCCTCCAGGGACCAGCGCCGGCCTCTCCGGACCCCGCGCGCGGGCGGGGAAGGCGGGGGGTGAGGCAGCCAGCGTCCCTGCGCGTGCGCACACTGCTGTGTGCACGCGCAGGGACGCTGGCTGCCTCACTCTCCGCCTTCCCCGCCCACGCGCGCGGCCCGCCGGCTCCCCGCTGGCTATACCGGGACCTTGTAATGGTCCCGGTATAGGCAGTCCGGGAGCCGGGATTGGGTGGCCAGAACCGGGAAAGTCCTGGGAGACCGGGACGGTCTGGCCACCCTACTCAAGAGGGAATTGGATAAGCATATGGAGCAAAGGTCCATCAGTGGCTATTAGCCACAGCGTATTGTTGGAAGTCTCTGTCTGAAGCAGTGATGTTCTGTATTCTTGGTGCTTGGGGGGGGGGGCAAAGTGGGAGGGCTTCTAGTGTCCTGACCTGAGTGGTAGGCCTCCTGATGGCACGGGTTTTTTGGCCACTGTGTGATATGGAGTGTTGGACTGGATGGGCCACTGGCCTGATCCAACATGGCTTCTCTTTTGTTCTTATGTAAACCTGCCCTCCACAAGCTCCACCCCCCAAATCTCCAGGTATTCCCTAACCCAGAGCTGTCAACCCTATCTTATAGCACTATCTCACCATGTTGTCAGGATTGTGGTATAGTGTATGTTGGAAAGCATATTTCCAGTTATCAATGGGAACTGCTTGCTGAGGTCACCATTTCTTTCTTTTTTAAAAAATGGTAGTATTACACCATTATGCAAGAACAGTAACCATTTGATTGTAAAGAATGGCCCCAGTACAGAACCATCCTAGGTCTCTTTCTTATGAAATGCAACACCTGTTATCCAGGTTTTGCTTATTCTGCTCTGAGTTTGTAGTAGTTCCTGGGCATCAAATGAAGCTGATGGGCAATAGATGCAGGACAGACAACTGGAAGTATTTCTTTACAAACAGAATGATTAAAAGGTTGAATCTGCTGCCAGATAATATAGTGATGGCCACAGGCATAGACAGCTTTAAAAGGGGGATTAGATTGATTCAGAGAAGATAGATCTATCAATGTCTACTAGCCATGGTAATTAAAGGGAATTTCCATGTTCAGAGGCAGCCAGGCTTTGTATTACAGGGTCAGGAGGCTACTTCAGGGGAAGGCCTCGACCTCTATGCCTGTAAGGTTTTGTCCAAGTTCAATCACGAGTCTTCTTGAGTGGAATCAAAAGAAGTTTTAATGATGATACTTAAAGCAAACATTACATGGCAAGTGTTCACTAGACCAGGTCTTGCCAGACTGAAGTGCAAGCGAAAGTTACCAACTATTATAGAGAAGGGAGCAACAGCTATTCTCTTTCTTGCACCCGCCAAAAGTCTTTTGAAAGTCTCTTAGAATAAAATACAGTTCTTTCTCAGGCCTCAGTAGTCAAGGCCAAGTCTGTTCTTCAGTTAGTGCCTATTAGCATTTCCCAGGGAGACCAGATTCGACTTATCTCCCCATGGCCACTTTCCACCTGCGAGTCTCCATCCCACATCCCACAAACTGCTAAACATTCCAAAAAGAGACCTTGTGAGTGTTAGTAACAAACAAACTTACAAAATAAGGTTAGTATCATATGGAATCTAAAATGGGTTACATTTAACATAAACTTGTTAATAGGCAAGGATAATAATACCAGGGTAATAACATCAGCAATGGAAATGTCAATCAGAAAACAGCAACCATGAAATGGAGCCTTGTCAGGGACTTGTTCCTGACATGCCCTGTTGTTGGCCCTTCAGAAGAACTGGTTGGCCACTGTGTGACAAAAAAAGTAGGAAACTTTTGAATGACACTCCATATTCCCACTCCTGGGAAGGGCGGGATACAAATCCCGAATAAATAAATAAAAAAGGAGATATTAAGTACTCAATACCTCCTTTTTCTTTCAAACAGGTTGCTGGACTAGATGGACCACTAGTCTGATCCAGCAGGGCTCTTCTTATATTCTTAAATGGATTCAACTACTGTCCCTGTCCCAGGCTTCTGTCACTCCAACAGATCCTTTTGCCCTTCCATCAGAACTTTCCATCTTTACATAATTCAGATGAGTAAACCTTGCACTGCATTATTTCTGAGCTCAGATAATAATTAAAATCTTTGTACGGGAAAAACAATCAAGTTATACTGGTAACAATGTTCTACCATTTTTTTCCTACTTGAATCTGATCTCAAAAGCAATTACATATTAGGCCACACAATCCTGATTTAGCCTGTAACGTACTCGAAGCGGAGACGAGAGTAGGGCAACATTGTTTATTAGGAGCACGTTGCAAGAGAGCGAACACGCGGGCCGGGTCCCACTTATATACAATCCCCGGTACAACCTACAGGGTTGGTCAGGCCAATCCTGACCCGTTGAACTTCCCGCCACAGCTGTTGATAGGCGGGGAGATTCGCGCCCTGCGCCGGGGCTTCTGGGACGGCCCAGTTGCCCCTGCGCCCGGTCGCATATTCTTTACTGATACACTACACCCCTCCCCCCCTGGTTAATGAACATAGTCTTGCAGATAGGCGGGGGGTCGGCGCTCTCGGGTGGACCGTCTGGGGAGGTCCTGAGGGGGAGGCGCCGCCACCGCATCTGCGGCCGCGGGGGACCCTGCTGCGGACGGTGGCGGCCGGACTGGTTCTTCGGCACCTTCGGGCTCTGGCGGTTCCGGTGCTACCCGGGCCGGCGTTAGGGGTGATGGGGCCACGTCCTCCGGTCGGTCCCCGATGAGCTCCTCTCCGGCTCTTGCCTCTTCTGTGTCTGCCAGTTCCTCTGGTAGCGTGCGGCGCCTCAATTGGTCTATGTGCCGCCGTAGTACCTGGCCCCCCTCAGTTGATATGTCGTAATGGCGGGACCCAGTGACTCGTAGCACTCGGCCCGCCACCCAATTGGGCCCCCTGGCGTAGTTTCGGGCGTAAACTGGGTCGCCCGCGAAGAAACCCCTGACTGCGTCCCGGACCTCGGGGCTCTCGCGGGTGTCTGACGCCCGGTCAGGGTGTAGTCTGTCCAGCCGAGTTATGAGCTTTCGCCCCATGAGGAGCTCGGCCGGGCTAACCCCTGTGACCGGGTTGGGGGTGATCCTATTATCGAATAGGAATGCTGCTAATCGGTGGTCCCAGTCTCCCTGTACAATACGGCCCAGGGCTTCCTTGGTGGTGCGGACCATCCGCTCTGCCTGGCCGTTGGTGGCTGGGTGGAAGGGGGCCGACCTTATGTGCCTAATAAGGTATCGCTGGAGGAACGCCTGGAAGTCTGCGGACGTGAAAGCGGTCCCATTGTCCGAGACTATGGTGTCCGGGATACCGTGTGTGCTTAAGACCCTGCGTAATGCTCGGATTGCGGCTGCGGACGAGGTGGACCCTACGGGGATGACCTCGAGCCATTTGGTGTAGGCGTCCACAATTATCATGAAGATCTGCCCCTGGAATGGCCCCGCGAAGTCGAGGTGGAGTCTCGACCATGGTTTCCTGGTGGACTCCCACCTAGTGGCGGGGGCGCTGGGAGGCTCGGGCCGCGACTCTTGGCACGTCTGGCACCTGCGGACCCAACTCTCTATTTCCCCGTCCATTCCCGGCCACCAGACGTAGCTTCTGGCCAGGGCCTTCATACGAACTATGCCGGGGTGGGTCTCATGGAGGGATTCTAGAACACGCCTTTGCAGCGGGGGCGGAATCACCACCCTACTTCCCCATAGTAGGCACCCCTTGTGGGCCGCTAGTTCCTCCCTCCTGACCTTATAGGGTTTGAAATCTTCCCCCATGTTCCCCTCTGGCCACCCCCTCACCACCCAGTCGAGCACCCGTGCAAGTGTCTTATGTTTCTGGGTGGCCTTGGCGACCTCCGCTGCGTGAAGGGGCGGCTCTGGGAGGCTTTCCATCAGCATGACCTGGTGTGCGGGGGCGGGGTCTGGACCCATTTCCGGAAGCGGCAAGCGGCTGAGCGCGTCTGCGTGACCCATAGCCTTGCCGGCCCGGTGTACCAGTGTGTAAGTGTAGGAGTTGAGGAATTGATTCCACCTCAACACGCGCTGTGACAGGATTTGGGGGGTTTGTCGATCTGGGGCCAGCAGACCTAAGAGGGGCTTGTGGTCCGTGGCTATGGTGAACCTCCGCCCGTACAGATACTCATGGAACTTGTGGACCCCCGCCACGATCGCCAGAGCCTCCTTATCTATCTGCGCGTAATTGCGCTCTGCCGGTGTCAGTGTGCGGGAGTAGTACGCCACCGGCACCTCCCTCCCGTCCGGGAGTTGGTGCCCCAGGACTGCTCCCACCCCGTACGGCGACGCATCGCAAGCCAAGATGACGGGAAGGCCCTCGTCAAAATGGTGGAGCACCGCATTGGACACCAGAACGTCCTTGACCGCCTGAAACGCGGCGGCTTGTCGTTTGCCCCAAACCCAAGGGGCTTTTTTATCCAGTAGGCGGTGAAGGGGCTCTGCTAGGGCTGCCTTGTGGGGGAGGAATGAGTGATAAAAGTTAAGGACCCCCAAGAAGCTTTGTAGCTCCGCTTTGCAGGTGGGGGCCGGAGCTTGCACGATGGCCCGTGTCTTTTCTTCCGTGGGGTGGATACCCGCTGCGTCCACGGCGAACCCCAGGAACTCCACCCGCGGAACCCCCAGCAGGCACTTCTCCCTCTTGACTTTTAGCCCCGCAGCCTGGAACCGGCGGAGCACCTCTCTTAGGCGGTTGCCGAATTCTTCGGGGTCCGGGGCGGCGACTAAAACGTCATCGAAGAACGGCTGGACTCCGGGGATCCCTTTAAGGAGAGCGTCCATTATACTCTGGAAGATCCCCGGAGCGACGCTTACCCCGAACTGTAGCCTCCTCACCCGGAAGGCCCCCCTGTGCGTTACTATCGTTTGGGCTTCCGCCGTCTTAGCATCTTCCGGGAGCTGTTGGTAGGCCTGTGCCAGGTCCAGCTTCCCGAAGATCTTGGACCCCGCTAGGGCCGCCAGAACGTGGTTTACCACCGGCACTGGGTAGGGGTTATCCTGCAGTGCCTTGTTTATCGTGCATTTATAGTCTGCACAGATCCGCACCTCCCCGTTTGGCTTGATGGGGGTTACGATGGGGGTCTCCCAGGTGGCATAGTCCACAGGCTCCAGGACACCCTGGGCTGTGAGGCGGTCTAGTTCGGCCTCTATCTTTGGCTTTAAAGCGAACGGGACCCTCCTTGCCTTGAGCCGGACCGGCCTGACCGTGGGGTCTAGGGGCAGGGAGATGGCCGGCCCCTTGTAGCTTCCCAGGGACCCATCGAATACTTCGGGGAACTCTTTGCAAATCTCCCCGAACCCGCTGGGCGTTAAGGTTTGCCCCACCCCCTCCACGCGTATCCCCAAGGGTTTGAACCAATCCAGCCCCAGCAGGGTGGCAAGTTGGCGCTTTACCACCAGGATGTCCAGCGGCCCGTAGAAGGACCCCCTCTCAACTTGCACCCGCGCCCACCCCGCAATTTGCACCGGGTTCTTCTGAAAGTCCCGGAGTATGAAGTTCGCCAGCCGTAGTTGCAGCCGCTGCCGGGGCACAGTTCCCTCAGGGTCTCCTCCGCTATGAGGGAAATGGAGGAACCTGAGTCCACCTCCATTTGGCAGGGGTTCCCTTCGATGAGGACTGCCACTTTAATTTTATCGGGGGTGGCGTGGGGCAAGTTCAGTACCTGTAGGGACGTGGAGTCTGCTGAGTGGGACTCCGCTGACTCGTGGTGCGTGGTCGGCCTCCGACGGTTGAGCTTGGCCCGGCAAGCCCTGGCGATGTGGCCGGTCTTCCCGCAACTCCGGCAGTCCCAGGTCCGGTACTGGCAGTCTCTCCGATCGTGGGAGTCGCCGCAGCTGGCGCACTTGGTGGCCGGAACCCTCTCCGACGCTGGTGGTCGATCGGCCGCTCGGGGGCGTTGGGCCGCTCTGTTGGGTGGGCCGGCGGGGCGACGCAGCTGGTAGGCTTCTCTCTCCTCCATGCGGTCGTGGTCCAGCTCCTCGTGGTGGACGGCGTCTGACCGGGTCTTGGGAAAAGTCCTGGAGGTCCTCTCGAACGCCACCGCTTCGCTGAAGGCGCTCTGGAGGGTGAGCTCTTCTTTGGCGAAGAGCTTCTGTTGGAGCCTCTCGTCGCGGAGGCCCCACGTGAATCTGTCAGCCAGGGTGTCTTCCAGCTGGGGGAAGTTGCAGTTCCCGGCGATCTTGCGGAGGGCCGCCAGATAGTCGGCGGCCGATTCTCCTGCCGCCTGGTCCCTCCTGTGGAACAGGAATCTGCGAGCCACCCGGGAGGGCTGCGGCAAGAAGTGGCCCGTGAGGAGTCTGATGATCTCCTCGTAGGATTTCTCCGCCAGGCGGGCGGGCGCCGAGAGACCCTTTGCGATCTCGAACGTGGCAGGCCCGCATACGCTCAGGAGAACATCCCTCTTTGCTCCGGCGTCGGTAACCTTGTTGGCCCGGAGGTAGAACTCGACCCGTTCCGAGTAGGACTCCCAGCCCTCTGGATTTGCAGGGTCGAAAGGCTCGAGGTGGCCGGTGATTCCGCCCTGGTTGGCCATGGTGGCGGCGGCGGTCGTGGCCGGTCGTTCGTTGCCCAAGATCTCCGTCGTAGCCGATAAGGCTAGAATCCCATCCTCGTCGCCAGTGTAACGTACTCGAAGCGGAGACGAGAGTAGGGCAACATTGTTTATTAGGAGCACGTTGCAAGAGAGCGAACACGCGGGCCGGGTCCCACTTATATACAATCCCCGGTACAACCTACAGGGTTGGTCAGGCCAATCCTGACCCGTTGAACTTCCCGCCACAGCTGTTGATAGGCGGGGAGATTCGCGCCCTGCGCCGGGGCTTCTGGGACGGCCCAGTTGCCCCTGCGCCCGGTCGCATATTCTTTACTGATACACTACATAGCCAATCCTCCAAGATCTTACAGGGCTCTTCTTACATAGCCTACTGTAAACTCTTGGCTACATCAGGGGGTGTGGCCTAATATGCAAAGGAATTACTGCTACAAAAAAAGCCCTGGCTGGGAGGAATGCTCCTCTTTTCTCTTTCAGACTGGGCTAAATTCAAGTGATGATAAGAGCGCTTTCTGCATTCAGTCTTTCTGCACTCAAGGAGGTGCACCTTTGATTCAGATCTTTTTCTTTGATCCAGAGTATGTAATTATTCTTTGGCACTTTGTGCTGGAAACACAAGTCTCTGTGGAATATGTTTTCTGAATACTCATGGAGGAAAATGTGTTTTGAGACCTGATTGCTCTTATCCTTTGGAAAAGGAGTAACCAAGGCTCAAGCATGATACTTTCCCCTTCCCTTCAGTGCCCCAAATTCTCTCTTTCTTTTCACAGAGCCATGGCTGGTGCGAGGAATTCTTCCAGGAAAATCAAAATGACATTGAGAGAATGAGGCATTTCAGTGTTAACAGGGCAACGTTTGCTAACGTTATGTAATGGGCATAACCCAGGGATAATATACATTTATCAACGGTTAGTATCAAATAAACATGCAAACCATCAATCCATGCATTCATTTTTGTTTTGAGGGAAATGTTTGTGATTGAAGTCTATTTGGCTTAGAAGTGCTTCTTGAAAAACTGCTTTTCCAGTTGCTCTCCCATCCTCCTGCCAACTCTAAACAAATGCAAATGTTCTGCAATTGTCCAGTGATGAAACCTGTTGTCCTGTAAACATGTTGCCTAATATAGAACAGAAAGTGGCTGAAACAGGGGAGGGCAGTGGGTGGTGTATAAATATATTTGCAGAAACAATTCTACTTTAAATAGTATCACTTTTAAAATGGAGAAGAGTAAAAATTCACAGGAAAAAAACACTTTTAGGAAGTGTGGAGCAACAGCGTACTGGAAGCAGACTGAGTGCTGATCCCCCTAAAATAAATGCAGAACTAAGAAGAGGCCCCAACACAAAGTGGCAATGAAAGCAGGAGTGAATGCAGAATGGAAGACTGAGATGCACTTAGAAATCAAGGGAAAAGACAGCTGCAGAGAGAACCAAGCTCACTTTGGATGAAACTCATGGCCCATTGCTTGTGCACACTGGAAAACACAACATAGAAAAGGAAAGAGTAAGGACAGCCTGATTTCAAACAGGCATCTTTCCAAGCCATACAAGATTCTGTCTGGAGGGGAAACACAGTTCTTGGCAGGAGGAATAATGCTGGGATGTCTGAACTCCTGCTGGTTTGGCTCACATAATCACAGTCACAAATATCTTTCAGATTGATGGATAATCAATCACTGAGCCATTCATCAGAGTTGATTGGATGGCTGCGCATCTACCATAGCAGGATCCATAAACCTATGAGATACTTTTGTGCACACATGCACAATTTAGTAAGGGATCACAAGAGTTATATTTTCACCATGGTTGTTTTCAAAATGCAGGTTTTCTCATTTCCAGACTCCATTTCTGCAGTGGAAAGATTCCTCCTTCCAACTGTCTGGTTTATGAATTCTTCCTAGTTTTGGCTCAGTTTCAGCATATGACAGTCCCTATATGCATCACTTTACAGTATGAATTTCTTTGAATTTGGGGACTGTTTCTGCACTCCCCTCCATTGACTGATCACTGAAATTATTTCAGTTCAAGCTGCATTTCTGCATTGGAAACCTACCTCCTACAATAAATTAATTCCAGTTCTCCAACTGCCTTCCACTTTCCCTATGCCGAGCCATGCCTACCTCCATCACTACAAGGTTAATGGCATTTAAGTGTGGTTGATTCTCTTTGTTTGCGCTAATTACAGATGTTTTGAACACTGGTCAAGACATTGTCCCTGCCTCCCATATCTTCCTTTCCCAGGAAAACAAGCATTAACCCCCCCCCTCCCATTGAGCTATATGCAAACATGGCGGCTTTCTAAACACGTTATGGCACTGTGTCAAGAAGCAAACAACACATAATTCCCCAATGACACATCCAGGTCTCCACTCCATACATTCTTCTCCATACATTCTTCTTCTGGTTCACTGGGACTCCGTATATCCCAGCTTCATGTATGTTCATTCATGTGATAGCTATCAGCGATCACCCTTTTGTCAGAGTCAATAGATCATTAAGACCAAGACAAATTGAATGAGACTGGAAATAATTGGGAATTGATCAAGTGGGCTAGTGTTTTATAGCAGAAGAGGGCTGGAGAAAGGGATTTTGGGTTACGGGCCACGGCCTGCTGCTATGTCTACTGATACTAGAACTAACATTTCATGCTGCAGCTGCCATTGAATGAACAACAAAAAAAAGTGTCTGCCTTGCAATGGTTTCCTAG
The DNA here is from genome assembly GCF_032191835.1 of Heteronotia binoei. Taxonomy (NCBI): domain Eukaryota; kingdom Metazoa; phylum Chordata; class Lepidosauria; order Squamata; family Gekkonidae; genus Heteronotia; species Heteronotia binoei. The sequence goes on from NC_083227.1 coordinate 63,825,589, forward strand.
GATCTCATTAATGTTCTCTTAATTTCCTCACTACAGTTTTAATCAGTAGATATTCTGGTTGACCTCTGATCTCCCACAGGCATTTGTGTTCTGTAGTGTTGTAAGGAGTCTTTGTAAACTTGGGATTGCTCATTTCTCTGGCATTCTCAAAAGCCAGCTTTACTCCCTATCTAGGAAAATAATCATCTCTTTCTTTGAATTACCATTTTAATATATGCTGTCTTTATTTGAAGTCAAACTTGCAAAAGGTTCCAGACACAATGCAGCATTCTAGCATGCTACTCGGCACTGAATTACGTTATTATTCTTCATTTTCTTTATGGAGCATTATAAATTAGAACTTGTAGACATGCATTTGCAGTTTGTCCCCAACTGTACGTACAATTAGATAGGATTTTTAAAAAATGCATCTCTTTTTTTATTGTGCCAGAGAATTGTATAATTTTATGCAACTGGTCCTAATCATTGTGGATGTCAATGCACATCTGATGATGAATAATGCAAAGATTACTTTGACATTATATATAATTGCGGGGCTTTATTGCCATTGCCTTGAAAATTTCACTTGCATTGTTATGACGTTGTGTGACACAGATAAACCCAAAGCCTGTAATTGCTTTGGGGGAGGGGGGCAATCTCCTTGAAAACAGAGAATTATGCACTTTATTAAATGCAAATATAGAATACCCTTTCAGAATTCCTGGAACTTTATTGCTATGTGTATCTTTTAACAAGCACTAAGGTTCTTTACGGTGCAATCCTAAACAGAGTTACAGCCTCTTGCCTGTTTACTTCAGTGGACTTCCCTATAGCAAATCTGATAGTTGTAGTAACCTGGAGATCTCCTGGGATTACAAGTGATCTCCAGGCAACATAGATCAGTTCATGTGGAGAAATAGCTGTTCTGAAAGGTGGACTTCAGCATTAAACCCCACTGAAGTCTCTCCCCTCCCCAAACCCTGCCCTCTTCAGGCTCCATCCTCAGTATCTCTAGGTATTTCCCAACCCAGAGCTAGCAACTCTAGAGGCATACATTGCACATCAGCCTCAGCTTCCTCAAATGTCTCAATGAAATAAAAGACTTAAATGCTGAGGCACCATGCTGCAATAATATTCTGGGCCGAGGTCAGACGCACATAAACTGACGAGATGGGCATGGATGAAAGCCAGATGCATGTCAGATTTTATGCGGTTGTCCAAACATCAGCATCTTGCAATGGTCGTTGGCTCGTTCGTGTCCCGAACTGCCATGACTGAGACACGGACTTTTTTGATAGTACATTAAATCCGGAATAAGAATGCTTCTGACGACTTCCGCGCATACTTTCTATGTTTGAATGCTCCATTGTAGGCGATTTGTCGCAAGTGCACATCTGCTTCCCTGCGAGAGCCCACTTCAAATGATATCATTGCGCCAGTGATTGTTGACTCAGCCTTCCAACCTTCCGATGTCGGTAAAATATGTACCCAGCTTGCTGGAGGGGGGGAGTGTAATGACCAGGGAAGGCAATGGCAAAGCACCCCGTAAAAGGTCTGCCGTGAAAACTTTGTGAAAGCAGCGTCACCCCAGAGTCGAAAACGACTGGTGCTTGCACAGGGGTCCTTTCCTACATGGGGGGGGGGAGGCAGATTGCCCACCTTTGCTGTCTCCCTGCCAGGGGAGGAGGATGACCCACCTTTGCTGTCTCCTCGCCAGGCGGAGAGACAGCAAAAAGAGTTGCTGTGCCCCCCCATTTAAACACTATGGTGGGGTATTTAAATGGGGGAGGAAGATCCCCCACCTTTGCTGTCTCCCCGCTAGGCAGAGAGACAGCAAAGAGAGTTGCTGTGCCCCCTCCCATTTAAACACCACGGCGGGGTGTTTAAGTGGGGGGGAGGAAGATCCCCCACCTTCGCTGTCTCCCCGCCAGGCGGAGAGACAGCAAAGAGAACTCCTGGGCTTTTCCTTCCTTTCCGGGTGTTTAAATGGGGGGAGGGCAGATCGCCCACCTTTTCTGGCACCTTAAAAAAAAAAAAGCCAAGCACGATATCCCACGATACTGCGCTTGTGCGAGTGTGGAATGCCATCTCAAAAAATGAGGTTCGGTTGAGACCTCTGATCAACCAACAATGGGACCAACGCTGCTTTGAACTAAAGGATGGAGGGATGTCTGATCAGGAAATTCGTTGTAAAAAAGCTGTGTGGTATAATAGCAACGGGTTAGGGATGGATTTAATAGTGAGTGTGACCGCGGCCAAGGTGTACCTTCTACTTTACATGTACAGGAACTAGTTTACCCCTGTGATGGACTGTGCTATGAAAACTCATAAATGCTGTATAGACATGTGACCAACTGTATTTTAAAAGATAAATTTATATCATAAGTGCTGTATAAACATGTGACGGACTGTGTGGGATTAATGCTTCACAGAGCTAGAACCACTGGATAGAGTCAGTTGAGATGAAAGTTGGGAATTTACTGCTGAACAGAATTCAGTTTAACACTGATGGAGGACAGGAAAGGTAGCAAGGAAAAGTGGGCTCCATTTGAGCCAGAAAAAAGGCATATAGCTTTTAGTTCCCTTTCTGGTTGAAAAGGAAAATAGCTCTGACGAGTGGAGAGATTCTTGGATTTTGGGTACTTGGTAGTGTATCCCTGCATTCTGAAACCTGAAGGGTCAGTTAAACTCAAGAAAGTGTACTGGAGTGTCTAGCAGACACTGAAACCAAAGCCTCTCAACTCAAAGATTCTAAGACTTTGTGAAAAGAGTAAAACACATATTTTCTGGAAACATATTAACTGGAGTTTGTGAAGTTACTGCAGAATAATTATAGATTCATGTCTGACATTACTTCTCTAAACTAGAAGCTCTGTCCCTTTTTCAGGACCAAATGGTCTTCAGTGATCCTCCCACTCCTCCTTGCCACCTTCCCAGTCCTCCTTCCCATCTTATAAGAATGGATGCTTTAACATGGGAGTCCTAAACACAACTACATGCTTCTAATCTATCATCTTCAATAGACATAGAAAAATATAACACTGTTTAGGGCTGCACTATTAGAGCCATTTGTTGAACATTTCATATGCCTTTGCAGCCCCTGCTTAGTTTGCTGTCATATCTACAATATGATGCAAACCTGAGTTCTGACAAATATCTAAGCTGAAAAGTTTGGAGTAGGCTAAAGTCAAGCTCAGGGGCTCTTTTTTAGGCTTGGTCCCGGCTGGGGATCCCCCGGGTTTGCAGGCTGTTCCCTTCTGCCAGCCAGCTGGCTGGTGGGGGAAGCCTTGCCCCAACAGCCCTGATGTGCCTTTAAATATTCTCAGGTTTAGAAGAAGCTTGCACACTGTGTTTTTGGAATGTGTATGTGCCTTTAAATTTTAGCAGGAGGAAAGCTGCATGGGGGTAGGGTAAGCAGGCAGAGCCATGTGGCTCTTCCAGGTGAGTGTGTGAAACGTGTGAGAGAAAGAGAGCACAGTCCCTCTGTTTTGCATTTCTTTCAGAAGTTGTTTGTATAGTAAAATGGATAGTAAAGAGTTAACTAAAACTTGATTATGGGATGGAGGAAGACTCCACCCCCTAGATTGTTCTGTTCCTTTCATTTTCCTGTGTTAGTCTGAAGAAGTTGGTTGAAATACATCAGATTGTTACATTCAGCAATTCCTGTATGTAAATTGCCCCAGAAAGATCACAAAAGTGCGGACTTGCAAATTGTGTTTATTTTGGCTGCTTTGTAACTGTGTGTGACCCTTAGTAAAGCTGTGCTTGGAAATGATACCAAAGTTTGGCAAGGGACCTGGAAATGACCAATTTCATTTCCATTTAGTTGAAGTGCAGCTGCTAAAGAACCCTTTGAAAGCAAAAAAATGAGGACGAGGAATGAAGACTGTATTCAAGGGAACTTCACTGCTGTATTTTTATTTGTTTGTTTTTTAGGAAATGAGAAAGTTTCCAGACTTCACCCACAAAGTCTCCAAGTATTTCCTGCATTGGACTTGGCAACCCTAAATATCATTGGCATATGAATGCAGCTGGTCCCGCCAGTGTTTCTGCAGAAACTGCAGAAATATCAATAATGATTATTCAGTAATGTGATAGATTCATAAATGGCATTGTTGGAGATTAACGACCGGTTTGGGAAGAAAAGCACAGAGTTTCTATGAGAGATGGCTATTTATCTAGTGCTTTGTGTTCCTCTTACTTACACTTGCTGTGTATATCACCAGTATTCAATCAAAGAAGCTCTCAAGAGATATCTTTGGCCAAATTAGTCCATAATGTGTAGTAATGCTCTCTCTAGAGACTCTTACTACTAAATGCTTTTGCTAAGTAATAGCATATGCAAACTATCCACACTCCCACATAATAAATGAACAGGAGTGCCATACAGTGAACAAAACAAAAACAAAAAAACCCCACTCCATTATATGGTGAAGTGGAATGAAGACTGATTTTCAGATTTATGATTGTGCTTTGAAGAGTCATTGCTTTGGTTGAAAATGTGAAGTGAATCATTATGACAGCCAGGCAGTGATTTCCTGCTCTGTGTGTTTTCTGACCATGTGACAAGATGGTAACTGAAAGTAAACTTTTACTGAGCATGCTGTTCATGTTTTATATTTAGTTGTAGCAGATTCACAACCTTAATCCAGGCCCAAACAGCCAGTCCTCAGCCAACTAGAGGCCAGGAGTCAACGTTTGCTTTTCATAGTCACACTGAGAAATAAATGGTTCTTTATAGCTTTCGCAGTGGAGTAGACTACATCATCAGTAAACTATGAGAGTCTCTCTCTTTCTCCCCTGTGATTCCATCTCATCCTGTTCTCTGTGTATCACATCTCTTTTTCTTTCCCTTTCAAGTTTTTTTCTAAAGTCTTCTGGCCTCATGTGCAAGCCACGGGAGACCCTTTGTCTCTTTCATGTCTCCGTGATTTCATTCCAGCATGGATTCCCCCCACCCCCAAGGATGAACAGCTCCATCATCTTACCTGTTTATCTTCATTTACCTTATGTTCTTGCCAGGAGGAGAAAAGAAAGATAAGTTATGCATATGCCGTTTTGTTCCATTGGCCATTGCAGCTGTCTTTGAAGAGGAGTGGTTTGTTGTTTATTCCAGCAGCAGTCACCTTCAGAACAGTTGCTACAGGTGGAGCAAGTGACAAATGGCTGCTGGGATTGTCACAGGACTTGAGAAGCAGGTGAGGGTGGGGCAGTCACACCAGTGGCTTCCCTTCCCTTTCCATAGAGCATGGCAAATGAAAGCCTTGATCCGATGCAAACTTTGATGGGTGCAAGCTGCACTTCTGAGGTAAAATGCAAAGAAGCAGCCCGAACTGTTTCCAGTTTTTTGTAGGTCCTGGGCAAAAGACTATAACCATCCTCCCTTTCTCACTTTGAGTCCCTGTTGGAAAGACAAATGAAGTAAATTAACAAATATCTCAAAAGAACTAGGCTAAGGCTGAATGATGAATTTTTAAAAACCTAGCCTTAAAGTCTAGCACTTAAAGTCTAAAACTATCATTATGTGAAAAAAGTCTGAATCCAATATGTGTGCACACAAAACATACCCAGAATTAAACCTTTTGGGTCTTAAAGGTGCCACTGGACTCATTTTTTTCCTTTTGAAAATAAAAATAAAAGTAAATAAAACACAAGGTGCCACTGGACTCAAACTTTGTCTACTGCTTCAAACCAACACAGCTAACCACCCGAAACTGTCATCAAGTTGTTCTCGCTAATCCCTTCTCAGATGCAATATAGGCAAACCAATGCAGAGGCTGGTAATTGCTGGACAGAGTTTTGTTATGACATGGGAAAGAATGTGATTGCATGGTGTTTTGTTCACACTTAGAATTTAAAAGATCCCATAGGCCATACTACATTAAAAAGAGCAATAGAAAATGCTCTATATTGACTATAATCACAACTAGATTTCAAATTCTATTTAAAAAAAAAAAAAATTCCCCAGAATTTCATCATAGATCTGCAATTTAAAGTTATCTCAGAATGTAATCTCAGATTTTGGTAATCCTATATTTCAAGAAATCTCAGTCTTTTTTTGTGTGCAACTCTGGAAGCTTCATCAAGTAGCACCGAGCCATCTCAGATCCATGTTAATTTTTCTCTATCAAAAGTATAGGCAGAGGTACCTGAATCACTTGTCTTTAGCAGCACAGACTGAACATCCCAGGCCCCAGATAGAATGAGAGCGCTTGGGAGTAGCAGAAACATTCTGGGACTAACAGACACCCCACCAGTGGAATGATAGTATCTGGGGGAAGCTTAAGTGTATTGGGACTGGAATGACAATCTCCCAATTGGAATGATATCCTGCTGTGATTGAAATCAGTGTTCTGCATCTGTAATCACTAACTTTAGAGTGAAATAAAATAATTTACACTGATTTCCATCACAGCGAGATATCATTCCATTATGGGAGCTTAGATTCAAGTCCAGAACATAGCTGGTGCTTCCAGGGTCTATCCTTCCAGGTCCAGAACACTCATCCCACTCCCAGGGGTGATCATTCCACTATGAAGGATGCCATTTCATGGCAAGAACATATCTGCTACTGCCAGTAGCTGTCATTTCACTCTGGCAGCTTTTGTTCCAGAACACAGATCATCATTCCTCTTGTGGGGGAGGGAGCTGTCATTCTAGGGTTGCCAGGTCCTACTCAAGAAATACCTGAGGACTTTAGGGGTGGAGCCAGGAGCAAGGTTGTGACAAGCAAACTGAACTCTGAAGAGAGTTCTGGCAATCACATTTAAAGAGACTGCATACCTTTTAAATGCCTTCCCTCCATTTGGAAATAATGAAGGATAGGGGCACCCCCTGGTCCAATCTTTTTGAAACATGGGGGGGGGAGTGTTTTGAGGAGAGGCTCTGGATGCTATTTTGGGGCCTCTGTCTCAAAAAACAGCCTCCCAGTGTCCCAGATACACACGGATCAATTCTTCATTAAACCTATGGGAATTGGTCTCCATAGGGTATAATGGAGTGCCCAGCAGACAGTTCCCTCCCCCCCTTCTGATAACCCTGAAGTGCAGGGAGGAACCCCAAACTGGGGATCCCCTGCCCCCACCTGGGGATTGGAATACAATCTGAGAGAGGTCACTATAATGGATAACACAACAAAAAATACAAGCTATTGACCAATTTACTAAGAAATATATAGAAACCAGTCCAAATGTCCAAAATATGTACATTCAAGTCCCAAAGTAGTGTGGTGACAAGTCAATCGATTAAGTACTTGTTTCTTTCCAGTCTTCATCAGACTTGGGACCACTAACAAAAGAAAATATTATACAAAAATATCAGAAGGACATTCAGACACCACCAACCCTCTTCCAGTGAAAAAATATCATACTTACATATTGATTCAATTATATAGATTCTTGCACACCTTTTACAAGCAAAGTGCCCTTTAAGAGTTTGACCAATCAGTCAAGCATACTCTTAAAGGGCACTTTGCTTGTAAAAGGTGTGCAATTTGTCATTTTTCTATGAATTTCAAAGAGTATTATTTTGCTGAAAAGACTAGACCATTTGTTCTAAATCATTACTCTACATGCGCTACCCGCTGTGTTGTGTATTTGATCATCTGTGGGTGTGGTCTAAGGTATGTTGGCAGCACTACTTGAGCCCTTAGAGTATGTATCCTGGAACACAGGAGCAGACTTAGGAACCATGTGATTGAAGCGCCTATGGTCAGCCATTTTATGCAAAAGAATCATGACTGTGAAGATTTTTGTTTTTTCACCTTATACAAATATGAATAAACAGATAGAAATGAAGACGTGCACAAGGTCCTGCTGCAAAAAGAGGCATACTGGATACACCAGTTGAATTGTATTTCTCCATATGGACTGAATATGACCAATGATTTGACATGTTTTTTTATTAATGGTCTTCTTTATAATATTATGAGTGCTGTGCATAATTTGGCTGTGTGATAACACATTTTTGTATAAATTATATGATTTGACATTCTTTGTATGGAATATTTTGTATGTTGTATCTGCTGTGGATATAGTAGGCACATTGATGAACTTGGGTTATTGAGGAAGACTCAGCATGGGTTCTGTAAGGGAAGATCTTGCCTCACCAACCTGTTGCATTTCTTTGAGGGGGTGAACAAACATGTAGACAAAGGAGACCCAATAGATGTTGTTTACCTTGACTTCCAGAAAGCTTTTGATAAAGTTCCGCATCAAAGGCTCCTTAGTAAGCTCGAGTCATGGAGTAAAAGGACAGGTCTTCTTGTGGGTAAAAAACTGGCTAATTAATAGGAAGCAGAGAGTGAATATAAATGGGCAGTCTTCGCAGTGGAGGACGGTAAGCAGTGGGGTGCCGCAGGGCTCTGTACTGGGTCCCATGCTCTTTAACTTGTTCATAAATGATTTGGAGTTGGGAGTGAGCAGTGAAGTGGCCAAGTTTGCAGATGACACTAAATTGTTCAGGGTGGTGAGAACTAGAGAGAATTGTGAGGCACTCCAAAGGGATCTGTTGAGGCTGGGTGAGTGGGCGTCAACGTGGCAGATGAGGTTCAATATGGCCAAGTGCAACGTAATGCACATTGGGGCCAAGAATCCCAGCTACAAATACAAGTTGATGGGGTGTGAACTGGCAGAGACTGACCAAGAGAGAGATCCTGGGGTTGTGGTAAATAACTCACTGAAAATGTCAAGACAGTGTGCGATTGCAATAAAAAAGGCCAACACCATGCTGGGAATTATTAGGAAGGGAATTGAAAACAAATCAGCCAGTATCATAATGCCCCTGTATAAATCGATGGTGCGGTCTCATTTGTAGTACTGTGTGCAGTTCTGGTCGACGCACCTCAAAAAGGATATAGCATTGGAGAAAGTCCAGAAAAGGGCAACTAGAATGATTAAAGGGTTGGAACACTTTCCCTCTGAAGAAAGGTTGAAACGCTTGGGGCTCTTTAGCTTGGCGAAACATCGACTGTGGGGTGACATGATAGAGGTTTACAAGATAATGCATGGGATGGAGAAAGTAGAGAAAGAAGTATTTTTCTCCCTTTCTCACAATACAAGAATTCGTGGGCATTTGATGAAATTGCTGAGCAGTCAGGTTAAAACGGATAAAAGGAAGTACTTCTTCACCCAAAGGGTGATTAACATGTGGAATTCACTGCCGCAGGAGGTGGTGGCAGCTACAAGCATAGACAGCTTCAAGAGGGGGTTAGATAAAAATATGGAGCAGAGGTCCAAAAGTGGCTATTAGCCACAGTGTGTGTGTGTGTGTGTGTGTGTGTGTGTGTATATATATATATATATATATATATATATATATATATATATATATATATATATATATATATATATATATATATTATATATATATATTTGGTCACTGTGTGACACAGTGTTGGACTGGATGGGCCATTGGTCTGATCCAACATGGCTTCTCTTATGTTCTTATATAGTTTGTGGTGTCTTTTAGCAAGTTGCATTAGAAATATGTTACTTTACCTTTAAGAGGTTTGTATAATGGAAGCTGTAAATGAGATGTTTGCCTTTTTTAACATGTTAGTTGCACCATTAGGGTGCGCAAGAAGCCTCATACTGAACTGTAGCTGATGTGAAATTGCTGTTGGAAACGCTCTGTGTCCCCTTTTAAAAAAAAATTATGTAAAGAATCTATATAATTGAATCAATATGTAAGTATGATATTTTTTCACTGGAAGAGGGTTGGTGGTGTCTGAATGTCCTTCTGATATTTTTGTATAATATTTTCTTTTGTTAGTGATGCCAGTTCTGATGAAGACTGGAAAGAAACAAGTACTTAATCGATTGGCTTGTCACCACGTTTTGGGACTTGAATGTGCATGTTTTGGACATTTGGACTGGTTTCTATATATTTCTTAGTAAATTGGTCACTATCTTGTATTTTTTGTTGTGTTACCCACCTGGGGATTGGCAGCTTTATGTCATTTCAGTCCAGAACACTCATGCTACTCTGTGGGCCATAATTCCATTCCCACAGCAGTATATCTGGGCCCAGAGACCTTTATCCAAAACCCATTCTGTATTTGCATTGCAACTTTTTTTGTGTGCTGTAATATATTTCAATGGAGCCCATGCAAGTCAATTGGCACTTCTGGCTCCCATTACATCCTATGAGCCTTCAAGCTTCTCTCACTGTTCCCAGTGGGAAATCCTGGCCTTCTCTTTAGTATATCCCCTGCAACAAATACACCAGATCCTCCCAAATGCACAGCAACAAGTACTGTATTTAGACAGCAGACCGAGAGAGGAAAGCTGGGGAGACAGGAGGAAGGAGAGAAGGGTAGAACCATTCAAAGCAGATACCACTGCTAGAGCCTAGCCATAGACTTCATCCTAATTAACCTAAATAACGAAACCAAATTAAACAAAGTCTATAGCATGACCTATGGAGACCAGGGCTTTCCCCCTTTTTTAAGCAGGAACACAAAGGAATGCAGTTCCAGCTGGCGTGGCATCAGGGGGTGTGGCCTAATATGCAAATGAGTTCTTGCTGGGCTTTTTCTACAGGAAAGCCCTCTGTAAAATAATGGTGATATCAGGGGTGTGGCCTAATATGCAAATGCATTCCTGCTGGGTTTTTTCTACAAAAAAACAAAAAAAAACAAAACCCTGATAGGCACTATGTCCTGGATAGTTATGTGAACCAGACTAGTTCACTGATAGGTGATAATAAACCCTCTGTATTCAGCTTGGGTTTAGGAATGATTAAAGGAAATGAGTGAACTGTCTTTTCATCTTTGCTGCTTGACTTTTTGCCCGGCTTTCTTTGTCAGCAGTGATTTTCTTTAAAGCAAGATGCACACAACAATAGGCTCTGCTGTTCTGAGTTTCAGGCATCATTTGTTTCTAGCCTGGAGAGATAATTGTGACAATCTGGTTTCACAATAGTATTTTTCACACTTGCTGGCATAGAGATCCAGTTCAATTGTCAGCTACAGGCTCATGAAAACAATAGTCTCTGAGCTGGGTAAGTCTAGCCCTGCATACTGCTGCTCATTTCTTGAGAAAGCATATAGACCCTGTGGTTATTGAGCTGTCTGGAAGCCAGGACTGATGTTGCACTATATAAATGATATGCTGTTATGCCTTGGCATGTTGTTCTGTAATTTTTCTCCATCGCTTTCAATTATGTTGTCTCTTCCGGAGCTAAGCCCAGCACACCAATGATAATGCTGCATCTAACACTGATTTCTGCCTTTCTCCTACAGATTTAGTATTTTTCTGCCCTTCCTACTCACGGCATTTTTACAAAGGATTTCTGATACAATTTGTTACTCAGAAAAGAATGATTTTTCTATGGCCCTTGTGATGTAGCAGCTCGATAATTGAGTTAGTTTTAGTAGACAAAGCACTGTGTTTGGAAGCAGCAGAACAGGGTGCAGTTCTCAGCCAGCTCCAAACTGTATTTGTGAACTCTGAATAAAGCATATTTTGTGTTCTATTGTCTGGAATATGAGATGCTAAGGAAAGGAAAGGAAAGATCCCCTGTGCAAGCAGCAGTCATTTCCGACTCTGGGGTGACATTGCTTTCACGTTTTCACTGCAGACTTTTTTGCCATTGCCATTGTCTTCCTCAGTCATCTGCATTCCCCCCCCCCCACCCCAGCAAGCTAGGTACTCATTTTACTGACCTTGGAAGGATGGAAGGCGGAGTCAACCTTGAGCCAGCTACCTAAAAACTCAGCTTCCGCCGGGGATCGAACTCAGGTCGTGAGCAGAGCTTAGGACTGCAGTACTGCAGCTTTAACACTCTGCACCACAGGGCTCTTATGAGATGCTAAACTGTAACACAAATACCACAAGTTTGTAGCACACCTAGGATTTTTTGTCATTAAAATAATGAACTGTTCTTCAATGATACAGTTCAGCTGTGGAAAAGAATAGAATCATAGAATCATAGAGTTGGAAGGTACCTCCAGGGTCATCTAATCCAACCTCCTGCACAATGCAGGAAACTCACAAATACCTCCCCCTAAATTCACAGGATCTTCATTGCTGTCAGATGGTAGCAATTGCTGTCATCTAGCCTCTGTTTAAAAACCTCCAAGATGGTGGTGGTAGGGAAGCCCTTTAAAGGTTTTTAAAGGACAGGCTGTGGTCTGGCTTCATAATGAGCAAGCACAAATAGAGAGGAGCTGGAATGGGGACTGGGCTGTGGTTCACTCCTCTCCAACACTGTTAGGCATCCAGAAGATCCCAGGTTTATTCTCTGGCATCTCCAATTAAAAGGTCCAGGCAGTTGGTGATGCAAAAGACCTCAGCCTGGGATCCTGCTGGTCATGATGGACCAAGGGTCTGATTCAGTATAAGGCAGCTTCATGTGTTTATGATATGGCAGGAAAACAAACTGTGGGAATGAAGACATGAGAATGCTGTCCCCACCTGTTCTCACTCAGTTACTATTTGGGTTGCCAACTTCCAGGGAGCCTACTATGTTTAATGATTGCCTTTTTGGACATCAATTCATTTAGTGTTTTGGCACAAAAACTGAAGTCTACAATGTGTATCAATATCCAGCTATGAAGCTGTCCACAATCCAATGGATGGCCAGTTTGATCCTGTCTACTTCAGACTATGTCCTTTGTCAAGGATCACTGATGCAGACTCTGTTGGTCAATTTCTGTAGTGTCTTTAAGCTTAGACACCCAGGGCTTTTTTTGAGCATGAATGCACAGGAATGCAGTTCTGGCTGGCTTGGCATCAGGAGGTGTGGCCACATATGCAAATAAGTTCCTACTGAAAAATCCTGTGTGAAACAATGGTGCTATCAGGGTGCATGGCCTAATATGCAGATGAGTTCCTGCTGGGCTTTTTCAACAAAAAAAGCTCTGTCACCCATATAATTGCAGGCTGTGATCTGTGCCAAAAGGAATGTCTCTGTTGCCTAACACTCCTAAATTAACATCTATCCATTAGAATACAACTATCCCTCCAAGTTTTCAACTGCTATTAGCTTTTTCTGTCAGTGGACCTTAGGCCTTTGGACTTTAGACCTTGAGGTCATGTCCCAGGCCCTGTGTTAGCTATCCAGCTTACAGTCCATTTCTTCTGCTTGATTTTGTTGGGTTCATTCCATTTACTATATTTTTGGTATTTTCTAAAGCCACTTGGGGGAGAAAAATGGAATATAAGTGCCTTAAATCAATAAAATTATTCTGGAAACTGATTCCACAGTTGTGGACCGACCAATGAAAATGTCTGTCCTCTCACTGATATCAAATGTGCTTTGGGTGAGCCAGTTTGTATAGTGGTTAAGTGCACGGACTAGGAGAACCAGGTTTGATTCCCCATTCCTTCACATGCAACTGCTAGAGCAACCTTGGGTGTGTCATAACTTTGTCAGAAGCTGTTCTGGAAAGAGCAGTTTCTGTCAGAGCTCTCAGCCCCACCTACCTCACAGAGTGTCTGTTGTGGGGAGGGAAAGGGAAAGGAGATTGTAAGCCACTCTCAGTCTCCTTTGGGTAGTGAAGGGTAGGATATAAACCAATCTCCTTCTCCTCTTCCTCTTCCTGGTCTTCTTCTTTAGATGATGGAACAATAAATTAGAATAGATCATATTCTGGGCTGATTATGGATCCACAGGGAAAACTTTTTCAGGGACAAAGGCTTACAGCCAACTGCCAGGTGCTCATGTGCTCCTTATCATGCCTAGGTTTAAATTAGCTGCAAAAAAACTCATATAGAATTGGAAATGAGAAAGTTTGGTACAATTTGTCCTCACTAGAGAATCTACAGTATCCAGTGTGAACATCTAAACTGTTGGATTACCAAAAAGTTCACTCACATTTTATTAAGATGGCAGACATATTGCCAATAAGTCCCTTTGCTCAATGAGGTTTTGGCCACACTCTGGCTTATATTACCTTCTGACAGGAAGGGGAACAGAAGTTGAGTCATGTCTTGTTAGCCAGCTGAGATGCTGCCAAGAAGTCCTCTTCCTTTGCCTTTGGCCATACTCAGGCTTCCTTACCTGGCAGGAATGGAAAAGGAAGCTCAGACAATATCTTAGTTGTTAGCAGAGATGTTCCCCAAAATTTCTTTTCTGCCTATGTGCCAAAAGATCTTTACACCTTGTTATTTCTCTTTCCCACTGGAAAAAGAAAAGCAAAAGACGTTTTATATTGCTTTCCCAACAGACCAAACTAGGCTTTCATTTCCTAGCATATAATAACTCTAGCATATTGAATGCTTAACCTGGCAGTTGATTTCCTTTCTTCTTCAATAATTTGACTGTTTTGTATAGTACTAGTATACCAAGTGGAATAACTAATTAAGTTGTCACAGTTCATACATTCTTGGATGCAGCAGTATGAAAGCTATTTTCTGCCCATGTCAATTGTTGTTCCACTCTTCTGTCTTGTGTTTGAAGGTCTTTGAATATATATATTTTTTTACTGTGGCATTTTAATGATATGAGGAAAGCCATTATTACTAATTTTACTATTTTCTAAAATAAGCTTTGTGGTTTAATAAGGAAAGACCCAGATTATCCCCACTTCTGTGAAAGCCTAATGTACTTTATTGCATCAATCATAGGAAAGTGGTAATATGCAATATAATTAACTAGAGAAGCTGTGGTAATCCAACAATTTAGATTTTCACACTGGATACTGTAGATTCTCTAGTGAGGACAAATTGTACCAAACTTTCTCATTTCCAATTCTATATGATTTTTTTTTTCATGGGAGGGAAACATTACTGGCAGCTGAATTCCCAAATTCTTTCACAAATTTGTCCAAAGGAGAAAATGTTGGTTCAGTCCATATGTTACTGTGCAACTCAGGTAGTGAATTAAGAATCAGTATGAAATATAGCTTCGGATGGACATCTGATGAGGGGGGTGGAAATAAAGACTTTTATCTACATTTGCATGTGCATTCATATCTCTGGTCCTCATCCCATCGAAAGTAACAGACAGAACTGGCACTTGGATGTGCATTCTGATTTGTATCTGGATGTACATCCAGTTTATCCTCATAGTTTCTAAATGAAAGCCTAGATGATCAAATTGCCAAAACCAGATTTGAGTTTGTATAGAGAATTTCTCCAAAATAATCTTGTTTTCAGAACATAACAGCTATATCTATGATGCTGGGTGCATTTTGTTGTATAATAAGCTCATTCCTGGTGCTAAATCACCCCAAATGGTTCTCACGCTGTCCAAGTAGGCTCATGTGCTGGGCAAGAGAGTTAATTAATCTTTTGACAGAGGGAATTTTTTTTTATTGTCTGCAGTGTTGCAATACATCAGTTTAATGGCTATAGAAAACTATTTCCCAATGCATATGTCTCTGAGACACTGAGGATGAGAGAGAGAGAGAGAGAGAGAGAGAGAGAGAGAGAGAGAGAGAGAATGGTTTTCTGGCACTTAAAAGCTTTCTTTCTCTCTGTGTCAAATCTTCAAGCCAAATACTACCTTGTTTCCTCTCTGGAGAAAAATGCAACATTTCAGTCTTCAACAAAAAAGCCCTTTATGAATAATGGCTCTTTGCATTCTTTACATTCTTGAATACAGGCCAGGAAAAAAAATGTAAACTTGTGCTGCAGCTCAAAGAATCTGCACTACTGTATTCAGCTGTTGCCATGTGCCTGTGTCAAATATTGTGGATTGGATCAGAGTCGGTATTAGTAATTAATACAGGAAAATGTGACTGGCATGTTGATTTTTATTCTCTCAGTTGCATTTTGCTGTTGTGTATTACTTTCCTGAAGTTCTCAATTTGCACAATAATTACTGTTTTCTTATTTCACAGAAAGACTAACTGTGCCATCAAAAGGAGCGTTGCACCCTTCCAAGTCCATCAATTTCGAAGGACTTAGAAGGGTGTAACTCTGCTTAGGATGGCAATGTAATTGTTTTATGATTATTCACTTTTCAATAGTATATTCAAAAAGAAGAGTGCAACTGAAGGTTATTGTATTTTATTTATCTATGCATTTAAAACATTTCTATGCTGCCTTTCCACTCAATATAGGAGGCGAATATTAAAACAAAATATCTAAACCTTTGAGACCATATCTTAGTTGTTAGCATATTACACACACACACACACGCACAAGAAAATTCTTGCTGGATCTGATCAGTAGTCCATTTCATCCAGCATCCTGTCTCACACAGTGGCCAACCAGTTCCTCTGGACAGCCCACAACAGGGCACAGAGGCTGAGGCCTTCCCCTAGTATAATATAAACATATACATATAAACACATAAAAACATGCAAAAAGGGAGAAGTGCTAATAAGAGTTAATGAGATAACACCAAAAACAAAAACAATAATAAAGGCTTTGCCAGCTGGCAAAATACAGAATAGAAGACAGATGGATTTCCTTGGGGATGGAGTTCCAAAGTTTTGGTGCCATGGCCAAGAAGGTTCGTTCTTGGGTTTCCAAGTACCTGTCATCAGCTGGTGGGGGCGCTCAAAGCAGGGCCTCCAAAGATAACTGGATTGTATGTCAGGAGACTTTTATAAGCTTCCCAAGTAAATTTATCAAAAACATTCACTATATGCATTTAATATAGTGTTGCTAGACCAAAGAAGAAGAAGAGACTGGATTTATACCCCGCCCTTCACTTGGAGTTTTAGAGTGGTTTGCAATCTTTTTTCCCCTTCCCCTCCAAACCTGTGTGGTTTAAGCCATCCAGGAAGAGAAGCCTCTAGGCGGGGCCCACTTTGCACTGGGGAGTGACCTCTCTGCTATACACAAATCCTGGAGCTGGCTTCTCTTTCTGGGCAGCTTAAACCACCTGGCAAGATAAGCCTGTAAACAGGGTTCTCAGTACAGCAAGGAGAGACCTCCCCACTGTATGGAGATTCTGGCCCCAGCTTCTTTTGCAGGGTCCTCCCTCCCTCATCTATTTGCTTTTTCTTTCTCTGATTCTCTCATTAGCATAACTCATTTCAAAATGCCACACCCCCTGGGCGCAGAGTGGTATGCCCTGTGGCGCAGAGTGGTAAAGCTGCAGTACTGCAGTCTGAACTCTCTGCTCATGACCTGAGTTCGATCCCAGCGGAAGCTGGTTTCAGGTAGCCGGCTCAGGTTGACTCAGCCTTCCATCCTTCCGAGGTTGGTAAAATGAGTACCCAGCTTCCTGGGGGGAAAGTGTAGATGACTGGGGAAGGCAATAGCAAACCACCCCATAAAAAGTCTGCAGTGAAAATGTTGTGAAAGCAACGTCACCCCAAAGTCGGAAATGACTGGTGCTTGCACAGGGGACTGCCTTTACCTTAATATGCTCCTGAACCTCTTTTTCTACAAAATGACCCCTGGGGCAGGGCAATGTGATTTTTCATGCAAAAGAGACACTTTGTTTATTCCTTAATTTTTTTTCATCTTATAATTACAGAAATTTGAAAGGAATACATAATATAGGAAAGATGTCAGAAGGGAAATAAAATTTCTTCTTACCAGAATTTCCCCACAGAATTCTACAACTTTGAATGATGCAGCTTTCTTTCTTTTTTTCTGACATGGAACTGATACATTAAAAATGCTGAATTTTGTATAGAGTGCTGTGTACTCTCAAGTTTTCAGTTCCTTTTAATTCATTTCTGCTTCTGTAGCTTCTTTACATCACTGATGGCACATGCATGTAGAGTTGCCAAGTCCAATTAAAGAAATATCTGGGGACTTTGGGGGTGGAGCCAGGAGACATTGGGGGCAGAGCCAGGAACAAGGGTGTGACAAGCATAATTGAACTTCAAGAGAGTTCTGGCCATCACATTTAAAGGCACAGCACACTTTTTTAAATGTCTTCCTTCTATAGGAAATAATGAAGGATAGGGGCACCTTCTTTTGGGGCTCACAGAACTGGACCCCCTGGTCCAATCATTTTGAAACTTGGGGGGTTCATTGGGGAGAGGCACTAGATGCTATAGTGAAAATATGGTGCCTCTACCTCAAAAACAGCTCCCCCAGAGCCCCCGAAACTTCCAGATCAATTCCCCATTATACCCTATGAGAATCGATCTCCACATAGGGAATAATGAAGTGCTTAGCAGACGTTTCCCTCTCCCCCCCCCCCCCATTTTCTGGTGACTCTGAAGCAAGGGATTGGCCTCTCTACTCACGAGTTGCTGCCAACTTCTTCACAGCAACACAGACACATCATCCCAAGAGGAAGCCTTTCAATTGGAGACTGAAGCCTCCGGAGGTGCAAAGGCACATGGTCCTCTGGGGGTGGGGCTTCCCCCCACCGGCCAGCTGACTGGGGGAGGTAAGGTGCCTGGGAAAGCAGAAGAACCCCCTCTGGGACCTGGGGATTGGCAAGCCTACATGCATGTATGGGAGGGGGGACATTGCCAGATAGCAGTCCTTGGTGTTGCATTCAGGCAAGTTTGATGTAAGGTTTTAGCATATCAAAGGAAGGGAAATGTGTGTCTGCTTTTCTGCTTTAAACTGAGTCTAGTGTTGCAAAGGCTACAGAACTATTTGGAACTACTTAGTAGGGTTGCCAAACTCTAGGAAGCCGCTGAAGATCTCTTGCTTCTACAATTGATCTCCAGGTGACCGAGATCAGTTTCCCTGGAGAAAATGGCTGCTTCAGAGGGTGGACTCCATGGCACTATATACCATTGAGATCTCTCTCTTCCTCAGACCCTGTCTTCCCTAAGCACTACCCCAAAAATATCCAAGTGCTTCTCAACCCAGAGCTGGAACTTTATGTCTAAAACATGGCATAGCATAATTTAGAAAGTGGGATTACAAAGGTGGAAGACAATGCAGTAAAGGCAACATGATAGATGCAAGAAACATTTCAACAGGCTACAATGCCTTTCTTTTAAGTAGCCTCTATTAAACTATAGTTTTTATCCAGGTATAAAAATGCCTCCTTGAACCTTTCTGTTTTGCACATTCTGAAAAAAACAATAGAAATGTGAGGTCCTTTGTGTCCCATGCCTTCATCTTTTAGAAGTATCTGTCACAGGTCACAATCCATCATACATTCTTCCAAGGCTTTTTTGGTAGAAAAAGCCCAGCAGGAAATCATTTGCATATTAGGCCACACCCCCTGATGCCATGCCCGCCGGGACTGCATTCCTGCTCAAAAAATGCCCTGCATTCTTCAGAGTTCCTCTTCAATGGATAATTTCCCAGAGGATTGTGGCCACCGACAGGTTCTATGAAAGCTGGAATTTTTAATAGTGACTTTTTCGTCATTAGGCCGAAACCTGGGCTGTGACTGAGGTTTCTTTGCAAAATATTGGGTGTCCCCATCATATATACAGGCCACATTTGTAAGGCTGCTGCCAGCTCCCAATTGGAAAATACCTGGAGATTTTGGCGGTGGAAACTGAGGAGGGTGGAGTTTGGGGAGGGAAAGGAGTTTAATGGGGAATAATGCCATAGAGTCCACCTTTCAGAGCAGCCATTTTCTCCAGGTGAACTGATATCTCCACCTGGAGATCAGTAGTAATAACATGAATTCTCCAGCCACCACCTGGAGGTTGGAAACCCTCACATATAACACCTTTCCTTGTACTTTCAAAACAAATCAATTTTTATTAACAGGATTGTGGATAATGGCTCTCAAGAAAAAAACAACAACCCTGTATGGTTGTAATTATGTTTGTGAAAATGGCTTTAGATATGCAGCTATTGCCAGGATAGGAAGCAGTACATATAGGCTGAAAAAGTGAAATTTTCTGTAGATAAGCTGCTAACAGAGATTCTTGTAAATACTGGTGCTGAGATACCCTCCCCTAGATGGCTTAACTGGGTATTCTATATTGATGGAGAATTCACAAGACTGAATTCTTGCTGAGAATGCTGGTTGAGTGATTAAGATTGCTACTCTAAGTACACTTTCCTGGGAGAAAGCCCCGCTAAATAAAGTGGGACTGACTTCCAAGTCAACCTGAGGTTGCTATGTAGGTGAGCATTCCATGTTTGCGCCCATACAGATGGCTACTAAGGTTTATGATGATTTCAAAATTGATAGCAGTTTCTCACTAGCATTGCTCCAACCCCAGGCTTCTGTTTTCCTCCATCACAAGCAATTGATTTTCCACCGGTTGCTCCATGGGTGCATTTTGAGGCATGGCTCCCTCCAGTTTCCCTTGCTGTTTCTTAATCCTTAAAATACAGCATCACAAAGCCATGAGGGAACTGGAGGAGCCATGCCTCAAAATGTGCCCGTAGAGCAACTGGTGAGAAATTTATCGCTTGCACCGGGGAAAACAGAAGCCTGAGGGCAAAGCAACGCTAATGAGAAACTGGTGTCAGAATATTATAACATGAGCAGGGTTGCCTGCCCTGAGTTGGGAAATACCTGGAGATTTTTTTTTGAGGGTGGGTGGGTGGGGGTGCCCATAGATGGAGGAGTTTGGGTAGGGAGGGAACTCGGGGTGGTACAGTGCCATAGAGTCCACCTTCCAAAGCTGCCATGTTCTCCCAGGGGACTGATCTCTGTAGTCTGGAGATCAATTGTAATAGCAGATCTCCAGCCCCTATCTGGAGGTTGGCAACCTAAAATAAAAGTACCATAGCAATAACCACCCAAGCATTTCCAGTCATGCCAAATACTCAGTATTCCTGTTTAGTTGTATGAGTTGGCCCTGGTTGTGGCAGTTGGAAGATCAGCACAAAACTAAGATAGATGAGGAAAGTCTGAAGGAACAAAAAATATTTGTGGAAGCATATTGAGGGGGGAGGGGGAAGCCCTCCTTATCCAGTGAAGGCACGTATAACATTACAAAGAACAGACATATCAGTCTCTATATGTCCAGTTTATAGGAAAGAAAAAAGCGCAACTATTTAGATGTTTTATGACAGAGACAGGACACTTAATGATGGTGTCAACTTGATTAAAAAGACAATTTAGAAGACACAAAGTCCAGGGAGAGGACATTGAATGAAGATTTATTGTTATATCCACGTGTTTGGTTTTCACTGTGAGAGGAACTATAAAGTGGTTTCTTTCATTTTTTTTTCAGCCATTGAAGAGTTTGGAGTGGACTTCCCAGAGAGCTTACTATCATATTAACCACCTTATGGAAGAATTAAAAACCCAGATGCATGCAATATTAACAGGCATGTGTAGACTGGTGTGATAACATACAGGGCTGTCATCCAAGTTAATATATTCAGGAATTATATGCCCATGCATCTATAAGTAGGTGACCAAGATAAGCAGTTTCTGCTATATTTAATTGTAATGGACTTAAATGCTGGAAACATTAGTAGAATTGTATAAAATATGATAGGGAGAATTAAAATTTTATATGAAGTGTTAGTTTTGAATGGTAATTAGATTAATGAAATTTTCTGATTCTGTCTTCCTTTTACTAAAGCTTAGTACTGTGCATTTTTTCAGGTATCTTCCAAAAGAGGAGAACATTTTGAGTTATCTCTAGAGACAGCAGGGTTTCCAAGTGCCTGGAGAAAAAGTATCCTGTCTCTTTAAGAGAAGCTTCATAGGATTTATTTACCAGATGATGCAATTTACCTGTAAACCATGAGAAAGAAAAAAAAGGAAAAAAAACCTTCAGCTGCCCAACATGGTGTAGTGATTAAGAGCAAGATGGGTAGCTGTGTTAGCCTGCCTGTCTGAAAAGATTAGAAAAGAGTAAGAGTCCAGTAGCGCCTTAAAGACTAACAAAATTTGTGGCAGGGCATGACCTTTGGTGAGTCACTGTTCACTTCATAGTGACTGACAAAAGCTCATACCCTTTCACATTTTTCCCCTAGTCTTTAAGGTGCTACAGGATTCTTACTCTTTTGATTGGTTAAGAGTGTAAGATTCTAATGTGGAGAACTAGTTTGATTCCCTATTCCTCCACATGAAGCCAGAAGTCAGTGTAAGGTTTTTATGGTGATATAGTTTTCTGTCCATAATAGCTGTTTCTTGATGAACACATGAATAGTTGTTCTTATTACATTACAAATACAATTCTTAGAAGTGGGACTTTTATTATTTAAATATAACTAAGGACAAGGGTAGCCACTTCTCCCCTGGCCACCAGTGGGAGATGAGGGGGAGAGGGCTGACTGCACTATTTGTAGGAATACTGATGAACTTCCTATTTGAATCTAACAAAGTTTTTAGCACTATGATTCAGTTAAAAGAAGATCCGTGAAACATCCCATCAGAATGGAGCACTTGATATTCAGTGGGGCCACAATATGAGCAGTTAAACAGATAAAAAGCACTAAGTTTAGAGTGGAAAACTAATAAAGATAGAAGGCTCCTTATTGGGCATTTATGGCTAGCAAGAAACAGTGTTTTGAGGGAAACAGAGAATGCTATCCTGCTTTTCTTAGCCCTCTATTTTCTTTGAACAGGATTGGAACGCTCATGCTAAAAGGTGTGCTGCTTAACAGAAAATAATTAAACTTATTTGATCTTTTGTACTTTTCAGATCTAGTTTTGTAACTTTCTCCATGACAGCTGCTAGTTATTTAGGAAAGCTTAAAAGCTAAGTGGCATGGTGCACAAATATCTTCTTGTGCAATATGTAGGGATGTTATCCCAGTGCAGTCATGCCTCTCACAAATAGGGGTGTGACATAGCCTCAAGTTTGGAAGAGGAACTCAAATAGGTCTGCTTCATTGATCCATTTAGTTGCACCTCTCCAGAGAGGGCACACAACAAAATGGATGCCTTTGGGGCCACTCTTTGCTCCCCTGCTGCCCTTTCTCAGTCTTATCGAACTCAAGCAGAAGTAGGGGTGGCTTCTAGTGATCATGGGCAACCTGGGCTAACATTTAGGGTTGGCAGTCTCCAGGTGGGGCATGGGGTTCTCCCAGAATTAAAACTGTTCTCAAGATTACATATGCTTCCCTAGAGGGCAGAGTATGTGGTATCACATTTCTGTTGAGTTCTCTCCCATCCCCAAACTTCTCCTTCCCAAAGTACTCTCCCTAAATCTCTAAGAAATTCCAAAGACAGCTTGGCAACCCTAAAGACATTTGGGCTGGCTGATTGGGCCACCTCAGGAATGCCCCCACATCCAGATTGAAATTGTGTGGTCAAACGCATACATCTGGGTCCTGCCTAGCTCCTGGCCTTACCTCATCCTTTGCCGTCTTCCTGCTGCTCCAAAAAAGCTACCATTTACAAAGTGTTAGCAAAGCGCTAAAGTGCTTCTGGGGTGCCTTTCCCAGCCATCTGAATGGTTGGGGAGCACCAGGGAAGCGACCCCCTTGCTTGAGCAGTGTGACCGCTCCTCCCCGGCACGTGCAGCCTGTTCCTGTTCCAGCAGGGGGGCGTGCCTGTCTGACCGTCCCTGGGGCACTTTCCCCTCTGCTGGCTTTCTTCTGAGATGGGAGGCTGCTGCCCCAAGCTGCCCGTCTGGACCAGTGGTAGGAAGTGTGGGTTTCCAGTGGGTAGTTTCTCTCCATAACAAGAGACCTGGCAACCCAATCACACTCAAATGGGACTTTATATTTAGATGTTTGCTAATTTTTACTCACTTGATAACAGGGGTCATTTTGTGAAAAAAATAGGTGATGAAGCTCGTTAGCATAACTTATTAGCATATGCCACCCCCACACCAGTCAAAAGCAACCCGATGCAAGAAAGCAGAGCCCTGGCCAAGCAAGGCCTGCTTGGGCTGGCTAGAGATCCAGCCAGCCTGAGCAGGCCTCACACACCTGGGGCTCTCCTGGGCCACCCCCCCCACCAGTCAAAAGGCCACCAAATTCACATAAGTAGAGAAAGGATGGTGTGGGCTTCTCCAGGGGTTAATGAGTGCTGCTGGGGGTGTGGCAAAGCTCCTGGTTGCTGGCTGGCTGCCTGCTGTCTTAATGCATGCATTGTTATGCAGCTGCACGTACTATTCAATGGACAAAGTAGGTGAGGAAGAAGGGGATCCATCAGAAAGGTTCAGGAGCTATGCTCCTGTAACCTCCTGCTGAATTCAAGGCCTGCTTGATAAGCTTGTTTTTGTGTCAAATATCTCATTAATATTTAAATTATTATTGTGGCTGGAATTATTATTATTATTTTATTATTATTGTGACTGGAATTATTATCAAATTGTTATTAAGAGCTGAAAGTGGCCTGGGCCTCTTTGGGTGTCTCAGGTGGCCTGTTAGTGACTGGCATTTTTGTTCTTATGTCCAAAAGCCTTGCAGGAACTTAATAACAAATGTATATCAAATCCATTCATATCAGTAAGTATAAATGCATCTCCCAAATTAAGTGAATCATTTAATATACCAACATATTGTATGAATCTGATTTTTGAATTTTGCAAAATGTAGCACATGTTTACATAATATAAACGACAGGAGGTTTGCTCTACTTATCTGGGTCTCACAGGATTCTTTGATTGCTTGAGTTCAAACTTTTTCGGCAGACTGGCATTCAGAACAGGCATCTTTCCTGGCAAGTTCTCTCATGTGACTACTTTCTTCCATGTTTACTTGTTTGTATACAGAAAATGCAGAAGCTTCTCCCCCCAGATCTGGATAGGCCTTTCTACCACAGAGATTGAATGAAAGCTGCCTCAGGCATCTTTGTTAGATGGAGATAATAGCATATAAATAGTTTAAACTTATAAATAAAACTCTTTCTAAAGTTCTTTCTTCCCAGATTCCATTGCTTGGTCTGGCAACTAGTAGGTGACTGGGAGCTGGGGATCTGGGGGACCAGCTGTTGGTGACAGTGTGACATCACTTCTGGGGGGAAATGTTGAGAAGTAATCTCATACCTCTCTAGGAATTGCCAGAAATTATATGATAAAATCATAGAGTTTTGGCAATTCTTAGAATTGACTGACATCTAAATACCTCAATTCTGAAAGATAAAGATTTTCTCAAGGAATCTAAGATTGAAATGGAATCCTTTTTCAAACAGAACATAACACAAGATGTAAAGATGCAAGTAGTTTGGGATATTGCTAAAGCATACTTTAGGGGCCTTGCAATTAGATATAGTACCAAGAAAAAGAAAGAAAGAACTGAAAGAACTGAATTACTACAGAAGATTATGAAGACACAGATTCAATTCAAACCAGAACTATTTTTATTGAATATATTTCCTGAGGACTATTCCAAAGAAATGAGACATTTGTTGGAACATTTCAATACAGCAGCCAGGATTCTCTTGGTGCAGAGATGGAAATCTCAGGAAATCCCCATGAGAATGGACTTGGTGGGAAAAATTCTGGAAACAGCAGAGCTGGACTTTTTATCCCAGCTGTTGGCTGGGAAATCTAAGGAAGAAGCAAGAAAATATTGGTTGAAATGTTATGCCTGGCTAGATACTCAAGACTCTTAAGATTCTTTGGTGTGAATTTATATCTCCTTTTTCCTGTATTCTTTATTGCAAGATTGCTTTTACTGGAAATGTCAAATTCAATAGATATTTTAACAAAAAAATTTATAATACAAAATATCAAAATGTTGATGATGCACAGTTTAGAGACAACAATATGTGACAATCTATGTATTTTAATAAAGTATTTCAGATGTAGACTTGTATTGCCTCCCCAG
This sequence comes from Heteronotia binoei, assembly GCF_032191835.1. NCBI lineage: Eukaryota > Metazoa > Chordata > Lepidosauria > Squamata > Gekkonidae > Heteronotia > Heteronotia binoei. Next base: position 63,851,040 of record NC_083227.1, read on the forward strand.
TCGGAATAACAAGGCACACACAAAGTGCTGGATAAACAAACAGGGCAACTTTATTGAACAACCAAGGCATGGGGCAATCTAAACCACCGGACAGGCCAAGGGAAACCCCCGACCCTTCCCTGTCCAGTGATGGCGAGCCACCCAGCCCCCAGCAGTAGCCAGTTAGTACTGGCTAGTGCCAGGCCGGCGAAGGCCGGGTATACCCTCCTCTGCCCAGGCCCCACACCCCGGAGCAGCCTGACAGAGAAGGAAACCCTATTATGGGCATCACAGCAGAGAGCCGTACAGCCCAGCTGCCGTTCCATCCCGCCACTTCCCCTGAAACAGGGAAAAACCGAGGGTGCTCACCGGTGATTATAAAGCCCAAATAACACTCCTGCCAACCTAACATTACCAAAAAAACCCCCCAAACCTCAAGCAAACAGTACAAGGTAGGAGAAACACATCCCAACCAGAGCCAATCGGTGGAGATGAAAAATTCCTACCTGGCCCCGAAACACGGTAACTGGTGAAGCCTGTACTATTGCTGGGTGGGAGTGTGGGCTGAAAGAGCAAACGGAACTGCACCACTGGAGGCGTGGCTGGGGCTATAAAGCCCCTTAACCACGCCCCCGCTCCAAACCCCAGATGGAAGAGGTCTGTTTTGCCTCACCTCCATCCAAGGCAGCAAACGTGGCCCCCGCCCTATGCCGCTGAGTGTCAGTGCGGGCGGGAAGGGGCTGAATTGCCTCTCCAGTTGGAATAACGAGGCACACACACAAAGTGTTGGATAAACAAACAGGGCAACTTTATTGAACAACCAAGGCATGGGGCAACCTAAACTACTGGACAGGCCAAGGTAAACCCCCAACCCTTCCCTGTCCAGTGATGGCGAGCCACCAAGCCCCCAGCAGTAGCCAGTTAGTACTGGCTAGTGCCAGGCTGACGAAGGCTGGGTATACCCTCCTCTGCCCAGGCCCCACACCCCAGAGCAGCCTGACAGAGGAGGGAACCCTATAACGGGCATCACAGCAGAGAGCCGTACAGCCCAGCTGCCATTCCATCCTGCCACTTCCCCTGAAACGGAAAAACCGAGGGTGCTCACCGGTGACTACATAGCCCAAATAACACTCCTGCCACCACAATGCCAAGCCTCTGCTTAGGCCATTGAACCCGCCAGTTGGCCCAGAGCCAACCGAAGCCTCAGCCATAGGTCATGCAAAAAGGCCCTGTTTCTCTTCACGGACAGGTGGACCATGTCCTGCCGATATAGGTCCACCAACTCCAACCTTATAGAAGGGTGTGGCAGGTAAATGCCCAGGCCTCCACACAGTGCCTTCTTAATTGCCCTGTTGGCCTTGTGCCTAGCCCTTTTGATCCCCGCCGGATCCCAGACAGCCCTCCAAACCCTACGAGGAAGGATGGCAGACCACAAAATCAGCACCTTGGGCCACCTGCTCTGTATGATCCGAAGATCCTCGATCGCCTGCAATGAAAGGGCCCTCCCTTTCAGCAAGCCAAGATCGTTGCCACCAAGGTGGATCACCAAAACATGAGGCGGAGGATCCGGCCTCCCCTGGAATAAGAGTGGCAAGAGCCCTGCCCAACGTAGGCCCACTTTGACTGCCTGGTCAAAGGAGGTATACTGAACCAAACATAAGTGATCAGGAATGGAATCATTCACAGACCCCCCCCCCCCCTTTGGGGTAAGACAAGTGGTGAATGAGCCAGAACTCCCCTGCTGCTTTCTTTGGTATGACCTCCAGCGGGGATACCCGCAAATTCGGGACAGGTGGAGTGTCAAAAGGGCCTAAACCGGCTGCCCCGCCACTGTGCGAGGACCACTGACACTCGCTTGCTTGCTCACCAGGTGACCGCTATCTGACCTATCACTACTGTTAGGCTTAGCAGGAGACATAAACTGCAGCCACAGCTGCTGGTTGATCTGATCCCATGGGATTGCAGGGTTCAATGCAGCCCTCATACGGAACTCCTCATCATACTGCAACCACGCAGCACCCGCAAAGTCCGTACAGGCCTTGTATATGATATCGCAATATTGAAATAATGGTGCCGCCCATAAAGGCTGTGCACGCGTTATTACACCTGCATAAATCAAAAACCCTGGCAACCAGTTAGCCCAATTCCTCTCAACCTTTCTCAGCTTTAGTTTCTCCTTGTCCTCTAATTCATCCTTATCCTTCTTCTCCAGCTCTCTATAAAGAAGGCTAAAGATGTCAACATATTCCCCTCGTAAAATCTTCTCCCTGGTGGCCACTGTCAAAAGGTCACCCAGGGGCATGGCGGTGTCACCAAATGGTCGACACTGAAAGGGGACTGCCCCATACGGGGTTGGGGCCAAACCCCATCCCCCCATTGTGCAGCTGGCCAACCAGCAGACCATTGACTGTAAAGGTGCTGACCCCAAGGCAATGACCCAGCCGATAACTGCTGCGACTGAACCCCTGGCAAAGCAGGTTGTGCAGCAGCTGAGGATGATACCTGAGTAGGCCCACAAGGGAAAACCTGCCCTTGACCACCCGGAACCCACCCCCGACACACCGGACAGATTAGATGATCCCCCCTACACCACCAGGCCTGAACAAAGCCATAGAGCCAGCCGGACCCGGCATGCTGGGGGATCCCAAACCTCACCAGGGCTACCCGCTGCTGGTACCTGGACTGCTGTGCTTACCATCTGGATCCTTGACATACACCGCCACCACCAATGGTGCCAGAATCCCGAATCACCCCGAGTGATTTGCCCCATCTGTTGCCCTCTCCATCAGACTCAGAATTGTTATCTATCAGTTCCCACCTCGGACCTCCAGGAGTGCCCACCCGTGCGGCCATGCCCTGTAATGAAGAAAGACGAGCCAGCACCTCCTGCTCGCCTTCGTAGATGTCCTTGCTGCCCTACGGCCCTTAACGAGATCTGTTGACCCAGGGTCCAAACCCTGTTAATGCTCCAGTGCCCCGAGCTGCTCGATTATGGCCATCCTGCTACGTGCCGCTTCTTCCTCACCCGGGCGTGGCAAAGCAGTGCGCTTCTTAGCCATTCTCCTAAGGGGCTGCTTACCCTTAGACACCCCCTGGCCCTTTTTGGGAGGCATAACACTGTCCCTGATCCTAAAAAACCAACTGAGGGGAGAAGGAGGGGTGTGTGTGTATGCCTCGAAGCAAGAGGGGGTGGGAGCCTGAAACCCATGTCGGTGCGGGTGTTAGCAGAGAGAGCTGTGTGATGTGCTCAACGGTGAGCCCCAGGAAAGAAGTGAGCCAGACACCTGCAGCTAGTGCTAAAATAGTGTATTTACAATATATACAACTCGTGCTCACTAGTGCAGTTAAATACATTAAACACAGGACCAAAGTGCTCCGCCAGCATTTGTACTCTCGAGGAGAGACCTGTGCATTGCAAGCACAGTCCATTTATAGTTCTGTCAGCCAATCCTGGCAGTCCACAGTCATGCTGACTCAGCAGGTCCTTTCCACCTGTCTTCAGCCGGCTCAAACCAGCCTGTAGATAAGGTCACTGTGACCTAGCATGCCAGCTAGATCACCTGCTGTCATAACAGAGCTGTCAAACTGTGTTAAGATAGATTCAATTACTGACAACCCACCCTCTTCAACAATGAGAAGAAAGTTGGTGGGGGGGGGCAGACAACAACAGCCCCACAGCTCCCAGTCCAGAATTCAGACCCTCCCACTGAAGACGTCCAACTCAAGAGGATGCCCGGACCAACTTTGCAGCTACCACTCACTGCTAGAGTGGGAGCCAGTCAGCCAGCCAAGCCACCCAAGAGGAAGGGGAGGGGAGGGGGAAGGCCAACGCTCCCTGCACCACCTGCACGAACTCAGGCCCTGTCCAAAACAAATAATCTGTGTGGCTGCCTGCGCAGAGCGGGTCAGGCCAGCCAGCCAAAGCCCCGAAGCAAGAGGAGAAAGGGGGGGAGCCGAACGCTCCCCGAAACACCCTCACAAACCCGGTCCCTTTCCTCCGCAACAGCCCAACTGGCCAGGAAACTGCCACAAACATCCCCTACCGCTGGCCGAAAACACCCAGGAACTTCGAAAGAGCTCCTCTCCAGCCGAAAGCGCAAAGGGAACTGTGCCACCAGAGGCGTGGCTGGGGCTATAAAGACCCTTAACCACGCCCCCACTCCAAACCTTGGATGAAAGAGTTCCATTTTGCCTCGACTACATCCAGGGCGGCAAACCCGGCCCCCGCCCTATGCCGCCAAGCGTCAGCGCGGGCGGGAAGGGGCCGAATTCTTTGAAAATACTCTCTATGCAGATTAAGACTGATTTGTTATCTTTATTCTAATCCCTTCCTATTCCCTATTCCCAATTTTTTGAAACTAATAAAACTTTAAAAACTAGAATTGACTGACATCATTTCCTGGAAAAATCCAGGAAGTGACATCAGTCGTCTCTAGGAATCACTAAAAACTTTCTGGTAATTCCTACAAAAGTATGACATTGTGCCGTAGGCCTAATGACTATCTTTAAAAAAGAAATTTCCATTGGTGCTTAAAGTGGTTCAGGAAAATGGAACTTGGAGGTTGAAAATCCCGTGAACTGAGGACTGGCAACCCTAAAACATGAACAGCCCCACAAAATAACTTTCTTTTGCCAAGCACAGAAACAATAGAGTTCACTTCAAAAGCTGTAAATAGCTGTCCAACATCAAAGAAAAAGGTATGAGAGCTAACTGGTTGTGACATCTGTCACCAACTGATTGCCAGGGTTGATTTGGCTGATCTGGCTAGCTAGATGGGTGACCCTTTTCTTCCTTACCATTCCACATGTGTCCCTCCCAAAGCTACATACTTGGTGGAATAGGAAGAGAAGACCATCGCAGACAGAAGTGTACCATTCTTCATTTTATCTAGGTCTTTCGTGTGCCCCACAAATTCAAGGGGAGTTTGAGAACCACAGTTTGAGAACCATTGTATGAAGATGAAAGAATAGCAATCTGTCCTTTAAAGGACCAGATGAATTAAAAACAACTTTTGGTGCTTCTGAAGTGTAAAGAGGAAATTTACTTTCCATAGAAGAAATTCCATTCAGAGAGCTCCAGCTGAACAACAGCAAAGGCTATTCTTTTCAGGAATAAAAAATGACTGAATGGTCTCCAGATGTACTGTGTGATATCTGAATGCAAGCTGCTAGCAAGGGTATGATGTCTGAAGCAGGCATCTGATACACCCAGGACTTTAAAAGTTATAGCTAAAATAGCATATTCTCCTCTTTAACATTCTTGATGTGAAGTAGGGAGATATTAACTCAATGAGTAGGAAGAATAAAATATATGCTTTCCTAAGTGGATTCTGATTTTATTTGTTTATGCCCAAGAGAAGTTTGCCTGAATGAGAATTCTAGTAATAAGGCCATAAAAGAGGGTTAATTATTCCTAAATATGTTCTACATCACACAGGCATATATTGCCCAGAGAATTTTCATGATTTCCAAGTACAGATTTTTTTGTAAGTCAAAAGAGGGCTGTGTTTTATGTAGCACAGAGCTGTGTAATCCATCGTTTTGGGAGAAAAGAGCAATGTTTTCTGTAGAGAATATTCTTTAGTAACTATCTTATAAGTTATAAGTTAACAAATTATAAGTGTTAATTATTTTACGCCTTGTTATAAACGGCAGTATTTTGCACAGTTGTGTGCTAAAAAAAAATAGTTTATAAATTCAGTGACCAACCATGGGCATCAGAAGATTACGTCTGAGTGTCCTACCCCCATATTTACAAGCTCGGGAACCACAGTGACTTGTGAGGAGCATCTCATTCTCCCCCATTTCCTCTTTCCCTTCCCTGAAAGCCCCATAACCTCTCCCCTTTTCCTGCTTCCTTCTTTCCTTCCCATCCACCAACCAACCTACCTTTAACTATCCCTGCTTCAGTGTTTCCTCTTTCCCCTTCTGCTGGCAGCCTCTCCCTGAGAAAATTCATGCCCAGTTAAGGAATGGGTAACCCAAAAGGATTAGAAGGGGACACCTCACTTTCTCTTATATCCCCCTCCTGACACTTATCCCCCATGTACTTTTTATTTTATTTTATTTTTTTAGATTTTTCTGCAAACCTGGCAGCATTTTTGAGATTCTTATCCCCCCATGGCCGCAGCCTCATGATTTAAGTATTCACAGATGGGACCAGGGCCGAATTAAACCATGTGGAGGCCCCTAGGCAGTCAAAATCTTTGGGGCCCCCTTGCAAATTATCTCAGATTCAGGGCACCCGCCCCACTCTCCATGGCCCCCACTGCAGCCTGCAAGCACCTTCGCAAAAGCCCCTTTGGCAAAGCTGCAGGGGAGAGGCGGAGAGAGGCAAACTTGGCAACAACATCAGCAGCAGTCACACCAAGCAAGTTGGGCACAAAGTGGCTCAGTTGCTGGCTGAGCATGCAGGCTCTGAGGGCTGCAACCAGGGGGGATACTGGGGGGAAAGTCAGCCCAGGGCACTTTAAAGAATGGGGGCCCATAGGCCAGTGCCTACTTGGCCTAATTGTTAATCAAGTCCTGAATTAGACCATGTTGAGAATTAGTTGATATACACAATGCTTGATTAGAATAGGTATGTTGCTAGGATTGCCAACTCCAAGTTGGGAAATTCCTGGAAATTTGGGGTTGGAGCCTGGAGAGAATGGGCATCAGCATTTTCTCCAGGGGAACTGATTGTTGCAGTTTGGAGAGCCACTGTAATACCAAGCGATCTCCAGGCCACACCAGGAAGTTGAAAACCTTAGCTGGTACCATCTCCCCCATTAACAGCTTGTGTGATCACTTACCTTCCTAGAATTTTGTATGTCTAGTCCTCCCTTCTCAAGCCACAAGGAAGAGAGCCAACATGGTGCATTGGTTAAGAGCAGCAAACTTAATCTGGAAAACTGGGCTTGATTCCCCACACCTCCACATGAAGCCTGCTGGGTGACCCTGGGCCAGTCACAGTTCTCTCAGAACTCTCTCAGTCCCACCTACCTCACAAGGTGCCTGTTATGGGAAGTGGAAGGGAAGGCAGTTATTAGCCTCTTTGAGACTCAGAGGAATGCAGGGTATAAAAACAATTATTTACTTTGTAAGTGCAGCATTATTTTTTTTCTGTAAGTGGCCATTGCTAACAAAAACATACATCCTGTGTGCATGGATTTGATGTATATAGCATATTGTATTGTGTGAACCAAGAAAGTATATAAAGACCACACTTATGATCTTCATGCTCACACTTTAGGTCATAATCTTTATGTTATAAACAGAATGCTGAGATTGTGATATAAGGACTTTGGCAAAACTGAATGGATCCAAACTGAACAAGTGCTATTATCACATCTGTTTCTCTCCCTTTCTGAATAATATGAGTTAAATAGTAGCTATGATTTTTTTTTTTTAAAAAACAGATTTTAACAATGTGATGTTAATATAAAGTATACCAGAAAAAAGGGAAGTAAATTCAGTTGGATGACAATATTACCATCTTAATGTATTAGCAAACCTGGGAGATACTTTGAGATGCAAATGAATTACAGAATTTGGTAGCATATTCGTGGAACTACATCATGCAATCAGGGCTGATTCCAGGCTTTTTGGAGCCCTAAGCGGCTACCTACTTGCGCCCCCTATGCTCTGACTCCAGCTGTAAGGGATGGTCAGGGTCAGCTTGGAGAAAGTGACCACTGTGAATTTTTCTGTCACCACCTAGTAACTCAGGCACATAGAACAAAATCCTGTCAGAAAATAAGCACCAGATGTTTTTAAATTCAAAACCAAAAAGTATATTTTTTAACTTGCAGAAGGCAAGGAAGAGAGTAAATAATAGTTATTGGTTTATTCTTAATCAAATCAGTTGGCAGGCTGGAGTTCAACTAAACAGATGATCTCTAATTACCAGAAATGTTAGCAGGCTGAAGTAATATAAAAAACTATTGGCAGGCTGACGATATATAAAACTAACAGATATTAAACAGGCAGGCAGTGTTTCCCTAACTGTCTAGAAACACTCTTATTCAGAGAAAGATTATAAAACCTATGCTCAGGCTTTCTAAAACATAAAAAAGGATCACACATTCTTTGTCTTTCACACAGAGGACTATCTGACGTGTGCCAAAAATATCCCCACACAGATACTCTCACTAGCATACAGGTACACTCCAGACATTAGAGTAATACCTCAGGACTCTCACCCTTGAGTGCTATCACACAAGCCCCTCAATTCCATCTGTTCAGTCCCACATAGCTAGTGGCGCTGTCTGTCTCTTGGGATTTCTTCACAGCCACAAGAACCTAGTCTCTCTCCCAGTGAGTCTGTGGTTCGTATTTGAACCAGGAGTCTACCCTGAAGCACTGACAGATCTCCTCAGCAGAGCCTTCAGTTTTCCTCTGTTCTAGAATGACACAGTGTGCCACCACTCAGAGAGTTGCCTCACAGAAAGAGCCTGGTTTGCCCCTTCTTCCAAATTAAAATTCTCTCTCTTAGACAAAAATCCTAAATCAGTTCTGTATCAAAGAACTCAGCCAACAGGCTGTTTTCAGCTGCTTCTCAGTAGATTGCCGCAACTGAACTACAGAATAGCTTTAAAACTCCTTCAGAACTAAACTGTGAGGTGTTTCCCCCCACTGCTAGTCTCCTTCCAATGATACATTCCCTATCCATGGATGCAGCTCAGCCAATGCTTACTGCTCAGGCTAACTGCTTTAGTCCATTACACCAGGTTTTTTTCCTTGCTGCTGGCAGAGGCAGTGACATCTGGTGGTGGGGGGCATGAAGGCTGCTTGAGGAAGCTGTTTGGCTACCCCCACCACCCCTGGCCCCCTGGCCCAAAAAGAAAAACGCCAGCATCTGAGCACCACCATTGAAACTCTCTATAAAGTGTACCGAGACAAATTGCTGAAACTTCTCTCTGTACTGTGCATCTGAACTGTGGTGGGGAGTTTGAAGTCCTGGCTGCAATCAGAGCAGAAAAAAACAGACTGAGCGGGCCTGTCATTGGACTTTGTGATCTTTTGTGCCATCTGTTTTCCCACCATGAACTATCTCTCACCAATGACCTCTGTCCCAGAGAGCTGCAATCCCACCCCTCGCTAACAGCAGCCCTGATAGATAGGCTAGGCTGGGAGAGTGACTGGCTCAGCATTGCCATGGGAGAGCAAGGATTCAAGTTGGGCTCTCCCAGACTCCAATTCAGCACTCTAAAGTGTCCTGGCTGCACAATACCCACTTCTTCAGAAAGCTCATTATTTTCAGTGAGTTCAGAGGGCAATCAAACTCTGCCTGGGGAACTGCAGTGTATTTGGGGGGATTTGAATTCTTGCCTGCTCTATCAGCCACTGCACTGTATTTGGGGGGATTTGAATCCTTGCCTGCTCTATCAGCCGCTATGAGCTTGGGCATGGCTGTCAGTTAAGGATGGATGGGAAAAGCACCTGGAGTAGAGTTGCTTGCCTGGGATTGGCAGGACATTTGTGTGCACCAGGGAAGGAGGGGGCTCTGTTCCCAGGGTGGAAAGGGAGGGAAGGACCCTGACAAGGTCTGAAAGGAATGTCTGAGCCAGGAAAAGCTGCTAAACACTACGGCAGGTGTGACTTACAATTTGTAAGCTGGACTCTGTCACCAGCCCACAGTGCAAACTGACTTTGCCAAGCCCTCCTCCAACCCCTCAGCAACTGCCCCGCACAGCTCCCCACAGGAGCCAGTCAGCTGCCACCACCTTGCCTCTGTTTCCCCCCTTCACCCTCTACAGCATCTTCTGCTCTGCTGCATGGCTTTCCAGGCACCTGCCGCCCTGGCTGGCTCAACATTATATCAAAGCACAATGGCTTATTTAAAGGCGATGTACATGTAAAATAACAAGGATCCAAAACTGCACAATTTACAAAGGGCAGTTCACAAAACAATTTTCCAGGTAAAACAAAGCGCCAAAACTATCTAAAAATCCTTCTAGTCAAATTGTAGATGTTCTAGTTGCCAAGTGTCCCTGGAAGAAATTCACAAGCTGCACAAATCTCAAAGCAGTTCACAAAACAGTTTTTGAAATAACCAAAGGCACCAAAGTATAAAGAAGTCCTTCAAATCACACTGTAGGTCTTCTGGTTGCCAGATGCCCTCGGAAAAAGACAAAGAGACATGTGTGTGGATTCTAAACACATTTAGTTTCCTTTGCCAATCACTTCTTATAATTGGAACCCCACATTTTTGGAAGTATTATCACAGCACCAGCTCAGTCCTCAAGTTATAATGGGTTCTCTGCTTCCCCTGAAACTCCCACACTGGGTCTCTATGAAGGAGTCCTCTTAGGAGGATCATGGCATGGGAGAAAAAACCTCCATCAGCCATCCTGGCCTGGAAAGGGACACAATCTGCCCACCGACGCCTCTTGCTTGGGTAGGTGAGAGAAGGAGGGCTGGTGCAAGCCATGGAGTGCCAGTGGAGATCCAGATGGTGGGGGGAGGGGGTGCATGTGCAGTGGCTATCCTCCTGCAGGTGCCCCTGTGGCCAGATGCTGCTCTAGGTGGTGACTTGCCTGACCGACTCTGTAGCGCTGGCTCTACATGCAATACCAGACGTGGACTTTTCCATGTGCAGCAGGTTCATCTCATTTTGTTCTCTTCACAAGTGTACAGATTTATCCTGTGTCAAAATGGCACCTTTATGCCACATCTGTACAGGGGGTCTCTACACTTGTCTGATGAGGCCTACTGTACTGGCTCTGACTCTAGCTTGTTTTAAGGTATCGGGCTAATATTTGCAACTGATTCTTATTGCCTTTCTTCAGGTTAGATGTGGTTTCTGCAGCTCCAGCTCTTCATTCTCAGCCTAATCTGCCTATTAGGAGTTTAGAATGCTCAGTCACCCTCAACCTAATTTACATCATAGATTAAATGGAGTGCCTCAAGGATCTGTCCTGAGATCTGTTTTGTTCAAAATCTTTATAAATGATTTGGATGAAGGAATAGAGGGAATGCTTATTAAATTTGCAGATGATACTAAATTGGGAGGGGTTGCAAATACAGTAGAAGACAGAAACAGGATGACCCTGACAGGCTGGAAAACTGGGCTAAAATCAATAAAATTAATTTTAACAGGGATAAATGTAAAGTTCTGCATTTAGGTAGGAAAAATCCAACACATAGTTATAAGATGGGGGAGATTTGTCTTAGCAGTAGTATGTGCAAAGAGGATCTAGGGGTCTTAGTGGTCCATATGCTGAACATGAGTCAACAGTGTGATGTGGTGGCTAAAAAGGCAAGTGCAGTTTTGGGCTGTATCAACAGAACTATAGTGTCCAGATCACGTGAAGTGATGGTATCGCTTTACTCTGCTCTGGTAAGACCTCACCTGGCATATTGTGTTCAGTTTTGGGCATCGCATTTTAAGAAGAATATAAACAAGCTGGAATGGGCCCAGAAGAGGACAACGAAGATGGTGAGGGGTCTGGAGACCATCCTATGAAGAAAGGTTGAAGGAGCTGGGCAAGTTTAGCCAGGAGAGGAGGTAGCTGAGAGGTGATATGATCACCATCTTCAAGTACTTGAAGGGCTGAAATCTAGAGGATGGAGTGGAATTGTGTTCTGTAGCCCCAGAAGGTAGAACCAGAACTAATGGCTTGAAATTAAATCAAAAGAGTTTCCGGCTCAACATTAGGAAGAACTTCTTGACCGTTAGAGTGGTTCTGCAGTGGAACAGGCTTCCTCAGGAGGTGGTGGGCTCTCCTTCCTTAGAGATTTTTAAACAGAGGCTAGATTGCCATTTAACAGCAATGAAGATCCTGTGAATTTAGGGGGAGGTATTTGTGAGTTTCCTGTATTGTGCAGGGGGTTAAACTAGATGACCCTAGAAGTCCCTTCCAACTCCTATGATTCTGTGAAATAGAGGCATGTAGAAATGTGTATCAGCACCTTAGAGGAAGGGGAGGATAAAAAGTTATACATAGATATAGGCTGGAGGGGGGGCAAACTTGCTTAATGTAAGAGCCACATAGAATAAACGTCAGATGTTTGACAGCTATAAGCCAGGAAGGAAGGCAAACCAGCAGGCAAATAGATGGGAGGGAAGGAGGTGGGAATGGTGGAAAGAAAGCAACTTTAACTTTAAATGCATTCTTCAACCTGCCGGCCGGCTTGGCTTAGCAAAGTGATTTAAAGAGAGAAATGCTTTCTCCTAGCCGGTGGGGGCTTCAAGAGCCACACAATGTGTATGAAAGAGCCACATGTAGCTCCTGAGCCTCAGTTTGGCCATCCAAGATATAGGCCATGCCCTTTTTACTGGGCTTAGCCCTCTGATCACATTGAGATATTAGTGGTGTGAATCCAAAGTGTTTCAATGTCCAGGTGGGGTCTGGAGTTCTCCCAGAATTGCAACTGATCTCCAAATTAAACAGGTTAGTTTCCTGGGAGAACAGGGCAACTTCAGATGGTGGACTGCATGGCAACTTGTCACCCATGAGCTACTTCCCCTCCCCAAGCTCTGTCATTCCCAGAATCCACTCCCAGATCTCCAATAATTTCCTAGCATGTAGCTGACAACCCTAAATCCAATCCAATGAAACAACAACAGCAAAATAATAATAATAATTACTACTAGTGATGGCAAACTGTTACGGGCAGTTTTCAGATGTAACACGATCTTAGGTGATCTACAGTGAAATACTAAGAGAGTTGCACCCTTCTATGCCCATTTACTTCAATGGACTTTGAAGGGTATAAGTCTGTTTTGGACTGCAGTGTTTGTTTACTGCATTTTAGCCCCATCTAAGCATATGTTATTTGTTTAGATTGTGGTGAGATGAAGGCCAAGCCAGAAAGTTGCCTTATGTTTTGTCTATCTGATTGTCAAGGAGCTTAATAAGGCTTGAGCTAGATCAATAGCTTTAGTAACATATATCTGCAGAAAGAATCCTACTTCTGTTGGCTGGCCATGTATTGCCTATAAGCACTAAATCTTCATTCTTTTGCTTAGCTTCTGCGTTTACATATTTTACTGCAGACTGTGCAATTTAGACTTTCCATCCTTTAAACAAGCTGATCAGTTTTCCAAGCTGGGTTTGTAATAATGAATGGGGGAAAGGAAGCCATTTTGCAATGCTAGCTACTTCTCTTACATGTTTGTTTTTTAAAACAACAACAACATTTTCCATATCTCGCACCTACTCGTCTTCATTATGTTCTCTTAAACTAGCTGATTCTTGTAGATATCTAAAAAAAAAAAACCTTTGCTTCCTGCCCCCCCAAAATCTACACCAGCCTTTCATTCAGAGAAAGAGCACAAAAATTGACTTCGTAACTAGCTTTAACTGTGCAGCAGAATAATTGTCCTACAGGTTTGCTATTGTACGATGAAATATTTTATGATTATAGCTGTGACTTAAACTGAATTGTTTCCATGAGACGGAACAATTGCAAATTAAATGAGGTATAATTTACAGAATTAACCAGTAATTATAGAATATTATGAAATCCTCTGGGCATATAATTACCACAGAACTTTTTTTTCCTCTGTGATTTTACCACATAATCAAAATGTGACTGCCTGGATATTTGTGCCCTATAAAATGAAGTAATAGCTGCGTGAATGTAAAGGGAAAGAAGTTGACTGCCTGGCATACTATAATTTAGAGGATAACATGCTATGTTACCACGTTATATAGACTATTCTTTTAGGGCCTTCCTCCATTCTAGAAGCTGAAATGAAGGAAACCATAGAGTTTTCCCGGAAGCTCCTAGAGAGATGTCATCCTGCCGGTGATGTCAGGAGGGGATCCCCCCACAGGCCCACTGCAGGCTGGTGGGTTGGGGATCCCCAAAGTGGGAGAACCCCCGTGTGGGAACTTGGCAGCCCTGACAGGATCACAGTAGCGAGTTAGTATATGAACAGTCTACATCATAATGAATCCAATCATATGTGAGCAAAAGTGCAGATGTTATGCAGACTTTAGAATGAAGTAATATGGGTCACAAACACAACTTCCCATCATGATCCTAATTCAATCTACCCAGTTAGATCATAAATAATAACATTAATGGGACTTGAATATCTTCTAGAAAATATGGGATAGTTTATAGCTCTCAGTTTCTAGCTTTCTATCTTATAGTAGCAGCAACGTCCAACACTTATATTAGTTCTTTTTGTTTCCTGTAAAAGACAGTATTATAGCTTGTACACATAGCCTGTGGTCTGATGAGTTGTTTGATCCAATGTTGTTGTTTCTTCCCTCCGGATTAAAAAAAATAATAATCTCATTCAGACAGTGACATCTTCATCCTGTTCCCCAATCGTTGTTCTCACCCCTGACTTTCCTGTCACTGGAAAAAGTCTGATCTTTATGGATTGAATTGGTCTCACCACACATTTCCTGATGTCTGAACTCTTTCTTGTGAAATGAAGCCATTTGGGAAGTCAGATTGCACACTTCCATCTGTACACCATTTTTAAAATTCAGCTCATAAGCAGATCTTCAAGGTTTTGAGTCACTGCTTGCACATTTCTGACCCAAACATTCTGTCAGGATAGATATCTCCCCAGAGAGTTATGAGCAACAAATCCCCCCCCCCCAAAAAAAAATCCTTCTCCCCTGTTTCTTGGGGTTTGAAAGCCATGGATAGTCCCTAGCATTGCTTTTTTTTTTTAGCAGGAACATACAGGAACACAGTTCCGGCTGGCTTGGTGTCAGGGGTGTGTGGCCTAATATGCAAATGAGTTCCTGCTGGACTTTTTCTACAAAAATAGCCCTGGTCCTGAGTTAAGCTCCCATATCAGCAGAGAGCCTAGGCAATCTGGTCTTTCTAATTCAGGAAGACTTGGGTAAAGCTGGAAAAAATTAAAAATCCAGGCAGCCTTGCTTTTGAGTAAACTTGGACTGAATATCTGCATGGACCTTGCCCAAAGTGGGGGAGTGGATGTTAACCAGACTACAAAGTTTTCTAGAGAAATGAATGCTTTGGAAGGTAGACTATATGACATTGTACCCCACTGAGGTCTCTCCAGGTTTCATCCTCAAATCTCCAGGAGCTTCCCTGCCTGGAGCTGGCAACCCTACTTCCCAATCCTATTCCCCCATACAAACTATCTTAGCAGAAAAAAAGGTTTTCTGCTTCAGAGTTGCTGTTTGAGAGCATCCCATGATTGACACAAGAGTAAATTTACTGAAGTCAGTGGGGCTGCTCTCATATAAATCTGCATGATGCTTACTCCCCCCCCCCCCCATGTATTTCAAGGAATAGAGGCAAAGCAAAGGAGGCTGAGAGAGGCCACAGTACTTGATGGAGGGATCAAGGAACTGTCAATATGGAGTGGTGCTACGAATGAATGCTTCTGCACATGCACGAAAGACATGTGCCTGACCACCCATTCCATGGTTACTGCACAACAACGAACAGTCAACCACAGAGTGAGCACACAGTGAGGCAGGTTAAGGGTGGCATGTTTCAACAAACCTCTCTGGAACAAATAACACTGGATAAAATAGAGGTGCAGCCAGACTGCACCAAACCTGTCATCTGACTGCAGCAATAGTGTATAAATGGGAATTTTCTGAAGGACATAAGGCTTGATTGTCAAATGCTATAACAGGGTTTCCCAAACTTTTATTTCCCGTGGCCTGGTTATTTTTACACTTCTCCTTCATGGCCAACTAAAATTTGGGGGTGGAGTCAGAAGACTTTGGGGATGGAGCCAGGAGACAAGAATTATGACATTTCCTATGGTGTCAAGGACGAAGTGATGTCATTTCCGGGGTACACTGAACTAAAACTCCACCTTTTCCTGTGATGTCACTTCAAGGGCATTCCCCCAAACCTGCCTCTTCTTCGGAAGCAAATTCATTTTCAGAAAAATCTCTCTGAAACTCATGCTGAGCCAAAATGGGGGTGGAAAGTGGTCAGTCCTCTCTTTTCACCCCCAATGAGCTTAGGAGAGTATAGCTCTGCTTAGAATTATGCTGCAAGAGATGGAAGCCAAGGATCAGAGAACTGTGCCAACCTAATCCACACAGATTTGAGTTCCTGTCAATGTAAACAAAACTGAGATTGGAGTGAGGAATGTGACTCAGAGGAAGAAATATCAATCAGGGCATTTCTAATATAACCATGTTCTTGCTTGTGATGTTACTAATAGCATAAACTCTGAAATACAAGGGTTTGAGGAACGAATCAGTGAAGTGTGAAATAAAAGAAATAAATATTCCTAGAATATACAACATTCATTATTGCTTCAGAAATTAGATGCTTATACATCTTAAAGATGCTATCTTTAACAATAATATCACAAAGGAGAAACAGGGCTAGATGTTTCTTCCTCTCAGCTTATGTTCCTTGCTGCAACCCTCTTAAACTGAAAGGAACTCACAAAGTCCAAGCAGGTGGAGTCCCTTACACCTTTTGTGAAAGATGGCAAACCTTACCAGGGAGACCTCTCACTGAAAAGCCATGCAAATGGAGAGCATTAAGTGAGCTGTAATAATAATTAATTAGAGTTTCATGATGCAGGAGGCCTCTGTGATCATTAAATATACACATTGCTGCTTCTTTGTGAAGAGAGGCTGTGGTAACAAATGGTGCACTTCACATAATGACATCAACCCTAATGGAGACATTGCCAGCCCACAAAGTGAGAGGCCCTTAAGGCAAAAGACAGAAGGGTCTTAGTGGACCTGTTATCTTTGCAAGAATAAATGCTGTCCACAAAGATGTTCAGGGAAGAAAAGGCACAGCAGCAAATATTTAATTAAAAAGAACGGCTTGGGCTGATGAATTGTGGTCACAGCTGCTTAAACAGAGCTCTGGTCTTTAAATAAGGCACACAACATCAGCTCATAAAAGAAGAGCATATGAAAGAGTTCAAAGGGCAGTAGTGTAATTGCAAAACTGAAAACCTTGTCCCTCTGTTCACAGAAGTCTTTAACTGTAGTCTGCTTCAAGTCACTTGGCCACCACATTCAAAACGGAACTTGAGCAAATTGAGAAAAAGGGATGTGTCTGAATATAAAAGGTAGAAGGACAGCAAGTGCCAAAATAGTGTTAGAAAGTTCTTATGTCTTTATTATACTTGGTAACTACAAGTTATCATGACTCTTCTAGAGTTGTCACCACAAGACTTGTCACCTTGGAAGGGCCCCTGCCAGCAGCATGATGACATCAACCGTGATGCACTAACATCACTCTGGCATGACCCAGAAGTGACATCATTGCATAGGGACAATGCTCTAGTTTTTACCCAAAAATTTATGGTAACCCCATTGACTGCTAGGGGTGCCTGGAGATCCCCTGGAATTACAGCTCATCTCCAGACTACAGAGATCAATTTCTCTGGAGAAAGTGGATGTTTTGGCAGGAACACTCTATGGCAGGGGTGGCCAACAGTAGCTCTCCAGATGTTTTTTGCCTACAACTCCCATCAGCCCCAGCCATTGGCCATGCTGGCTGGGGCTGATGGGAGTTGTAGGCAAAAACATCTGGAGAGCTACCGTTGGCCTCCCCTGTTCTATGGCATTGTACTCTGCTGAGGTCTTTGTCCTCTCCAGACTCTATCTCCAAATCTCCAGGAGTCCCCTGTTTCCTCACCATTTTGTCCAGCTGAGTCATGATGGGGGAAATTGGGTCTCCTGCTGATGTGAGACCTGACCTTCCTAAACTGTCCTCAGCCTTTTCCTGACCTTTTGAAGTCATGTAGCCAGAAATGAGGTTTCTGCTGCGTTTTTCGGAAGAATGGCAGCTTTACATCAATATGTCAGCAAGATACAAACTGATTTTGGCAGTAGACAGTTGCTGCTTTTCGGCTACAGGGCAGAAGAGGAATTAGGCCTCAAAGTCAAACAGAAATATGTGTTAAGTATCATGAAAGGAAAGCTGTATAGAAAGCACATCATACATAACTGACTGGTAACTTTATTATAACCACATAATTATTATCAGGAGAAAAGCTTGAAACTAACAGGCTGCTAGTGAGACACAAACAGAACAGGAACAGAAAACTAAAACTACTCTAGATAAGCTGCTGAACATTGCCTAGTAGTGAAAGCCAGGAGACCATTACTCAACAAGCTATTTGATTGCATCAGTCTAAGTTTTCCCCTAGAATCTTTCAGACAGATTTTTGAAGGAAATGGGTCTTTGTTAAACCCAGAGATATCTTAGATTGGGATTGCTCCTTCCACAGTGCAGAGGCCTGGTTATGGGACTGAAACAGCCTCTTTTACTCAAGTGGGTGACCTTCACCAGGAGATGGACATAGGGATGTGACTCTTGATTCTCCTGAACCTCTCAGTGGCTTTCATCCTGCAAGCTTCCATCTTTATTCCTCGTAGTTAGCCACCTGTGGCCTTTCCTGGGCAGAAAAGATCTGGCCACTATGATACATACCTTCATTTGATTACTACAATGCACTCTGTGGCTGGATACAGTTTAAGCCGCCCCAGGAACGCCCCATGACCAGACCAAAAAAGTGCATTCAAATGTATACATCTGAATCCCACCCTGCTCTCTCCCTCACCTCATCCTTCCCTGTCTTCCTGCTGCCTTGAAAAGTTACCACATACAAGTAGTAGCAAATTGGCAAAGCACTTCCAGGGCACCTTTCCCAGTCATCTGAACGGCCAGGGAGCACCTAGGAAGCAGTGATCAAGCGCATGAGTGGTCTGACCACTCATCCAGGGGGAGTGTGGCCTCTCCCTGTTCCAGCAGTGGGTCATGCACCATCTGACCACCCCAGAGGTGCTACTCTTTCTGCCGGCTTACTTCTGGATGGGTGGCTACCGCCCCAAGCTGTTTGTCTGTACCCAGCCTATGTGGGGCTGCCCTTGAGAAGTGTTTGGAAACTTTTATAAGTACAGAATTCTACAGCCAAGGTGTTGATTGGAGTCTTGGACTCACTATAGTGGCTCCCAATTTGCTTCCAGGAACAATTCAAAGCTCTATATATTTTGAGACCAAAATACCTGCCCTTTCCCTTATGAACCAGCCTAACCACTACGATCATCTTCAAAGGACCTCTTTTGGGTGTCTCTGCCTTCTGAGATTAGGCAGGAGGCAACCCACGAGGCCTTCTCAGTTATGGCACCAAAGCTCTGAATTTATCTGTCTCTTTCTGTTGCTGTCTTTCACTAGTGAGTGAAGACTTTTTTTTTTCATTTTGGCATTCCCTCAGTGATCCCTTTTTCCTAACCAATGTATAGTTGCTGTTTTTGTATATTTTAAACCCAACCATTAAAGTCAACCCTCCCAAAACACACATCATTAAAAACTCTGTTATTTAATTGTTTTAATGATGAGTGTTTGCGGGAGTTGGCTTTAATGATATTAGAATGTGATTTTATTGTGTAAATTTTAATTTGTTAGCTGCCTTGGTGGCCCTTGTGAGGGCAGAAAGATGGGATATACATTTTGTAAAATAAAATAAATATTTCCTCTGCTCTTCCTCATTCCTTCCCCCAGCTCTTACGGCCACAGTAGGAGTAATGAACTCATACTCAAGGCAGGCAAGAACATGGTGGGTAAAAAGAATAGGAAAGAAATGGATAGGAGCAGCTAGAGTTGCTTCTATTGCTTGCTTGGTGTGTTTAACAATGATGATTATTATTTTGTTTCAACAAGGCAACCTTAGCATTCCAATATACGAAAGTAAATGTTAATAATTTCACCTCTAACTTGATGGCTGATGGAGTTCAGCTTTCATCGTTTTGAGAACAGAAGTAACTTTAGATCAGGTAATCATGGAAAAGTAGCTATATAAATTTACAGCAGCAAAATAAAACAGGAACGCAGTGACAACTGCAAGACAAACAAAATGTGTTTCAGCATAGACTACCATAAATCAGAGCTAAGATTTACAACAGTTTATACTGGAATAAATTTTGTTCATCTTTAAGGTACCAGTATACTCCTGTTTTATTCAGCTCAAGTATCATCTATTCCAGGCTTTCTCAAACATTTTTTGTCTGCAGACCCACTCTGGTGTTTGAAAGCTCCATAAAGTTGCAGCAGTTTATGAGAACCCCATTAGGGTTGCCTATCTCCAGGTGGTGGCTAAAGATCTCCTGGGATTACAAATAATCTCCAGGTGACAAAGATCAGTTCACCTAGATAAAATGTCCACTTTGTAAGGTGGACTCTATGGTATTATACCCCATTGAAGGTCCTCTCCTTCCCAAACCCTGACCTCTTCAGGCTTTGATTCCCTCCGCCCCTCGCCCAAATCTCCAGATATTTCCCAACTTGGACCTGGCAACCCTAAACCACATAGGGTATTATAGAGTTGCCAGCCCCCAGATCCTATTGGAGGTTCTTCTGCTTTTGGGGCTTCAATCTGCTGACCAACTGGCTGGTGGGGAAAATCCCACTCCCCAATAGGGATAGCACTGTGCGAAGTCCCTGACACATTGATTTCAGTTCCAGGTGACATCATTGCACTGGGGATGTTGCACAGTGATGCTCTGGTTTTGAAGCAAACTGTATGGTTTTGAAGGCAAAAACCCATAGAGTTCTGCCCCCAAACCAAATTGTCATACATGACATCACTGATGCAATGACATCACTTCCAGGTGATGTCATCAAGTTGAGGACATTGTGCATGCCCATCCCTGGAATGCCCCCCAGCTCCCCCTCCATCGTGGCAAGGGGAACTAGCAACCCTAGTTTTCCAAGGTCAGAGACAACTGACTTGGCATTTCCTGATTCTGCATAGCAATGCTGGATTTCCTTGGTGGTCTCCCATCCAAGCAGGGCCAAACCTGCTTAGCTTCCAAGATCTGATGATATCAGGCTAACCCGTGCCATCCACTCACCTGGAGTCCTAAAATTTTGGTGAAGAGCTAAAACATTGTGATATTTTTATTCAATAGGTGCTTAAATAAGGCTGTTTTAGGATTCTATTTTTATTCCTTTTTAAACAATTTTTTTCTTTTATATATATTTTAAAAAACATATCCAAAATTAGTAACAAGATAGCAGGGTTATTTCTATTGGAGATTTCCCCTACAATTTGGGAAACCCTGGTCTATTTCATGTTGTAATGAGATTTTCTGTGCATGCTCAAACTAAGCAGAAGTCATAGAACTGAGCCTTGAACCCAGCTTTCTTCAACTTCTATGTGATGATTTCTAAAGAAAAATGATGCTTTATCATAGAACACCATTAATGATAATTAATTGACCAGTGTGATCCTGAAAGTTTATATGTATTCTTGTCAGCATGTATTCTGGTCACACTGATTCTTTTAGTCTATCTTGCAAGATGCAAAATGGAACTGAAAAAAGAACAGGTTTCTGTCCCTTTTCCTACAGGCAGACCTCAACTTGTCGATCTGTGTTGTAACAACAGCTATTGGTTTGTTAGTATTGTCTGGGAAAAGATACTGAACAAATCACCTGTTGGCTGCAAATGTAGAGTTTAGTGATCCTCCTTGGACACTGGGACTGAAGAGCAATTTTCTGGTCTGCCTCTGACATGCCATTTCCCCATGAAACATCTTTGCAATAATGCCCGGCCCTTCCCAGCCAAGCCGGCATTGCCGGCGTTCAGGCTGGGGGCCGTATTTGCCCCCCCCCCCGGAAGGAGGGAGTGACGGAATGCCTGGCCCGGTACATCCGGGTCTGTTTCTGGGCGCGGCGTCAGGGCTATATAAGCCCCGGCCCCACCCAAAAATCAAAAACCACTAGGAAAAACATTTGATTTTAAACCACCAGGATTTCTGAGGTAAAACACAAAATGTAGTTAAGCAGCAGTCACAAGAAAATACAAAAAAGAAATAAATCTCCTAAAACCAGTTGATTTAAATAATAACCAAAACAGGATTAAAATCAAATAACATAAGACGGGGAAGAATTAAAAATGGATAACTCAGTAGGGAGGTAAACATGGACACACATAAATGGACATAAATACTCAACAATCAGATTTTTAAAATGCCTGGGAAAACAGGGACATTTTAACTAGACCTACAGGTTTATGATTTGGTTGTGCAAGTGCCAGAGTAAAATGTCCACACACACACACAAAGGCATATGGGATGGGCCAGATTTGACCCATGTGCCTAAGATTTTGGATGGATGGCTTCAGTTATTTCATGCTTGATTTTCTTTTACAAACATCAAACAAAGCTATAATTTTAGCTGGAAAAATATTAAATGTTTAATTTTTAGTGTGGACTCAGAGTTACTACTCATGTAGTTGAAAACCATTCCTGGTTTTGAACAATGTAGGGGGTGGTGGGGGGTGGCCTCCCTCTGGGAATCCTACCCCCCCAGGGAAAGTGCATGCGCAATACATAGCCTCTCCTCTCCCGGTGTAGTGAACGCCGCGTGGTCACTGTCTGGCTATGCCTGGCAGATGGTCACTGCAATGGCCTCTCCTGCATTACTGCATCCGTAGCAACACCTTCTCGCTGGTCCCCCCCGTTTTCACAGAGTTTGCTACGTCATGGTGCGACCGAATTGTCCGGCGGTATAACCGGATGGGCAGGCTGGGCCCACCAACCTCGTCAGCCTAAGAGAAGGAAAACTCTAACATCAAACCCGGGCAGATAGAGCTCGTTAATGTAACACCTACCACCTGGAGGACTCACTGCCGGCGTCCCGGCTTACTGGGCCATGGCAGATGACCCCCAGGTGAAAGGGTGGAGCCAGTACCGCGCACACTGCGCTTCACCTAAAAAATTCCTCTGCGCAGGCCTGAAGGGCATATCCACACACACAACCCACAACGCATCAAGTCCTGCAGCGATAGGCAAGGGGCGAAACGGCAGGTGGAAGGTGCCACTGGAAGCCGCAGTCCCGATCCTGCATGTAGGCGGTTCAGGATATTGGTCGCCTGATGCTGACCCGGAGACGAAAGCATCTTTCGGCAGCACCCTGAACGACCAAGCAGCCTTATCTAGGGACAGCACTGCTTGCTCCACACGGAGAGGGGCCTAGAAAAGGTGGCCTAAACAAAGCTCGTCTCCCCCACCCCAGTTGGCTAGCCGCGGTCAACGGGCATCCTTACTCGCGGTCGAAAAATAACAAAGAAAAGGCATGCACCTGCCTCACAAAGTGTGCAAAGACTAAAGCTTGCGTGTTGGAACATCAGAACCATGCTTGACACAGTAGGCAGTGGTCGCCCTGAACGACGCTCTGCTCTAGTTGCCCACGAACTTCTCAGGTTGAATATCGACATAGCAGCTCTCAGTGAGGTCCGTTTCCCTGAGGAAGGTAGTCTTCAAGAACACGGTGCTGGCTATACCCTCTACTGGTCGGGTAAGTCAAAGGCTGAGAGCCGCCTTTCTGGCGTTGGCTTCATGGTCAGGAACTCCATTGCCTCCAAACTCAAAAACCTGCCAACAGGTCACTCAGATCGCATCATGTCCATGCGCCTCCCACTTCAAAACAAGCAGCATGCAACACTCTTCAGTGTGTATGCCCCAACCCTTCAAGCAGATCCTGCAGAAAAGAACAAGTTCTATGCTGATCTACGCAACCTCGTACGGAAGACCCCTACAGAGGACAAGGTGATCATCCTTGGCGACTTCAATGCCAGAGTAGGTAAAGACTCGGAAGCCTGGAAAGGAGTACTTGGCAAACACGGCATTGGCAACTGCAATGACAACGGGCGCCTCCTGCTAGAATTCTGCATGGAGCACCAGCTCACCATCACCAACACTATCTTCCAGCAGAAGAACAGTCTGAAGACAACCTGGATGCACCCACGGTCCAAGCATTGGCACCTTATCGACTACATTCTGGTGCGCCAGAGAGACCTTCGAGATGTCTTACACACCCGAGTAATGCCCAGCGCAGAATGTCATACGGATCATCGTCTTGTACGCTGCAATCTCCGTCTTCACTTTAAACCCACACCCAGGAGAGGAGGTATCCCTCGGAGGAAGTTTCAGGTTGGCAGCCTTCAGTCAGCCGAAGTTAAAGCTGCCTTCCAGGCAAAACTCCAGTCAAGAATTGAGGACCTCAGTTGCCCCACAGACCCTTCTCCAGAAGCACTCTGGGAACACCTAAAAACTACCGTCCTGCAGATCTCTGAAGAAGTCCTCGGGTTCTCCACAAGGAAGAACAAGGACTGGTTTGATGAGAACAATCAAGAGATCCAAGAATTACTGGCAAAAAAGAGATCTGCCTACCAAGCACATCTTGCTCAGCCCTCCTGTCCTGGGAAAAAAGCAACCTTTCGCGCTGCATGTAGCAACCTCCAGCGCAAGCTTCGAGACATTCAGAACGAGTGGTGGACCAAGCTCGCAGAGAGAACCCAGCTGTGTGCAGACACTGGTGATTTAAGAGGGTTCTACGAAGCCCTGAAGGCAGTATATGGTCCATCATATCAGGCTCAGAGTCCCTTGCATAGTGCAGACGGCCAAGTGCTCCTCACAGACAAGGCATCCATACTGAACCGGTGGTCGGAGTATTTTCAGGTTCTCTTCAGTGCCAACCGCGTAGTTCAAGATTCAGCAATCCACCTCACCCCACTTCAACCGGTGAAAACAGAGTTGGATGAGATCCCCACCCTAGAAGAGACTGTTAAAGCCATCAAGCAACTGAAAAGTGGCAAGGCAGCAGGAGTTGATGGAATTCCACCAGAGATCTGGAAGCATGGGGGCACAGTACTACATAGCTCACTTCACAAAGTACTTGTCACCTGCTGGGAACAAGGCAAATTACCACAGGACTTTCGCGATGCAATCATCATCACCCTATACAAGAACAAAGGGGAAAAGTCAGACTGCTCCAACTACCGGGGGATAACCCTGCTCTCCATCGCAGGCAAAATCCTTGCCAGAATACTCCTGAACAGACTGGTGCCCACCATTGCAGAAGAACGCCTCCCAGAGAGCCAGTGCGGCTTCAGAGCTAACAGGAGCACCACCGACATGGTATTTGTTCTCAGGCAGCTCCAAGAGAAATGCAGGGAACAGAACAAGGCTCTGTATGTGACTTTTGTCGACCTTACCAAAGCTTTCGATACCGTTAGCAGGAAAGGCCTGTGGCAAATCTTGGAACGTTTAGGATGTCCCCCAAGGTTCCTCAGCATGATCATCCAGCTACACGAAGACCAGCGAGGCCAAGTCAGACACTGCAACGACCTCTCGGAGCCCTTCCCAATAGGCACAGGTGTAAAGCAAGGCTGCGTTCTCGCGCCAACTCTCTTTACGATCTTCTTTAGCATGATGCTTCAAAGAGCCGCAGTAGATCTAGATGAGGACGATGGTGTCTACATCCGCTATCGCACCGATGGCAGCCTGTTCAACCTGAGGCGACTAAAGGCACACTCCAAGACAATGGAAAAACTCATCCGAGAGCTACTGTTTGCTGATGATGCTGCACTCGTCTCCCACTCGGTATCAGCTCTGCAGCATATGACGTCCTGCTTTGCAGAGGCTGCCAAGCTATTCGGCCTAGAAGTTAGTCTGAAGAAGACAGAAGTTCTCCACCAGCCTGCACCCCAGGAAGATTATCACCCTCCCTGCATCACTGTGGGTGAATCAGTTCTGAAGACAGTCCAGCAGTTCAGCTACCTGGGGTGCATCATCTCCTCAGATGCCAAGATCGACAAGGAGATTGACAACAGGCTGGCAAAGGCAAACTGTGCATTTGGCCGACTGCACAAAAGAGTGTGGAGCAACAAGCATCTGAAAAAAGGCACAAAGATCAATGTTTACAAAGCGGTTGTGATGACAACCCTCATCTATGGCTCCGAATCGTGGGTTTTATACCGTCATCACCTGCGACTCCTTGAGCGCTTTCATCAGCGCTGCCTTCGCACCATCCTCAACATCCACTGGAGTGACTTTGTGACCAACACTGAAGTCCTCAAGCGGGCAGAGGTTACCAGCATCGAGGCACTGCTGTTGAAGACGCAGCTGCGCTGGGCAGGGCATATTTCTAGGATGGAAAACCACCGCCTTCCCAAGATTGCCCTGTATGGCGAACTCTCCACCGGCCATCGAAATAGAGGGGCACCAAAGAAGAGGTACAAGGACTCCTTGAAGAAATCCCTTAGCACCTGTCACATCAACCATCACCAGTGGTCTGACCTAGCCTCAGATCGCAAAGCATGGAGGCACACCATCCACCAGGCTGTCTCTTCCTTTGAGAACACACGCATAGCTGGTCTTGAGGACAAAAGGAGATTGAGGAAGAATCGCACTGCTACAGGACCAACCCTAAATCAGACTTTTCCCTGCAGCCGCTGTGGCCGGACCTGCCTGTCCCACATTGGTCTTGTCAGCCACCAGCGAGCCTGCAGCAAACGTGGACTATTGCACCCTTCTTAAATCTTCGTTCGCGAAGCCAAGCCGAGAGAGAGTGTTACCAAATAAAGCTTTATGAAAATAGAATATGTTTATTCTTTCCCATTTAGAACACATGCTGATGCATTGTTTTATATGATTGGACCTCAAGTTACTATTACTCATGTTCAAAACTAATTTTCATCTTATTAAGGATTCAATTCCCATGAAAGCCTCAATACAAAATATTTCCATTAGCAGGAGCTATTGAAACAAGATGATGGCCCGATAAATTATAATATTATGCTACTTAATAAAATATGTCAGATTTTTCTATTAAGATCATATACACTTCATTCCATTTAGATCTCCTCTAAAAAGTTGTACCATGAGTTCCCCCCCCCCCCCGCCCGTATGCCTCTTTGTGGAAGCTGAAAAGGCTTAGTTCAAGAATATCCATTACATGTTCTTTAGATGTTTGCCTTTTCTTTTTATGCTTAAGGGGTGTGGTGTGTGTTTGTGTATCCATGTGTGGGTGTTCAACTTTTAACATTCAAGGCTTCTTCTTCTTTGATGCTAAGTATGGATGTTGAAGAAGCCCCATTAAGTGACTTACTCCACTACTTTTGTGGTGGAAGAATGAAATCCACAAACTGTGCAGTGAATATCTAGTAAAACCATTTTAATCACATTTGTATCCCATTCTTCCTGCATATAAGGATATAAGCCATCATATTCTATATTTGAATACATGAAGGTGCCTGACACCAAGTCAGACCATTGGTCCATCAAGTTCCATATCATCTACTTCGGCTGGCCATGGTGTTCCAGAGTCTCAGCCAGTCAGAGGTATTTCCCAAAACCTTCCATCTAAGAACCTTTAAAATTGAGATGGCTGGGATTGAAATTGAGACCCTTTGCAATGTAAAATCTTGAATTAAGCCCTCTTTGCCTTCTCTGCATTATTGACCAGCCTTGTGAAGTAGGCTTGGCTTGGACTTGTTCAGTCAAGGCTAAGTGGGAATTAGAACCCAAGTCTTTGCAGTACAGTACCCAAGACACTACACTGCAGTGGCATTCACTTTTCAGGTACATGAGACAAAACTGTCAGCAGTATCATTGGTGCTAGTGGGAAGAAACACTTCAAAACTTAATTCAAAGTATGCAAAGAACTCCTATTGTTTTCCATTTCATGCATATGTAGTTCTTGCACTAGATCAAGATATAAGACTGAGTATTTGTTCTGAAAGAGTGGCTATGTTAGTGGGTTTCAGACAACACAATGGTGCTTTAAAACATTTTGGTGCAACTATTCATGGAAAGAGGCAATTTCTAGGTACCTGCAGGGCTTTCTTTTCTTTTCTTTTCTTTTTGAGCAGGAACGTAGTTCCAGCTGGCTTGGCATCAGAGGGTGTGGTCTAATATGCAAATGAGTTCCTGCTGGGCTTTTTCTACAAAAAGAGCCCTGGGTATATGAAATGGCACTTGACAATAAAAGCTCATAACATAATAAATGTGATTGTTTTAAAGATGCCACAACATTTTATAGTTTAGGTTAGGGTTGCCCATTCCAAGTTGGGAAATTCCTGGATATTTGGGAGTGGATCTTGAGAAGGGAGGAATTTAGGAAAGGGAGGGGCCTCAGCACAAATGGGATGCCATATTCCATTTATGTTTAGAGGAGGGGGAGGTAATGGAGGAAATTTCCATTTTTCTTCAGATGGGAAATCTTTCAAATGCCCTAGGGATTGCAGAAAAGAAAGAGAAATTATAGGAATCTGAGTAGACATAATTGAGATTGTTTGGGGGCAATTGCAGCCCATAGAATAATCACCCTTGTCTGCTCACATCTATTTACATGGCTAGAGTAACTTAGGGATGGGCTATACTTTATTTTAAGGTAGGGGACAGAAAAAGTGGAATACAAACATAAAGGAAACAAACTGGGTATTTAACAGTGCAGTCCTAAACAGCTACACCTTTCATAGGATTGCATATTTCTAAAGCAAGAGAAAGTAAGGGCAATGATTGAGCATGGGGCAATTGATGGAATCAAAGAGTGCAAAGGATGAGAGACTGAAATAAAACATGGGCCTGTCCAATTGAGGTAACATGAACTCAAGAGAAAGAAAAGAAACTGAGGCTGGTACCATCCACTTCTTCAGGTTGGTCCCGTATGTAATCACACTTCCATAGTCATTTTTAGCATTGAATAGCCTTCTTGCTGGCATTTTGTATTACATTGATGTATATATAATATGCCCCATTAAGCAAAGAAAAACAAAATAGTGGCTCCATACTGCATTTACCATTTTTCTGCCCTGGGTACGCAGACATCATCTCTGTTGACAATTTCTGCTGTCTTTCAGGGCTTTTTTGTAGCAAAAGCCCAGCAGGAACTCATTTGCATTTTAGGCCACACACCCCTGACACCAAGCCAGCGTAGGAACTAAGGGTGTGCAAAAAAAAAAAATGGAATTAATCGGATTTGGCCAAAATATTCGGAATACCGTATATTTCTGAATACCGGTACTCGGAATAGCCATATATACGGGAGATATAAAGCTATTTCCAAATATACAGCCCAATAATACCTTATGGGCCATTGAAATCAATGGCAAAATAGGGTATATTGGAAGCCGCATGGAGTGGAGGTGGTTTGAGGGAGAGCCCCCAAATTTGCAGGGGACCTGCAGGGGGCTCCCCTCTATGAGCCCTCCAAGTCCCAAAAAGATTGGGCCAGGGGTTCCCATTCCAGGGGCACCTAAAGAGGGTGCCCTATCCCACCATTATACCCTGTGGACCATTGAAATCAATGGCAAAATAGGGCATAATCAGAGGCTACTGGGGGGCAGGGGGTTTGAGGGTGAGCCCCCAAAACTGCATGGAACCCTTAGACTCCAAAAATAGCTCTATAAAAACATGAAAGTGACCCAACCCACACACCAACCCCCTCACACCAACCAGAGGTAATTAAAAAAACCCAAAACGTAACAGAAAGAAACTTAACTTTTAACGCCTCCCTTCCCCCCCAAAAAAAAACAGAACCAGGAAAAGGGACAACAGGACAGGATGCAAAACCAACAGCAAGAGATCCAAACAAATCTGAGAAAAGGCCAACAAACTCAACTGTTAAAAACTGAACTTTTAAACAATAAAAATTAGGCCAAACAGGCCCCCCACTCAAGAACCAGAAGAGAAAAGGAACAACAGCACAACACAGCAGCAACAAATCAAACACAGAATCCTTTTAAAACAGTACAAAACTTGACTTTTAACGATACAGGAACTTAACCATCCCCTCCCCCCCAAAAAAAATCTTTACCCTAACCCCAAGAAATCCAAGCCACCCAAATCAGGAAAAGTAAAAGGACACTGCACTTTTAAAGTCCTCTCACTAAAATTAGATATAGGCAAATTGGAAAACCCCCCTCCACACCCAGCAGAACCCCCTAACCCTAACCCCAAATAAGCTACCCACCCACTCAAATCTGGATAAGTAAAGGGACTCTGAGTCTTAAAAAGTCCTTTTACTTTTACCCTAACTAAAATAAAAACAAGAACCCCAAGACTGTCTTACCTTAGATGTCTTCTCTTCTCCAGGCAGGTCAGGCAAGGCTGAGAGAAAGCAGCAGCAGCTGAGGCCAAGGGTCAGCACAGCACAATCTCTCTCTCACACCAACACAGCAGCAATGGAATGGAGTCCAGCCAGGCAGACTCCTTAGAAAGGTTCTTTGGCCCTACACAGAGCAGTTTCAAAAAATACCACTGCTCTGTGATTGGCCAGAAAACAGTGTTTACTTGGATTCCCAAGTAAACAAAAGAACAACAATGTTACTGATGGCTGGGGAATTAGCCCAGCCATCAGCTACACAACAGCCCTGCAAAGCATGCATTTGCAATGCATTTTGCAAATGCATGCTTTGGACTGGCTGCTGGGGCTCCTCTCCCCCTCTCCCTCCCTCTCTGATCCCAGGGAGGCTATGGGAGAGGCGGGAAAAGGCTTCCAAGGTTGGGAAAGGAAGCAAACAGCTTCCCTGAAGCTGCAGAAGCTCCTTTCCCGCCTTTTACATTGAGTTCTGTATACTTCCGAATATTGATTTGGAAGTATACGGGGAGCTATATATACGGCTCCGGTATAATGCCTTCTAATTGGATTCGGAAGTATACGACGCCATATACTTCCAAATCAGGGGGTATTCAGCGGACTATTTAGTTTGGCCGAACCAAATGCACACCCCTAATAGGAACTGCATTCCTGTGCTTTCCTGCTCAAAAAAAGCCCTGCTGTATTTACACATTTATTTTATGTATATGTGGCATGGTGTCATGAGTCCTGATGAGGAGGAGCTGGAAGGGTTAACAGACCTGGAAGAGTTGCCAGCCAGTTCCTCAGCTGAACAAATAGCATCTGGCCCATCAATCACTCTCCAGGCAGCAGTGTCAGCTGTTGATGATCAATCTCCTCCATGCTCTGCTCCTCCCATCTCAAGAGTTTGAAGCAGGCTCCAGAAAGAACTTTCAGAGCGAAGACATGAGGCACGCTGATGCTTCAGATTTCTCAGCCCTGAGTTCTAGCAGAGTCACTGCCACCCAGGGAGTAGGCTGATTGAGACTCCCATATAGCTCCCACCCAGGACCTGGTAACAACAAGCAGCAAGTCTATTCTCTGGCTTGCATCCATGCTCCTTCCTGATCCTGACCTGCTTGATTTCCTTAGCACCCTGACCTTTTGGCTTTTGGACATTGACTTCTGATTCCAGTTTGTGATTCTGCATTGGTGATTTGGCTCCTGCTTGACGTCCTGGACTTTGACCTTGGACTGGCTTTGGACTCCTGCCTGCCTGCACCCTGAGAACGTGACAGATTGTGACTTCCGGGATCAGAAAATGGCGAGCTGAGCTGCTTTCCTTAATGGGGGAGGCTGGCACTTCTGTTTGGGGTAGTAAAAGGCAAATTAATGCCTACTGCCTACTTTTCTCAGCTAGAGAATTGTCCAAGATATGCACAGATACTTTGAGGAGACTTACCTTGGCTGAAAGGGAGTCCCGAGGGGGGGGCTCCTTTGAGGCTTTGAGGGATCTCCGGAGAGAAGTTGCATATTCATCATCTGCAGAAGTTTCCAGAGTCATTTATTTGACATAAGCTCAACAGGATACGAATCTTCTTATACAACTTTAAACATCTAATTTACAAAAGACTGGTGTTGATCTGGATAAACTACAGAAAAAGGTACTGATTGCTATCTTTTTACTCCGGGACTAATTAAAGCTAACCAAAACAAAATTAAAAGGTGGGAGTTGGAAATAATGGAAGCCTAAAAGGAGGAGAAGAAAAGGGGCTAAATTTGAACTTTGTAAATTTAAAAGTGCTAAAAAGAGAAAGGAATTTATTGTTTAGTCTATCTGCGGTTGAGGAGGCAGCCCCATCATCATAGATCTGCAGTACTCATAGTCAACACAGGAAGTACGTCAGATATCATGAGATTTCTCTACCAGTGAAAGGAGACTTGGTGACAGGAAAAGCAGGAAGTACCAGAGAAAGAAGAAGGAAGTCAGAGAAGGAAACAGCCTACTCTAGGATTATAATATCAGAGAGAAACATTGGCAGCCATTGCTGGGAGGACAAAGTTTTAACAACGTTTTTAAAGTGACTGGGACAATAAAAATTGGTTGAGTCAACTGAGTTGGCAATTATAAAATAAGGACTATTGGATAGTGGTGAAGAAGATTTGAATTGGTTATTTCAGATGGTATGGGATGCCTACAAGGCAGTAATGAGAGGAATATTAATAACATTGAATAATAAAGATAAGAAAGCAAAAGATAAACAGATGTTGGACATTCAAAATGAAATTAAGAAAAAAGAAGGTGAATTAAGAAAAAGGCCAGGAAAAAAAGAAAATTATAAGGGAGATTACAATATTACAAACACAAATGAGACATTTGTTAAATAAGGAAATGGAATGGAATTTGAAAAAAAATTACAATAGAAATCTTTTGAAGGAGCAAACAAACCTGGAAAGTACTTGGCCTGGCAATTGAAGAAAAAGAGAGAAAGTAAAATTATCAATAAAATTGTGGCTGATGGAAAAGAGATGGTAGATCAAGAAGGAATAAAGAGAGAATTTTTTAAGTATTATGCTAAATTATTTAAGGGTGTTAAAGTAAAGAAAGAAAGGATCGAAGTGTATTTGCAAAAGATCAAAATAGCACCCTTAACTGAATATATGGAAAAATTTTGAATGATCCAATTGAAAAAATAGAAATTGAAGTAGCGATTAATGTAATGAAAATTGGAAAGGCACCTGGACCAGATGGATATATGGCAAAAATTTTTTAAAAACCTTAAATAAGAATTAGTGCCGAAACTTCAAAAATTGATGCATGCGATAAGATTAAATGGGAAAATACCAAATACATGGAAAGAAGCTGTAATTTTGTTGATTCCAAAGGAAGAAAGAGATGTCATGAAAGTAAAGAATTATAGATCAATTTTATTATTAAATAATGATTATAAGATATACACAAGAATCTTGGCGGAATGGCTTAAACAATATTTAATAAATTTTATAAAGGAAGATCAAGCGTGTTTTCTCCCTAAAAGGCAAATAAGAGACAATATTAGAACTGTTGTAAATATTGTAGATTATTATGATAGACATCCAGAGAAGGAATTTGCATTATTTTTTGCGGATGCAGAGAAAGCTTTTGACAATTTGAACTGGGACTTTATGTTTGCAGTAATGGAAAAAATAAAGTTGGGAGAAAACTTTATAAGAATGATAAAGGCAATATATACTGAACAATATGCAAGGCTATGTATAAATGCAGATGAAATGATAATCAGCAAAGGCACAAGACAAGGTTGTCCACTTTCACCATTGTTGTTTATATTGACTCTTGAAATCTTATTGATGCAAATACAAGACAATGAAGAAATAGAAGGAATGAGAATTAAAGGATTTACCTATAAATATAGAGCATTTGCAGATGATATAATGTTTATAAATGAAAATCCTACACAAGTTACACCTTTGTTGTTAGCTAAAATACAAGATTTTGGAGAATTGGCGGGACTTTATGTTAATAAAGAAAAATCAAAACTTTTATGTAAAAATATGCAAGTAAATAAACAAAAGGAATTGCAGAGGTTAACGGGATGTGAAGTTACCTCTAAAGTAAAATATTTGGGTGTGGAAATAACAATGAAGAACATTGATCTGTTTAAAAATAATTATGAAAAGTTATGATGTAAAATGGATGAAGATATGATAAAGTGGAGCAAGCTTAATTTGTCATTGCTTGGTAGAATAGCTGCAATTAAGATGAACATTTTGCTGAGAACAATGTATTTATTCCAAACTATTCAATTGTGAAAGACAGTAATCAATTTAATAAATGGCAAAGAAAGATTTCAGAATTTATATGGGCTGGAAAGAAACCAAGGATTAAAATGAAAGTTTTAATAGACGCTAAAGAAAGAGGAGGATTCCAATTACCAGATTTAAGATTATTTCATGAAGCAGTTTGTTTAGTGTGGATAAAAGATTGGGTGACATTATTGAATAAAAAACTTTTAACGTTGGAAGGTCATGGAAATAAATTTGGCTGGCACGCTTATATGTACTATGGGAAGAAAAAGATGGATTTTTTTCTCTCACCATTACATAAGAAATAATCTGCTAAATATTTGGATGAAGTATAAGAAATATGGCGATGAGACAAAACCGCTATGGATAGTGCCAGCAGAAGTTATAAAAATAACAGCTGAGTCAGGAGAGGGAAAATGGATGTCATACAATCAACTATTAAAAATAAAAAAGTGGTAAAATAGAGTTGAAAACTGCTGAGGAGCTGAATTATAAATATGATTGGTTTCAAATGCAACAAATAAAGAGTTTGGTGGAAAGTGATATTAAAACTGAAGGAATAAGACGAGAACAAACAGAAATGGGAAAAGTTCTGCTTGGAGATAATGAAAAATTAATTTTGAAAATCTATAAGTTACTTTTAAAATGGTCTATAGAAGATGAAGTAGTGAAATCTCAAATGATTAAGTGGGCAATTAATGTAAATAAAGAAATACAGATGGACACATGGGAATATTTGTGGAAGAACTCTATGAAACTCTCAACATGTCAGAGTATTAAAGAAAATTGTTTTAAGATGATGTACAGATGGTATATGACTCCTAAAAAGTTGGCAATGATGAACAATAAGATGCCAGATAGATGTTGGAAATGTAAAAAACATGAAGGTTCTTTCTACCATATGTGGTGGACTTGTGAAAGAGCGAAAAAGTATTGGCAGATGATTCAACAAGAGATTTCTAAGATCTTGGGATACGAATTTAACAAAGTTACAGAGACTTTTCTGTTGGGATTACAAATGGAAAAATTTCCAAAAGAAGATAGAACTTTAATCTGGTACTTGCTCTCAGCTGCTAGGACATTGTATGCGCAGTTGTGGAAGCAAGAAAAAATACCAGAGAAAAAGGATTGGATTGTAAAAGTTACGACATGGAGTGAAATGGACAAGTTAACAAGAACCTTAAGAGACTATGATTCAGAAGTGATGCAATGAAGACTTGGACATGAGTTCTTGAGGAGGGAATGAATTCAGCTTGCTATGTAAGCAGTCTTTATTTTATAAATGTTCACCAATTATTCAAAACCATTCTTGTCTCAAAATACAATGACAAAATTGAGCATCACAGGAAGGTCTGGCGTGGAAGATAACATCTTGCTTAGTCCACAAGAGTTCACAATAGTCTGGTTGTTGCTTCCCAAAGTACCATTATCAGAAAGGAGGAAACAGAAGGAATGCTGTGACATTTAAAGGTTGCTGTTTTCCCCCAGATATTTGCAAGCTTGGCAAATCTCTTGATAGCTGGTCATTAGGTCAAAACCTGACCTTCCCAGCTTTTTGGTATACAAGTAGCCATTCTCATTACATGATATCTACATTCCACTCTCTTCTTTTATATGACTGCTTACAAAATGACAATTTGATTTTGACATTCCCAGGAAGGAGTGGAATGACATTACAATGAGTTAATTAAAAAGATGTACTAATAAAGATGGGGTAATGGATAAGCCACAGGTGGGAAACAAACAATGATGGATTTATGCATTCACACTGGCACATCTTAGTATTTAATTTTTGTCCGTCCAGAAAAGATGCATGTTATAGGGGGAGAAGGGTTATTCAGAGGCATACTTTTGGCTAGGCAGGCCAGCCTTCCACTACAGAGCTGTTTTATTCTCCATTATGGGGCTGGGTATGCAGGCTAGCATGAGAGGGCCCACCATGTCTTTTGAGGCTAGGCTACCCCCTCTAGCGTGAGAGGGCCCACCAGGTCTCTTTTGAAACTAGGCTACCCTCTTTATACAATAGCACCCTGGTATCAGTTCTCCCCCTTCCTGCACTGTACCATTCCTGGAGAGTGTAAACATTACTTGCTATGTTGCAAAAATATAAGCTGAATGTCTTAACTTCTAGGCACATAAGCAATACTGAGGGACATATGCAAGTGACATGTTATAAACTGAATCAATTCATGTGCCTTTATGGCAAACAACATATTGTATCCTAGGTGATCAAGATACACACATTCAGACATAGGTGAGAGCATGGCCAGAAATGGGCAGTCCATACTGGCTTATTAACATAGGTGAAAGCAGTGCCAGAAATGGGCAGTCCATACTGGCTTATTATTACAATATACAAACCATTTCACTGTTCATTTCTTGTTCCCCTCCCCCTTTAGTCTAACAAAAGGTCTTCTTTCTTGAGTTCAAGGAGAGTTTGTGTGCTTTATGCATAACAATCTTTTCACAAGGAAATGTGTTTCTATTGCAGCCAAAAGGAATTATTTTTATTTGGAAGTACGGCTTGGAAGTGGCC
The DNA here is from genome assembly GCF_032191835.1 of Heteronotia binoei. Lineage (NCBI taxonomy): Eukaryota > Metazoa > Chordata > Lepidosauria > Squamata > Gekkonidae > Heteronotia > Heteronotia binoei. The sequence continues at coordinate 63,887,124 of NC_083227.1, forward strand.
GTGGAGCTGCTGTTGTGATTAGCTGGGACAACCAGCCTTTTGCTAGGCAGAGGAATTTCCTTGAAAATAAGTTTTCTCCATAACTCAGTTTGGATGGGGTTTGGGGGGAAGCTTTTCTTCCAACATCAATGAGGCATGACCAAGCAAATTTTTAGGACATCTGGGTAGATATGGAAGAGCCTGGAAAACACACTTGGAGAAACAAACAAACAAAATAACAATAATAGATTTTTCTTTTCTTTTAAAGCTTTTCTTGGCTGTCCACAAATTGCCATAGCTAGAACTCAACCCTGTTGCGATAGGGTTGCACATATTAGATAAATTACCACACTTGTTTTGGACTGGAGACTTCCTTCTCCTCACATGGTGTTTTAGTTTGACAAGGTCTCTATCCTTCCAATATTAAAAGGCAAATTTTATACATCTCCACAATATAAACCTATGCATCACTTCTCATGATTCAGGCTAGTGTACACCTATACAAAAAGCATGCACCTAGAGATTCATGAGAGGCTTTGTATTTTGTTGCAACAGATATGAATTTTTAAAAAGAAAACATGAAATTGTGCACAAGATTGGAGCTCCAAAAAGAGATTACCAGAGTTGGAATTATCCCTGGATTCTGAAAATGGTCACAATAAAGGAAGAAATTTTTTTGCTATAGCTTTGGAACATATGAAATTGTAAAAAATAAGAAAAAACCTTTAAAAACAAACAAAAAAACCCAGAGGCCTCAATAGAACAATGCTAGCTTTAACATACATGTATGTATGGGATCAGACCCAAAATGGTTAGAGAATTGGATCAGATAATTTAAACCACTGGAAATCAGTGGGTTGATCAAGTCCCACTGAACCCCATTTTTCTCTGTACCAGCCCATTCCAAATTTTGTTCTGTGGGTCTCACATAGGTGTGAGAGTGGGTTTCAACAAACTTTAACAACAAAATCCTAAGAACAAATAATAATTAATCCTTAAATAAACAATTTTTACAGACATACCAGCAATTCTTAAAACTATCATAATGAACATGCATTTAAACTTGACTTGCAGGTCCAGATTTCCTGCACAGGATATTGAAAGAAAAGATGAGCAAACTTAATAAAACAATGAAAAAATCCTAGAAATCAAATTATGGTTAATACCTGGTCAAAACCACAAAACCATTCTTAAATCTATTTATACTAAACATGCAATATATATATAAACTTAGGAGAAAACCTAGTAAGGAGCTTGCACAGCCAAGAAGATGTGTGTGGCAGTGCAAAGATGGACTTTAGAACTGATGCATAAAGCAAGGTGCTAAAACATGCACCTTGATGAAGAATGGTTGACATAATGGAAAGGCTAAACTTAAAATAGCAAATGGTAATGTGTTATCCAGTAGCAAGCTTGGCCAGGACTGCAGACTGGATTGAAACACAAAATCAAGCAGAACTGGAGGTCTATCATGATAGAAACATGAAATATAGAAAGGATTTTTTAAACAAAACACTCAAAAAAGGTCAAACTCTAACAAGATACTATAAAGGCAAAAAATAAAATAGATGAGCATGTAGATGCCTCTTTCCACAGGTAAGAGGTTCACCAAATAACTAAATAGGAAGATTGATATGTAAACTGGACTATAAATGACATTAAAAGAGCAAATGAAGATATACATTTGAGGAATGCAGAACATTATTAAAGTTCAGATTTCTAATGAAGACCAAGAGTTTTCAAGAATTCTGCCTAGTGAATTACCAACAGATCTAGAAGAGGTATTTCTATGAGAAACATGACACTGAGAGTAATTGGGTCACTGAGAAGACAAGGTATTAGATTTTCAAGACTTAAAAGAGAAAATGCACAGTAAGAGGGTAGTTTTATCCAAGGAAGGGTACAGATGTTGCTTTTATAACACATGCTATAACTTCAAATGAAAAGAGGTCTTGTTGGAACCAGAATTTGTGAAGTAGAATTTTAAAACACGGATCCTTTTTAAAAATAAAAATTCAGTACCAGCAACACAAGGAATTTTCAAAGTAAAATAAATAAAAGTTGTGAAACAATTCAAAGTAAGATAGAAAAATTGTGATAAATGTAAAACTAATAGCCTTGACAGGAGACAAAATACATAAATGCAAACAATAGACTAGTCATGGATTTCATTGTGAATTGCAAAAACAGCAGCCACCAAATTTTCTGGAGAAGGCTCTTGCCCAGCCTCTTACAGTTTTTGAGGCTGAGATTGAAATTGAGAATCAGATTTGGAAGACTCTGATGCCATGCCATCTTTAGCTGGGCGAATACAATGTGCCAGAACAAAAGATCTGCAAGAGAAAACACAGCAGCATGCCTGCACCCCTGTAAGAGAAGCTGGACCATACCAAGTTAATAAAACCAAATTCGATTTGAACCCTCATTTTCACTCTTTTAAAATTGTTTTTAAAGAGTGGTTTTTAATGTATGATTAGCATGTTCCACAATAACTTGACCTGTGGAATTACATGAAATACCATGCTGGAATTAAATGTTCCATTGTATACAAAAATCAACAAATTCAGAAAAACAGGTAAAGCAAAATGGAATTCAGCAAAATAAATATAAAAATATAGACAGAAGCTTCATCTAGCATGTACAAAACTAACAGGCACATAGTAAAATCTGTTATCACTCCCCCTTGTGTTCTTGTAGCAAGGAGAATGCATGTCTGGAACATCATTTGTTGCTGCTATTTCTAGAGAGGACGGGTTTTTAGATGCACGCTTGTATGGGCAAGTTGAAGTCACCAGGGCCATTTGTACTGCTGGTGTGTGTGCATGTGACAATATTAAAATAATATTCTGGGAAAACAAAATTAATTCTATATCACATGGCTGATCAAAAATGTCTGTTGGTTTTTCATGAAAAGAAAAGCTAGGGTTAAAAATGAGGTTGCCCTTTGCTCCTCAGGGCAATTTGTAACACAAAGGGTTACATTCTGAATTAAAAAAAAAATCTTCCATGGGGGAAGGAGCAACGTTTGTAAAAAAAATCTGGCTGGGTTTTTTTAAAGTAATGCTATCTGTCTGTATGCCGCTGTGCTATTGGCAGTTTTTGTGGGCTGTTTTTCTGTCTTCATTGTAGAAGCCTGGTATTTGCACTTGGCCCGCCTTGTAGGGCTGGTGTGCAAGTTCAGAACAAAGTTGTTAGTAATGAGGAAAAAAATGGGTAAGTGTGCCAATTGCTTTTGGTTCCTACTAAGCATTCAATGAAACTGCTGAGCAGTCAGGCTAAAATAGATAAAAGGAAGTACTTTTTCACCTGAAGGATGATTAACATGTATAATTTACTGCTATAGAAGGTGGTGACCTTGGACTGGCTTTGGACTCCTGCCTGCCTGCACCCTGAGAACGTGACACATGGGGCCTTTGGAGGGTCAGGCAGAGGCAGCAGGCTGGAGACAAGGACCCAGGGATGAAGGTCTGGATGCTACAGTAGTGAGTGGAAAGGTCCAGGCTGGGAAAGAAGGGTGGGCTCGAACTGGCCAGTGGGGTGGGTATGGCCCAAGTTGCATATGATCAGACAGGGTTGGATCATGTCATTGGCAGCCTTGGCTGGAGAAGGGGTGCCTCTGGGTATGCATGATGGTCCAGGGAAGAGCAAGAATGAGGTTCAGGGGAGGAGCCAGTTATTGAGCCAGGCTTTAAAAGCTGTGATCGCACATGCCTTGGGGGTGGCTGCCGAAAGAGGGAGCACTGGATATCAGGGACAAATAATTTGTAACTGTGTTGCAGTGTAAGCAAAATAAACCCACTTGAGAATTGTTCAACCAGGCTGGAGCCTGGTTTAAAAAACAAAGACAAGCAACCCCTGCCCACTTTGGACTCTCAATCATGCAGGTGAGCTGGGACCCACCAGACACACGTAACAATAGAGAATTTTTGAACTACATTCAAGAAATCCTCAGAGGGCTTCACAGGAAAAAAAAGATCAAAGAATGCATGAAAAACAATTTAAAATAACATGAAAACCACAATCAATGCAGAGTAGAAGACAGCCAATGGCAGCCACAGAAATAATTTACGAGAAGCCAATTAGTAACAGCTAGTGAACACCCTAGACAATTAGAAAGTTCTTAGCTGGCAGCAAAAAGTATATTCTGTAGCATTTAAACAAACTCTTGTGCTATTTTAGGCCTTCTGGCTGACTCCAATAGGCTATCTTTCAGCAGCAGATTTTTAGGAATAAATAGTGAATAACAGCGGCTAGCTGCCCCTTTTCATAAAGTAGATTATGTTTAACTCCTCCCCCTTAAGCAGTAATTTCCTCATAGTCCCTGAGGTGGTTGCTGCATTTCACTTGAATATTAAAAGCTATCCTTTCTATCTCTCATGCAATAATACATGCAGGATGCTTAGTGACTACAGCTCATCAACTATGCAAAAAAAAATTACATTTGTAGTTAGGAGTGCTAATTTTTCAGTATACAGAGAAGAAACCACAGGAAGGCAGCAAGTGCAGAAGAATCTGTTGTGGTGATATCATATACTGTCTATATGAGTGAGATTTAAATTAGATATGTGTTGTGTTTATGTGGATTTCAGTGTCCAGGAATATCATTAGGTCGAGATTCATGGATCTTGTGAATCTAAGCAGAGGTTCACTCAGACTGTGTGTTATGATTTGGTTCTTTGATCAGACCTGAGGTGCAAAAAGCTACCTTTATTAACACTTCCACCTTGATGCAGAAAGAGACAAATATGTCCTGAATGAGCAGAGGCTACAGAGTCTATTGAGATGCAGGGAGACATTTCATTTAAAATTACAATAAGCAATCAAGTAATGGGGAATTTAAAAACTGCTTCTACAAATACCTTTCATAATGTTTGGGCTGCAAGTGTAATACAATCTGCAAAGAGGACAGTCACTGGTTCTGTTTTTGTTTAGACAGATAATTAATTTACATTTAATAATGTCTTCTGTACTTGGTGCTATCTTGATAGAATGTATTTTTCCAATAAGTATAAACCCCATGCTGTGAAAATCACTACACAGATCAGAAACCTCATTGGTGCATAATGGTAACGGTTGCAGTCAGGCTATTTTCATGGCACCCAAATTGCTCCCACACTGTGAATTGCCATACTTGTAAATTAAGAACACTAGTTGTACAGCCTTTTCTTGGAATTTGAATAGTATCTTAAACAAAGATGGCCTGCATACAATTAGAAAAAAAGGGTCTGATCCTCCACGTGAAAGATCAGAGCTTCAAGGAAAGCTTTTTCTTGTTTCCTAGCCTTATATTGTCTTTAAAAAAAAGGGAAATAACCACTGCAACAATATCTGCCACAGTTGTCTACATATCAATGTATTTAATATTCAATATGGCCAAATCTGTGGATACTTAGAGACTAAGGCCATGAACATGCAAGACAGATATTTCTACAAACCTGAGAAAAGCCCCAAGGTTTTTTTTTTGGGGGGGGGGGAGTAAGAGAGAGAGAGAGAGTTATGCTGATGGACTACTTTGGTTTCTGTTAGTAAAAGGTATGCCCCTTTCCAGGCTGTTTGGACCATAGAGGAAGAAGTCATTGGGATCAGGATAGCCAGCAATCACTAGGTGACATGATGCTGAGCAAGTTCCATGACTCATCCAGGCCCATTTGCTTTCTACTGTTCAACAGCAGCTGCCACACAAAAGCCAGTGTAATGTAGTGGTTAGAATTTCAGTGCAGGATCTGGAACACTCTGGTTCAAATCCCTACTCTACCATGGAAGCTTGCTGGGTGTCCATGAGCCAGTTACACGTCCTCAATCTAACCTACCTCATAGGGTTGTTGTGAAGACAATGTGGAAGAGAATGATATAAGCTGTTTTGAGTTCACATGGTAGAGAAAGCTGGGGGGTAATGCAGTAAATAAATCATATAGCTGAAGATACAACGTAGTTTAGTTGGTGGGTTACACCCAGTGGAAAGAATATGCAGTATGCTAATGATTGTGGAGCTATAATGTTCCATCTTGAAGGTATATTCCTACATAGGATTAGTAATTAAAGGTCACAAGCTCTTGAGAAAGGGAGTCTTTGAAATGATCTGCATTGAGTGTATGTTGGGCTCTTGGATCCTTTCCTTGTATTTACCTTGTCGGACCTGGAGAAGTCTGGTTGGAGTGAATTATGATTCACTTATAGGACCTGCTATATAGGTTCATTAACAGGATGTGTCACACTCTCCAGGACTTTCAGGTTGCGATGGACTCTGTTATTCTGTTCTGATACAAATTTTGAATGGATTATGATTTAGTCCATCTATTTTTAAAAAAACAAAAACAAAACACACACACACTAGAAATCCTGTCAGATACTTTAGCCTTCCTTCACAGGGCAGGTACTCCAACACCCTAATTGTTTTAGTTATCCCATTTTGCATTCTTTGCAGCTCTTCAATGTCCTTTTTGACATGAGTAAAGAGAAATGAAGTTGACTTCTCAAAGAATGGAATGATTCTCCTGACACCGTTACTATACAGGTTTTATCAATGAAACAAAAAGCTTCTGATACTGTTTTGTCATGCCTTTTAACTTTCAGTATTTGTAATGTTCATGTGTATGTAATACTGTTTTAAAATATAGCACAGGGAAAAATCAGTTCTCTGGGGCTATGGCAAATGTTTACAGTATTTTTGAAAATACCAACAAACCCTTATGCAAGGTGGAAATACAAAGACAATACTGAGAAGACAATACTGACTTTGATGGACCAAGGGTCTGATTCAGTATAAGGCAGCTTCATATGTTCAAAGACATGAGAAACCCGCAACAGACACTTTGGCTATCAAAAATGCCCATCCTAAATATTTTTTTCTTGTGTTTCCCTGTATAGATTACTTAAATCCATGTGGACATCAGAAGTATGATAAAACTGTTTTCAAGCCAGAAGCAAGCTTTTGTTTAAACATCCACTATAGATTTCAGCTTATAGATGTTACTCAGATCTCTACAGGCACCATTTAAAAATAAAAAAGCATGTATTGTCAGTTCTTAAAATCCCAAATGCCTGACTTTACACACTTTCAATTTTAGCTTCATCAGCATTATAACGGCAAGAGAATAATTCTACTTGTATAAAAACATGTTCGATTTAAGGAGCTAGTGGAAATGTAAAGAGCCCTGATAGCAGCAGATTGCACCTTTCCCCCCTTCAAAGTTCACATTCTTGTTCCTGGATTACCTTGGTCACTTTCCAGTTAGTCACAACATATTCTTTATGCAAGTCTTCTGGCATACAAAAATCAATATTGCTTCCTTTTCATGAATAACTACAGATATTAAGCACTATGTCAGCGATGTCATAATGTGTCATCCCTTGTCTGATAACATTTCCCAGCAATGCCTTTTCTAGAGATTTACTCATTGGAGAAGACGGATGCATCAGTGTAGATGGAGGGGACAGGAGAATAAAGAGCTAGTCGACCAATGAGAGGCTCCTTCTAACTTCCTTGCTGGAGGGAGAAGAAAAGGAGACAGAACCAGACATTAGCTCAGCCAGATTATAATTAAAACCAAGAAAATCAATTTTGGAGATGTGGCTTCTAGGATCAGGAATGCCCTGTATGACCCACACGGATATAATGTTACCAGAATAAGAGTGAAATCATAAGCAGAGATACACCTTTCCAAGTCTATTATAGTTAAGGGAATTATACTATAAGAAGCCAGAAAGACTCTTTATCACGACTAGGAGAGAACCTGACAAAAGGAAAGCTACAAGCAAAGGAGAGTAGACTTATGCCTATAGAGCTGAATCTGATCTCCTGATGAAGCTGCTACTACCAATCTCTATGGAGAAATCCACTTCAAAGACTGAGCAACCTAGCCCCACAATTGTGCAGAAAACTGCTCCAACCGGCTTATGACATTTAAAAAAAAAAAAAAAAAACAGCAAAAAGCAAAAAAAACCCAACATCAACAATTTAAAATAACTGAACAGCAGAATTCAAAAGAGTAAACAATGGATTCGAACTGTGGATCTGTTGTGCTCATGAAGCTGCCTTATATTGAATCAGACCATTGGTTCATCAAGTTCAGTAGCTGGTACAAGGCAAAGTTCCAGGGGGAGAGAATTCCACAGACATCATTCCAGATGTTATGAATTGATAATCCTTACAGATGTTACATATTGATACTTAGATTTCTCAAAGCAGTCTCTAGCAAGTTACCATTTAGATTATTCATGGAGATGATATAAAGGGTATTATATGCTGGTCAGAGCTCCCTTATGATCACAGACAATTGTGACTGGAACTAGATAGGGGTTACCCTTCGGAATGGAATCTAGGTTTAGAATGGAATATGAAAAATACGCAGCTGTTCAACTAGTAAGCCACAAACTATCACAGTATCTTTAGCAACTGGTAGCACTGGCAACCCTTGGGAGGTTTTGTGGGGGAGGGGAGTGTCACTGTTGCAGCAAGGTCACTTCTGGGTAATAAACACACCCCCTTTCCCTGTAGTAAAGACCACAAATATTGGGGGAAATTCTGAGACAGCCATAGACTTCCCAAACCTCCCAACCTGGCGGGGGACCCCAGGATTTCCACCCTCTTCCCCCGCTCCCCCAAAAAATGGAAGCGGGGGGAGAGGGGGGAAACGGCACCGAGCCACCGGATCCTGGAGCCGGCGAGGCCGCCGCGCCGCTGCCGCCCCCTCCCCGCCCACCACAGTTTCTCCTCCAAGATGGGCCCAGGCTGAGCCCATCTCGGAGGAGCAGCCAAGAGATGGCAGCAGCGCAGGGGAGGGCAAGGCAGGCCAGGAGCATGGCGAGCTGCGAATCCAGGCCCTTCTACGACCCGGACTTGCGGCTCGCCACTCCCCCGGCCCGCCTCCACCCCCCACCTCCGCTTCCACCCCAGAGGCGGAGCGGGCGAGGTGGCAGCGGCGCGGCAGCCTCTTCTCCACTCGCCGTGGCTGCTCTTCCAAGATGGGCTCAGCCTGAGCCCATCTCGGAGGAGCAGCACGGCGAGCGGAGAAGAGGCTGCGGGGCGGTTCGCCACGCTCCCCGGAGCCGTTTCTGCCCCTCCCCCTAGCTCCACCCCAGTGTCTCCTGGCTCCACCCCCAAAGTCTCCTGGCTCTACCCCCAAAGTCCCCAGATATTTCTGGGGTTCGATTTGGCAACCCTAGACAGCCATGGATGTTATATTAACCCCTTCCCCATTTCCTCCCTCTGAAAGAGCAAAGGAGAGCTGGGGGGCAGGCCACTTTGTAAGCCTTGTCATGCAATGTGGGATGAAGAGGATGATAAATTATGACCTCACTGGTGCAAAGCGAGGACTATGGGTAGTATATTTTTTTAAAAAGAGACAGAAAAAATAAGATGGGCACAGAAAACATAAGTTGATGCAATGAGGAAAAAAACAAGGGTCAAAACCATGTCCTCTACACTGCTAAATGATTTTACCTGCTGCTGCTCTCAGAAGGCACGGTGAGTTTCTAGCAGAAGGTTCTCCAAAAGGACAATAAATATGACAGGTCTATAGAGGATTGTGACCCAGTAGGTGGGTTTCAGCAGCTTATCTAAGGATCTGACCCATGGGTTGAAGGGCTCTACAGGCTAACTTAGAGGAGGTAAACTGTTGGAAAGTAGCAATAATCTTATAGAAATTTTCACATTTACCTTGAAATGATTACTTCTACTCTGAGATAAATTTGGCATTTTAAGAAGAAGATATTGGATTTATATCCCACCCTATATTCTGAATCTCAAGAGTCTCAGAGCAGTCACAATCTCCTTTATCTTCCCCCCACACACATAACAGTCACCCTGTGAGGTGGGTGGGGCTCAGAGAGCTCTTACAGCAGCTGCCCTTTCAAGGACAACTCCTACCAGAGCTGTGGCTGACCCAAGGCCATTCCAGCAGGTGCAAGTGGAGGAGTGGGGAATCACTTTGGGAGTGGAGAGAGACATAATATGAAAAGAACAGTCACAGTGGTTTCCTTCAGGTTTGCAACTGAAAGGACAGACTTGCATTCCAGTTCAGAACTCATCCCATCTCAGGCACACAGTTGGGGGACATTTTGTTAACTTTACCAGATGAAGGAAGAGAAGTAGAAGGTGGAAGTGAGCAAAGCAGAAGGGAAAGATGGACAGCTGAACCAGTTCTCAGTTTCTTGGCATGCAAATTACACTTTTTAGTTGGAAACCAAGGCGTGTAGTGTGGCTGTAAAAGACACTCTGCATCCTCTTTTGTATCAGATGTGCCTTCACCCTTTGTTGAAGGTGAAACTGTTTATGTGCTTTTGGAACTTATGCTAATAAGTATTGTGCAGTGTCCGTCACTGAAAAGATAAAAACAGGCATTACTGACAATTACATGTCATATTTTCTGGGTCAGTTAACAGAGTTCCATAAAAGGCGAATATGCCGCAAGAAATAGGCCCCTTAAACGTCCTTTTGTAGGACAGCTGCTCTGTACATAAGTACAAAGAGAATCAAAATGGAATTGTCAAATGCTTGGGCAATCATCAGGATGGAGCAATGACCATGGTGAAAATATTAGTCCTTTTATATTTACAGATTTTTAAGATGATAAAAAGGTATAGATTGAAGTAATATCCCAAGGCAATGAGGACAGCATTTTAAGTGTGTGATGTTGAGACTGAAATGCACTACAAAATGGCTCAAACATCCAAAACATTGTCATATTGGAACCTTTATATCAAGAAGGTATTTGTTTATAGACTTCCTTCCTCCTAGAAGTTTAAGATAGGAAGGAAGTGTGAGAAGGCTCGGCCCCTTCCCAGCCAAGCCACATCGCCGGCGCTCAGGCTGGGGGCCGCCTTTGCCCTCGCGGAAGAACGAGAGCAGAGATTGACAGCCCCTAACCATCCGGGGCTTGAGCGGGGCGTGGCGCCAGGGCTTTATAAGCTCTGGCCCCACCTGGATTGAGGGATCGATGCTAGCCCAGGTGGAGAAAGGCTGGAGGCCTGGCCGCTCAGTTACAACCTGAATGCGGCGGGTTTGTGCTGGGGGCAGGGTTGCTCGCCCTTTGGACAAGGCGGGGTCCGTGGGTGACCCCAGGGGCTTGTCTGGTTAGGTCTTATCCCTGCCGAGTTCATAGGTTAATTGAGTTTAATAAAGCGGCCCGGTTTAAACCCAATACTTTGTGTCTGTCTCTTATTTCGACTGGGGGGGGCAAGGCTCGGCCCCTTCCCAGCCAAGCCGCATCGCCGGCGCTCAGGCTGGGGGCCGCCTTTGCCCTCGCGGAAGAACAAGAGCAGAGATTGACAGCCCCTAACCATCCGGGGCTTGAGCGGGGCGTGGCGCCAGGGCTTTATAAGCCCTGGCCCCGCCTGGACTGAGGGCGGCTGTCTTCTTGGCTCTCTGCCCACCCACCCTCCCTTGGCAGTACAGGTTTCAACCGGTCGCCTTGTTGGGGGCCAGGTAGGAATTTTTTCATCTCCGCATAATTGGCCCATGTGGAGTTGTTTTTCGCCTACCTTGTACTGCCTTATAGTGTCAGGTTAGGTGGATTGTAAGTTGGTCGCTGGCCGGGGATGTGTTGGCCACAGTGTTTTCAGGGGAGCACCTATGGCCTAGCACCTTTGGTGCGTGTGGTCTGTATGAACCGCAGATGGGCTACACGGCTCAGTGTGGGGAATGCAGATCATGGTGAGCCTCACCTGGGGCGGATCTTTCCATGGGGGATCGATGCTAGCCCAGGTGGAGAAAGGCTGGAGGCCTGGCCGCTCAGTTACAACCTGAATGCGGCGGGTTTGTGCTGGGGGCAGGGTTGCTCGCCCTTTGGACAAGGCTGGGTCCGTGGGTGACCCCAGGGGCTTATCTGGTTAGGTCTTATCCCTGCCGAGTTCATAGGTTAATTGAGTTTAATAAAGCGGCCCGGTTTAAACCCAATACTTTGTGTCTGTCTCTTATTTCGACTGGGGGGGCAAACATATAACTTCCAAAGGTTTTCCAAGCTGTGACTGCCTTGAATTGCTGACTGAAAGACACAAGGAACAGATTGTTTGGAGGTGTTGGCATCAAATTGGCAAATCTAAGACTATTTATGGAGAAGGAACCAAATGTTTAAATCAGCTTCAAGGAGATTTTGGGCAAGAGCTGTACAACCTTGTCAATGCGTCTACAGTGCTTCCAAACTGACAGAGTCTCTCTAAAATTTTATTTCTGACTGCAGTCTGTCACAGTACAAAGGGCTATCTAGCCTTCTGGAATGGCATGGCGGGGACGCAGTGGGAGGGAAAGGGAGGGTGCATATCTGTGTAAAAAGTCCTAATGTGTTCCTAGCAAATTCTGTGTAATTCTATGAAATTCTGTCTGTTAAAACCTGCAGGGACCAAAATTGTGGTTCAGCTGTTTCATGTGACTCCACAGCTCAATTCAAGGAAAAAGCCAGCACATATACTTCCCACCATACCTTCCATATTTTGAAAGTAAGGTCCAGAATGATACCAAAATAGCAGCATAATCAGTGAAGCACCCCCCCTCACTGACAGTTAAGGCTGGAGGAAATGAAGTGATGGCTGGGGGGAACTGTATGGAGATGAGAGTGAGAATCAACAGGGAAAGGAAAAAAAAAAACAGCAGGCAGTGTGGGAGGTAAAATAGCTTGCCTTCAGGCGTATGACCTTAGACAAAATTTTGTATGTAACCCCCAAGCTAAAGTTCAGTTGGCACAATTAACAGTGAGTGCTACTGATGTCATCAAGATCTCTGGGGTCATAATTTTCTACAATGAAATGCCATGCCACTCTATCTAATCCATATTTATCTAATGCTTCCCCTATCCCTTGCAGACATTTGACCTGGAGTAAAACCTAATATAAAATCCTGCTTTGAGAACCAACTTGTATGCTCCACACTAAGTAATTATTTACAGACAAAGCCGTTCTTAGAATTGTGATGTTGCATACTGAGTGTAGTGATAGCCTACATTATTCTTGTGTGGGCTGGTAGAGATAAAGAAAAAAAATCCATTTCCATATTTTCAAACAACTGCTAGAAGAAAAGAGATTACTTGTTGTGTGGTTAAGTAGACATGGTTTTATAGTTGATGGGAAGCCAAATGTCATTTTTATGTGGCTTGACAGAATGACTTTGTGAAATAATTGCTTCAAAATGTGCAATTACATATATATCATAGAATACTGTCATATTTGGATGTAGGGTTGCCAATCCCCAGGTGGGGGCAGGGGATTCCCCGGTTTGGAGGCCCTCCCCTCGCTTCAGGGTCGTCAGAAAGCGGGGGGAGGGGAGGGAAATGTCTGCTGGGAACTCTGTTATTCTCTATGGAGATTTATTCCCATATAAAATCATGGAGAATTGATCTGTGGGTATCTGGGGCTCTGGGGGGACTGTATTTTGGGGTAGAGGCACCAAATTTTCAGTATAGCATCTAGTGCCTCTCCCCAAAATACCCACCAAGTTTCAAAAAGATTGGACCAGAGGGTCCAATTCTATGAGCCCCAAAAGAAGGTGCCCCTATCCTTCATTATATCCTATGGAAGGAAGGAATTGAAAAGGTGTGCCGTCCCTTTAAATGTGATGGCCAGAACTCCCTTTGGAGTTTAATTATGTTTGTCACACCCTTGATCTTGGCTCCACCCCTAATATCTCCTGGCTCCACCCCCAAAGTCTCCTGGCTCCACCCCCAAAGTCCCCAGATATTTCTTGAATTGAGCTTGGCAACCCTATTTGGATGTCATTCGTTGGCTCATTCTTCTCCTCAAATACTACAGTGCACAAAAAGTGGAAGTTCAGTGTATGTTATCCATGTTGTGAGATGTGGAGAGTGCTTTGCCAACTAAAATAGATAATATTTTAAGTAAGCACCAATATTAAATACAAAGTCACTGTACTGGAGCATCCTGTATATATTGGTTGGATCCAGTGTTTCTCTTCCGCAAAATAGGAGTCTGCAATTTAAAGAAAATTTCTCCTGTTGGAAGAAGGGCTCCTTCCTCCAATGGAGTCTTCCTTCTACAGAAAAATCCTCACTTAGTAGAATGAAGTCACTGGATTAAATCCATAGTTTAAAAAGGAAAGGTTTATTAAACTGATGAAATTGAGGATAAAATATGCATTTTAACCACTGGAGACAAATTAAGAAAGCAAACAAGTTAGCTCATAGGCCCATGATTTATTGATTTTAATTATTCAATTTAAAAATGTCAATGACTTATATTGCAGTCCAAAAAACAATTTGGCCACCTGGTCCCAGGTTTGCTTGAACAAAAAAAAAAAAAGTGGGACAAGTTGTCCTTTAATAGGACATCTGGCTTCACAGTAGGACTGGCACGTAGGCCAATATATGATTTAAATATTAGAATATTTAAAGACATAAAATTGGTGCCACAACACACACACACAACAGCCATCATATTGAGAATGCTTTCAATGGCTCCCCATAGCAGCTGTCTCTATACATCAAGCTGTTTCTGTACAACAGTTCTTGAGGCTGACAGGGCAACCCCCCCCCCACCCCACATCAATTTTTAAAAGTTCTGCAGTACTATGGATGAAATGGCACAATCCATTTAACAAATCACAATTGCCTGAACATGTGGAGACAGTTGCCACCAAGAAAACTTTAAATGGCTTCTATAAAGCAGATGAATTATGAGCACTGGGGAAAAGTTCAAGATTATGAACATTCTGGCACTTAAGTCATGAATTGCCCTGTGAACCAATTAGAATGAGAAGCCAGATGCCCTATCAAAAGGTAGACATGAAAGTGTATGCTGGTGTGAATTTTTCTTCAGCTTCATACCACTGGAGGCACTAAGGCAGTGACAGGTAGGATAATAAATCACTATCAACATGGTCTAAGCTTGGTCATTTAAGAAGACATCCAGGATGCATTCACACTATACCAAATAATGCATTTTGCAACTGGATTTTTGCTATTCTTACACAGTAAAAATCCTGTTGCAAAATGCATTATTTAGTGTAGTGTGAATGCGTCCCCAAAGAAAACAAAGAGTTTGTGAAAAGCATTGGGATGCTCCAGTTGGTCATGCTGACACCAACCAAAAAGACAAGACTGTTAGTCTTCTGTGTTGCACTGCATGGGTGGATTGTGGACTTGTTACTGATCAAATCAAGACATGCACTGGGAGGAACATGTATGAAACTCATTCTCGTAAGGCACATTGTCAGTACTTTCCTAAGGAGACTTATCTCACTTTGAGAACAGTACCATCACTCCTTATTGAAGCATCTAAATGCCAAGCCTTGCATCTTTTTAAACTTTTGTAAAATTATTCTTATTTCCAACAGCATACAACAAATGAATGCATTGTACTTAAGGTACACATGTAAATCCATGATAGATGTGAATTGTTTAGACCTTCCCTGAAAGAACATTAATTTTTTCTTATGTTAGATTAATACACTGTCATAACACTAAGGAACCAATTTGATCCATCATCATGCATCCCTGTTGCTTGTCTGTTTCCTGAATATCAGGTCAAAGCAAATTCCGAGCAAGAAACCTGGAATGACTAGCAAAGACCTGAGGCTGTAATGACAGGAAGGAAACCAGCCATTTTGGGTGAAACATTAGTGGAAGTGAAAAGATGATGGTGGATAGGGTTAATGTAGAAATGGTTGGCACTGGTAGAGACCATGTGACAATGTCACTCTTTAATCAATGTAAATATATTGGAATGAGGAAGTGATTTTAGCATTTTGTTCCAAGAGTGCTGGATTGCACATATACAAAAGGCGAACATTTTTTTCTAGCATGCCCGGGGGGAGGGGGGTTGTAGAAAAAGCCCAGCATGAACTCATTTGCATATTAGGCCACACTCACTGACTACCATTATTTCACACAGAGCTTTTTTCTAGAAAAAGTCCAGCAGAAACTCATTTGCATATAGGCCACACACCCTGATTCCAAGCCAGTCGGAACTGTGTTCCTGTGCATTCCTGCTCAAAAAAACCCCTGCGCATGCCCATTGTGAAAATGAAATCTTGAAAAAGTGATATTCACTAATTGTATATTAAGAGAACGTTCATTAATATATTAAGAGATATTAACTAATTGTATATTAAGAGCCTACTTGGATGTATATTAAGAGATTATGTAAATAATTTGGCCTACTTTGCTAAGATATTGCGTGCCACACTGAGCAGCATATTCATAGGCTACAATTTATTATGTTATAATCTGAGGCTTTTTGTTGTTGTTTCTGCCCTTCAAATCATGGTCACTCATCAATGTACACCTTGTAATGGAGGCTATACATTTATATTCTCACCACTTGGGAATCATAAGAAACTGTCAATAAGGGGAAGTTGTTCAAGGGGAAAGGACAAAAAAGACCATTCACAAGCCCTGGTGGAATATCCTGGTACATTTGTGCTATATACAATAGAAGGAAACCAAGACCAAGTTAGGACCCTGTGACTCAGTGGTAGAGCATCTGTTTGGCATGCAGAAGGCCACAGATTCAATCCCTGATACCTCCGACTGAGACCCTGGAAAGCCCTGATAAATAGAGTCGACAGTACAGAGCATGACAGAACAATAGTTTGACTCAGAAGAACCAGCTTCATGTGGATATCCCATTATATTCCAATGAAAACAACTAAATGGCTCCCCCTACCTGCAATTGTCCAGCTTCAGGACTGAAAATGAGGAATGCATTTGTGAATGCCCCAAGTTCAGAAGGGAAATAGACTCCAGGGACATAGTGCTGTTCCAAGGAAAAGAACTTACCTTGGATTCAGGATGACAAGCTTATATAGTAGCTGATTCAATTTGTTCCCTTTTTGTATAAGGACCAGAAGGAACATGAAGGAGACCATGTATCTTCATTTGTCTGTAAAAGGCAAATTACAAATCCATGTAGCCCTGATTTCACTTGGGGTCATGCAGATAGGGGAGAGATTATTTAAACTTCCAAACCCTGCATTGTTTGATAATTAACCCTCCATTCATGTTGTTGCTAGCACATTAAATCTACCAACGAATAGAGATCCATGATCTTTATCACATTGTTTTGGCTCTAAATCTGCTTTTTCTTCTGGTCTAGATTTGTAAGGCTTCATATGCAGTAATGTATATCTTATTTAAGGTTGACAGGTCTGTCTCAGGAAATATCTGGGGGCTTTGGGGGTGGAGCCAGGAGCAAGGGTATGGCAAGCAGGAGGTGCCAGAGCTCATTAGCACAACTCATTTGCATATGCTACACACCCCTGACACCAGAAGGTGTACTAAACATCTACCTAGAGAGCCAGTTTGGTCTAGTGGTTAAGTGTGCGGACTCTTATCTGGGGAAACCAGGTTTGATTCCCCACTCCTCCACTTGCAGCTGCTGGAATGGCCTTGGGTTATTTATTATTTATTTATTACTTTCAATTTATATCCCTCCCTCTCCGCAAGCGGACTCAGGGCGGCTTACATAGCCATAGCTATCCCAGGAGTTGTCCTTGAAAGGGCAGCTGCTGTGAGAGCCCTCTCAGCCCCACCCACCTCACAGGGTGTCTGTTGTGAGGGGGAAAGATATAGGAGATTGTAAACCCAATGTTCCCTCTAAGCTGCAGAGTCTTGTGAGCAAAAATTCTACTTTGTGAGCTACTGGTATTAAAGTTGTGAGCTACTGCAAAAATTAGTGTGCTCTGGGGCTATTTTTCCTAAGCTAAGACAAAAATGTGTGAGTTGGAGGCTAAAAGTCTGTGAGCTAGCTCACAATAACTCAGCTTAGAGAGAACACTGCTCCCATCATACTTTTAAATTACTTTCTCCTATGTGGCCACAGTGGCATGATGATGATTTTCATCTATCTGCTTTATATGTTTTGGTTATTTTCCCATTTGTTTATGGGGGAAATATTAGTTTGTCAAATATTAGAGTGCAGCAAAATTCCCACAGGGGGTTTGAACAGTGGAGCCCAGAGCCAGTTTGGTGCTACACACCCCTGACACCAGAAGGTGTACTAAACATCTACCTAGAGAGCCAGTTGGTCTAGTGGTTAAGTGTGCGGACTCGTATCTGGGAGAACTGGGTTTGATTCCCCACTCCTCCATTTGCACCTGCTGGAATGGCCTTGAGTCAGCCATAGCTCTGGCTAGGGTTCCCAAATCCCCCGCTAGGCCTGGAGATTCCCGATTTGGAGCCTCCTCCCCCCGCTGGCCATAAAAGGGAAAGCGGGGGGAGGGGAGGGGGGAGAACAGCAGCCCTTCCCACCCAGCCCCGATCGCAGCAGCCAGAGCTCTTCCGTTTTCTCAGGCTGCTTCCCGCCCCCAGTCAGCTGGCCGGTGAAGGGAGGGGAGCCCAGCCACGCCCCCAAAGGACCATGTGCCTTTGCACCTCCGGAGGTGAGTGAGTTCTGTCCCCTGCATCAGATTTCCCAGAAACGGGGGGGGGGGGCGCGGGGGGAGGGGGAGGGGGTGGAGAGGGAAACGTCTTCTCATAGGGTATAATGGGGAATTGATCTGGAGGTTTCGGGGGCTCTGGGGGAGCTGTTTTTTGAGGTAGAGGCACCACATTTTCAATATAGTATCTAGTGCCTTTCCCCAAAGTATCCCCCAAATTTCAAAACGATTGGACCAGGGGGTCCAATTCTATGAGCCCCAAAAGAAGGTGCCCTTATCCTTCATTATTTCCTATGGAAGGAAGACATTTAAAAAGGTGTGCTGTCCCTTTAAATGTGATGGCCAGAACTCTCTTGGAGTTCAGTTATGCTTGTCACACTCTTGTTCCTGGCTCCACCCCAATGTCTCCTGGCTCCACCCCCAAAGTCTCCTGGCTCCACCCCCAAAGTCCCCAGATATTTCTTGAATTGGACTTGGCAACCCTAGCTCTGGTAGAGGTTGTTCTTGAAAGGGCAGCTGCTGTGAGAGCCTTCTCAGCCCCACCCACCGCACAGGGTGTCTGTTGTGGGGGAGGAAGGTAAAGGAGATTGTGAGCTGTTCTGAGACTCTTCGGAGTGGAGGGCGGGATATAAATCCAATATCGTCTTATTATTATTATTTGGGGGGAGGGGTATGAAAGAAAGAGCACAATAAAATTTACAGGTTCTGGAGTTCCGCTCCTGAGAGCTCCTGCCCAAAATGAGGTCCAGTGACAAACACTATTGAAACTGTGAAAGGAGATCTGGCCATCACATTTAAAGGGACCACACTCCTTTTAAATGCCTTCCCTTCATTGGGGCTCATAGAATTGGACCCCCTAGTCCAGTCTTTTTGAAACTTGGGGGAGGAGGGGTTGAAGAGAGACACTAGATGCTATGCTGAACATTTGGTGCCTCTAGCTCAAAAAAATGGCCCCCATAGAGCCCCAGATATCCATGGATCAATTCTCCACTATACCCTATGGGGATCGGTCTCCATAGGGTATAATGGAGTGCCCAGCAGAATTCATCCCCCCCCCCCACTTTCTGATAATCCTGAAGTGTTTTCTAATAACCCTCCAAACCTGGGGGTCCCCTGCCCCCAACTGGGGATTGACAACCCTAATCTTCTTTAACAATGTGATTTGCAATGGGGTCCTAGATTCCGTGAAGGAAACTTGTAGATACCATAGTGGTAAAGGATAGTGCTGCTGCAGAGTCAGATGACAAATATTTTTAAAGCAGAAAATTTTAACAATCTGCTTCAGATTGGAAGTTTAATCAGCAGTTTTAATAAGGCCCAATGTTGCTCATCTGGACTTATGGTGAAGCAGAAATATAGGAAGGCCACATGAAGCAGTGCAAAGGATTTCAATTAATAGCCCAGGTATTTCTCCAGAAAACCCTGTACTCTTTTTCTGCTGTCAGTGTAATCCATCAGGGGTGTGCAACGCTGGCCATCTGCTCTTGAGCTGATGCTCACTCAACTGATGTTAGATTCTGGCTCTTGTCATGTCAGCACCTTGTAGTAATGAATAAATGTTTCTGATGTGTATGCAGAACTGCACTCAAGCCTTTTTGCATATTGCATAGATAAATAATGAACACAGTGAATTCTACAAACCAGACATCATTGTGAAAGGTTTATCTTGCTATTTAACCACCAGGAATAGCCTTGGAGATCTGATTTCTAATTGCCAATGATTTTTTTATAATAACCTTGTAGCATATAAATCACTGGTAAATTACCTTTGAATTTACCTTTAAAAGGTTATTGCCAAATCTGTGGAAATCAATTTCATTTCTATTTGATGCACTGTTAGAAAAACTTACAAAATCTTTGATTATTTTTTTTAAATAGAGGGCTGGGAATAAGGGGGGGGGGAGAAAAAGGCTTAAAATGGTTTAGCAGTAGAAATATAATCTGATTGTCAGACTGCTGGAATTTATGGACTATTTTAATACAGCAATTGCATGTATTGAAAATTGCACTTGAGCTTGAGGAAATAAATGGAAATTTAATATTTTCTGACCTGTTTGGTTCTCCAATATTTTTAGTAGATGCTCCAGGAAAAGGTAATGTACAACAAAGAAAGCAAGAATAACACAGTTCCTTGATAGAACTGATAAGTTGTGCAATATTGGCAGGCTGCAAGTAAAGGGCATCCCATTAAATAAACAAATGAGCTGTCCTTAAAGCAATCAGTATTTACTGTTAGTGAAAGGGTACAGAAAATAATGAATTGTAGGCAGGAGTTATGGGTAATTATCCACAGTGAAGTCAAATTATCTGGTTTAGACCTCGCCATCAGAAAAGAGGCCATTCATTCCATCCTGTGCTTGTTGTATCGGCTTGATGTGTTGAATGATCCATTTCATATTCTGCTGTGGATTTCTTTTCTATAGACTTTATTTCTCTCAAAGATATTCATGTTGATATACATTTTATGTTTTAAATACACATTGCAACTAGTGTTTCCATAAGAACAGCATGTATCCAGGGCTTTTTTTTGTAGAAAAAGCCCAGCAGGAACTTATTTACATATTAGGCCACACACCCTGATGGCACCATTGTTTCACATGGGGCTTTTTCAGCAGGAACTCCTTTGCATATTAGGTCACACGTCCTGATGCCAAGCAAGCTGAAACTGTGTTCTGGTGCATTCCTGCTCAAAAAAAGCCCTGCATATATCCAAATGCCTATTCCATGTGTACCTTCCCCAAAATTCCAGTACACATCAAAGAAAAATGTTTTACAAGAGTGTGCAGACAGTTCTATTGTATGGCATGCCAGCTTGGACAAGAAAGAATTTCTGTCAGTAGAAATCAATATGAGGATAGGGGAAAATAACAAACTGGAATGACATATTTCCTTCAACACTCTTATTTTTCTAGTGAAGAAGAAATTTTAATGGATATAGGACTTTCTGTGCTTGCAGTACAATCCAAACAGAACGACTTTACATTAGGTAGAAGGGTGTAATAATGCGCAGGTTGGCATTGACCACAGTTCACTTTGGCAAGATTTGGCTTCCCCTTTAACTCAGATCACTTTTGAGTTCCTTTGTCTGTTCCCTTTCTTTAGTGGTTCTGCATGATTTTACATTCTGTTTGTAGACATGCTTTCTTGTGGGTGAATTTGTTAGTTTGGTTAACACAGCCACAGATTTTTGCCTGAGACAGACTGTGTAGGAAACATCACCTGATCCATGTGATGCATTATGGTTGATTCTTTACCTTTCATTAGATCCTGTAGTAGCAAAAAAGTTTGTTCTCTTAGGAAGAAGTTCTAAAGATGAATGATCTTTCTGATTACTCTTTCTGTTGTCAAATTGTAACACACTGTAAAAAAAAAAAGAAGAGGCAGAATTGAAAAGGAAGCAACTCTGTTGAATAATCACTGATGTTTCCACCATTGAGTTTATCAGAAGGAATTTTATAAATCGAAAGCAGAGGCAATTTTTGCTGATTTTCCATGCTCATTGGAGATGTTTGACTCCCACCCAAGCTATTTCTGGGAGGTCTCTTTTTCCTTAGTAGCAAGTCTTTTTTGTGTGTGTGTGTGTGGGGGGGAGTTGGGCTTCAGTGAGTGGGCAAAGAAGGAAGTTCTCCATGGATGGAAACCATTTCCAGCTATGGAAATCTCCAGAGCAGGGTTTCCCAAACTTCTTTCCCATGGCCAGGTTATTTTTATACTTCTTCATGGCCAACTAAAATTTGGGGGTTAAGCCAGGAGACTTTGGGAGTGGAGCCGGGAGACAGGAATTATGTCATTTCCTGTGGTGTCAAGGACCAAGTGATGTAAAGTCTGGGGCACACTGAACCAAAACTCCACCTTTTCCTGTGATGTCACTTCCAGGGCATTCCCCCAAATTTGCCTTTTCTTTGGAAGTAAATTCATTTTCAGGAAAATCTCTCTGAAACTCATGCTGAGCCAAACTTTTCTGCAGTTATCCCATACAAACTTTTCTGCAGTTATCCCAAAAAGGATATTTATGAGGGGCTTGCAGCTTTTTACTGGCTGTGTTTCCCATGCCTTTAAAAGCAACCTGTTGTGCAGATACTTAGCCAGTGAACTACTTTCATCCTTTAAATATCTACAGGAGGAGTTTAATTTTGGTGTCAGACAGCTGTTATAAGCAGGACCAGTAAAATGGTGCCAAGTTCATAATAACATCTCTTCCAGTGCTATTGAAATATACCGCAGTAATCTCCAATAATCTCTTTCTGCCCCACACCTCTTACTCTCACTCACTCACACAGAAATCTCATAGAAGGCAACCTGGCTACAACTGGGGGTGCCAACTTTTCATTGGCAGAGCTCCTATGTCTGCAACAACAGTATGATGAACAGAAAAGTTTCATCCAGCAAAAATGGAAGGAAAGAAAAAGAAAGGGAAAGAAAGACATGGAAAGAAAGAACATAAACATAAGAGGATCAGACCAGTGAACTATCCAGTCCAAAATTCCCTCATACAATGCCCAAAAAGCACCAGAATGTCCACCAATGGGCCAGGGCACTAGAAGCCCTTCCACTGTTGCTCCCCCCCCCAGCACCAAGAATACAGACAGAGCATCACTTGCAGGGAAAGAAAGAAAGAAGGGGGCGGCCAAAGAAAAAAAAAAGCCTTCCTCACCATCAGATGACTTCAGCCAGCAAAAATTCTGCCCAGGGGTCATTTGGTTAAAAAAAACCCCAGCTACTGGAATGCCCACTCCCCGCCCCTCCCACACACCCTTCTTTGCCTCCCAGGTCTCCCGGGGATATCTCCCCAAAAGAACATACTGCAAGGCACATGAAAGCTCATACCACGAAGAACACTTCATGGGTCTAAAGTGCCAATGGATGCCAGTTTTTCTCTCAAACACTAGGAGCGGGGGAGAAGGAAGGAGAGGCAGCCCAGCTTCTCTTTGCACGAGATGGGGTGGGGCTAGCTTTGCTGGGGGCGGGGCTAGCTTTGACTTTTCTTGTGGCCCGGTAGTGAGGCTTCCTGCAAATGGGAGACACTGCTCCAGAGGATTCAGGAGGTCACAACATATTTCATGACTACATGATAGTTACAATTATTTCTTTATCTTACAAAATTCATATCCCACCTTTTTGCCCTTATTGATACTCATAAGAACATGAGAAGCCATGTTGGATCAGGCCAGTGGCCCATCCAGTTCAACACCCTGTCATACAGTGGCCAACAAACCAGGTGCCATCAGGAGGTCCACCAGTGGGGCCAGGGTGCTAGAAGCCCTCCCACTGTTGCCCACCCCCCCCCCCCCTCAAGAATACAAAGCATCACTTTCCCCAGACAGAGTTCCATCTATACTGGGGGTGTCGAACTCATTTGTTATGAGAGCTGGATCTGACATAAATGAGACCTTTTTGGGCTGGGCCATGTGTGTCATAAAATGTAATGCCAGGTAGCAGAGATATAAACTTTATAAAGGACACAGACAAGCACAACTAAATATTTTTTTTTAAAAAAATATTTATTTATTTATTACTTTAAATTTATATCCCGTCCTCTCCACAAGTGGACTCAGGGCAGCTAACAATCAATTATGTAATACAATTTAAAACCAATAAAATACATCTAAAACATTTTGTGGTGCTAAATAAAATATGCTTAAAAGATTAGCACTCTTGCAATATTTTCTGATAACTGACACCTTTTGCTCTAAATTATTGCATCAAAATCTGGAGACAATTTCTGTACTGTAGCAATCTTGAGTATGCCGTTCAGGTGTTGTTTAGGTGTGGGTACATTGCAAAACTACTTTTGATCTGATGCTGTTGTTCATTATAGAAATTTCATGGTCAATACTTTGAGCATAAGACCCAGGGGAAAACACAGAATGGCTGGGCATTGGGAGCCTTTGTATATAAGTTGCTTCATATGTTGGTCAGCCAATGGAGAAAATAGAGGATTTGCTCTGTAGCTCCTGTGCAGTTGAGCAAGCCTGGCAAAGCAAGCTGTGATGCAGAAGGGAGCAAGGGAGAGAGAAGGAAATGGATAACAGTGAGCTGCTCGAGAGGCTGATGGGAGCCCTCTGAGGCCTGATCCAGCCCTCAAGCCACACGTTTGACACCCCTGATCTATGCCTTGTGGCTAATAGCCACTGATGGACCTCTGCTCCATATGTTTATCCAATCCCCTCTTGAAGCCGCCTATGCATATAGCTGCACCACCTCCAGTGAATTTCATATGGTTCAAGGTTATGATATTAACCTATAAGGCCCTTAACATTCATGGACCCATGTATCTTCATGACCACCTCTCCTGGTATATCCCCCAAAGAGCATTATGTTCAGTCAATATGAACCTGCTGGTGGTCCCCAGTCTGAAAGATGTCCAACTGTCCTCCGCCAAGGCCAGGGTGTTTTTGGCTCTGGCCCCAACCTGGTGGAACTCTCTGCTGAACAACATCCATGCCCTGTGGGACTTAATGTAGTTCCATAGGGCATGCAAGGCAGAGATTTCTGCCAGATGTTTGGTTGAGGACAGCAATAGTTTCCCCATCTGGCTGGCACTCCTGTTCCTCCTGCCTCTGCCCCACCATGTGGCAGCAGCATATTCTACCAGTTCCCTCACCATCTTATTGCTTATAGTTTTTTACTGCTGTATAACATATTATGGATTTTAAATATGATTTTATTATGCAAATATTTTATATCTATGTCCCTGAGTCCTTTTCCACAGGGGAAGGCAGTTTAAAAACATAACTTAATAAATAAACAATAAAATAACATTTTAAATCCACTATAACCAACCTAAAAGCTCATCATTAAAACAATTAAAACCAGAACTAAAATACATACAAAGTCATAAAAACAACAATTAAAATATTAGATGTTAGGTTAAGTAACTTCTGTTTGTTCCATCGCAGTTTGTCCATTCATTTTCTTCAGCAATTTTATCCCTTGCATTCTAAAGATGGATGCACTCCATTTTTAAAATGTTGTGTACATGTGCACTCAGTGTAGATCTAGAGGATGTATTTCTATATTACTTTTATAATGCCTATTCAAATGCTTTTCCAAAATGCATCAGCTCCACAAATATCAAAGATACACAGATGGAAAATAGCTGAAAGAATTCTATTATGTGACATCAGCAACTCAGACTGAACCACATATTCTAGGGAAAATTCCTATCATAGAGGATTTTGGGGGATTTGTGAACACCTCTGATTTAAACTGAGGTCTCTCTACTGCAAGCCTAACATTCTGTCTGTATATTTATGTTGCAATCAAGTTTTGAGGCAGCTTTGGTTAAAATCCCCATTTCTGTTCACTTTTCAATTCTTGCCACAAACGAAAGCAAGAGGAAAAAAAAAAACCTTTAATATGAAATTCCATCAAAGCCTCACTCATTTAATTCTGGCATTGAGTCAAAAAGCTGCTGAGATCTCCATAATTTCTAACCAGTTATAAACCAATGGCCTGTAACACCCTCCCAATAATTGCTGGTCAGCCAGCTGTTTCTCGCTTTCCCTCTGGGGCTTTATAAGTGTCACTTGCTGGCTGCCTTCTTTCCTTGTCTCTCTAGAATCACAGGAAAAGGTAAGTGTTTTTCTTCTACTTCCAAACAGTACTACACTAACTGGGTTTTTTTTTCTGGGATAGTGGGTCACCTGACCTGCTCTCAATATGGCTACTGGTTGTCATGTGACCAGTACCCATTTTGTTCTTGTGTAACTCTTCTTTAACAGTACTGCTGACCATGAAATGTAGACTTTGGTATATAGTACATTTTGTCACTAAAATCACTGTTAGACAACTGTACTTTCTCATACTGGCAGATATTTTGTTGAGAGACAACTGAAACACCTGCTTTTTGTTTTGAAATGTATTTTAAAAGCATGTGTTCAGAGCAGTTAGAGACTGATTGGAGTGCTTATATTTCTTCTGTTGATCATCTGCTGACATTTTGGCATTTTCTTCTTGAGTCTTAATGGATGTAAACTTTCCATATTGATATATAGGTGTTAAGGGGAAAGCATAGCATTTACTATTCTAGCTGTACCTTGTGCTAAAGAACCAAGTTGGGGATACACTTTCCTGTGTGAAGAGCACAAATGGAAGAGAAAGGACAGATGAAATTTATGAAGATCATTCAAGCTTCAACTATCTTGTTTCAGATATTTTTTTCCATATTAATGTCCAAATAATAGTTCCATCCAAGAAAATAATAGAAATGTTATCAACACAGCAAATTTTAGTCACTTCTTGTATATGCAAGCAAAACCAGTAATTAGATTTGGCCATGTAATTGATTTTGAGAAGGTTGTTCACCCCATTCTACATTCTCAGTGGGGGACCTGAAGGGGGGGAAATAACAATTCACTATGCATAGTTTACTATGATTTATACTTTCGTTTATAAAACTTGACTTATTTTCCTAACATAATTAGAGTTGAGCCAATGCCATGGGTTTATTTATGCGGTTCACTGCTCTGTTTCCAGGTTCATACCTTCAGGATTGCTTTTAAAGTGACGAAGCGGAGGAACACAAACACCTTTCAATCTGTTTGGACTCCCTGTTTACAAAAGTGAGATGGAGATACCATTAAGCACAAAAGGGATTGCTGTGAACCTGCTTCTTTTTGTATTAAGTTTGGCAGCGGCTATTGAAATACCACTTTCTGGTAAGTTGTAGCTATTTACTGAATGTTGAGCTTTTCCCTTCTGCCAGAGAATAGATTAAACCTTGCCGATGTGGAGTTACTATTTTGAGGTTTCTTTGGCTCTAGTATGGTCTTCTGGGAATTTGTTAGTGATGGAAATGTAAGTGTTCTTCCCTCTCTTGGACCAGTTCATGCAGAGTGGTAAGTGTGTAAACAGCACAAAGCTAAATGTAATTACTGCTCTTGGTTACATCAAAGGTACTACAATTTGAGTTTGGGTCTTCCATGTTTGAATATTCAAGTGTAGGCAAACCTCATTGTATGCTGGTATCTCTTGGAAATTCAGCATGGCCATTATCAGTAAAAAAATAAATAAATTATATAACCTAGGAATTGAATATTTAGCCCAGATAACACCTGAAGATAGAATTACTTATGAGAAGATCCTCTAGGTTTGATCACAATCCTGTCGCTTGTTTTATGAGAAAAGAACTCTTCAAGTCATGATTAGGTATGTCACATGTTTTATAAAGCAAACCTTTGAAAACCCAGACTCTGGACTCTGGACCAGCTCCTGTTTGCCTTACCAAAATATGTAAAGGGCAGGTGACCTGAAGCTCATAGTGAAGCTGTGCACATTCTTATCACTGGTGGTTGCTTTTTGGAAGACAGATCACTTCTAAAAACAACTTATAGTACAATCTCCCCCCCTCCCCCCCCGGTATTTCCTGGTGAGGCCTGGAGATCTCCAGATGATCAAGAGAAAACAGCTGCTTTAGAGGGCAGACTCTATGGCATTGTACCCAATTAAAATGTATGGAATTTTTTTATCGCATATTCTATTTTTAATATTTTGTGTTGTTTTTAACTGTTGTTAACCACCCTGAGCCTGTCAGGAGAACATAAGAACATAAGAGAAGCCATGTTGGATCAGGCCAACAGCCCATCAAGTCCAACACTCTGTGTCACACAGTGGCAAAAAATTTTATATACACACATACACTGTGGCTAATAGCCACTGATGGACCTGTGCTCCATATTTTTATCTAAACCCTTCTTGAAGGTGGCTATACTTGTGGCCGCCACCACCTCCTGTGGCAGTGAATTCCACATGTTAATCACCCTTTGGGTGAAGAAGTACTTCCTTTTATCCGTTTTAACCTGTCTGCTCAGCAATTTCATCGAATGCCCACGAGTTCTTGTATTGTGAGAAAGGGAGAAAAGTACTTCTTTCTCTACTTTCTCCATCCCATGCATTATCTTGTAAACCTCTATCATGTCACCCCGCAGTCGACGTTTTTCCAAGCTAAAGAGTCCCAAGCATTTCAACCTTTCTTCATAGGGAAAGTGCTCCAGCCCTTTAATCATTCTAGTTGCCCTTCTCTGGACTTTCTCCAATGCTATAATATCCTTTTTGAGGTGCGGCGACCAGAACTGTACACAGTACTCCAAATGAGACCACACCATCGATTTATACAGGGGCATTATGATACTGGCTGATTTGTTTTCAATTCCCTTCCTAATAATTCCCAGCATGGCGTTGGCCTTTTTTATTGCAAACGCACACTGTCTTGACATTTTCAGTGAGTTATCTACCACGACCCCAAGATCTCTCTCTTGGTCAGTCTCTTCCAGTTCACACCCCATCAACTTGTAGTTGTAGCTGGAATTCTTGGCCCCAATGTGCATTACTTTGCACTTGGCCACATTGAACCGCATCTGCCACGTTGACGCCCACTCACCCAGCCTCAACAGATCCCTTTGGAGTTCCTCACAATCCTCTCTGGTTCTCACCACCCTGAACAATTTAGTGTCATCCGCAAACTTGGCCACTTCACTGCTCACTCCCAACTCTAAATCATTTATGAACAAGTTAGGGGGAGGGACGGTGGCTCAGTGGTAGAGCATCTGCTTCGTAAGCAGAAGGTCCCAGGTTCAATCCCTGGCATCTCCAAAAAAGGGTCCAGGCAAAGAGGTGTGAAAAACCTCAGCTTGAGACCCTGGAGAGCCACTGCCAGTCTGAGAAGACAATACTGACTTTGATGGACTGAGGGTCTGATTCAGTATAAGGCAGCTTCATATGTTCATATAAGTTAAAGAGCATGGGACCCAGTACTGAGCCCTGCGGCACCCCACTGCTTACCGTCCTCCACTGCGAAGACTGCCCATTTATACTCACTCTCAGCTTCCTATTACTCAGCCAGTTTTTGATCCACAAGAGGACCTGTCCTTTTACTCCATGACTCTCAAGCTTTCTAAGGAGCCTTTGATGAGGAACTTTATCAAAAGCTTTCTGGAAGTCAAGGTAAACAACATCTATCGGGTCTCCTTTGTCCACATGTTTGTTCACCCCCTCAAAGAAATGTAACAGGTTAGTGAGGCAAGATCTTCCCTTGCAGAACCCATGCTGAGTCTTCCTCAATAACCCGTGTTCATCAATGTGCCTACTCATTCTGTCCTTGATAATGGTTTCTACCAACTTTCCCGGTATTGAAGTCAGACTGACTGGCCTGTAATTTCCTGGGTCTCCTCTGGAGCCTTTTTTAAAGATGGGGGTGACATTTGCTACCTTCCAGTCCTCAGGAAAGGAGGCAGATTTCAATGAAAGATTACAGATTTTTGTTAGAAGATCCACAAGTTCAACTTTGAGTTCTTTCAGAACTCTCGGATGTATGCCATCCGGACCCGGTGACTTATTAGTTTTTAATTTGTCTATCAGTTGTAGGACCTCCTCTTTTGTCACCTCAATCTGACTCAGGTCTTTCAATACCCCTTCCAAAATTAGTGGTTCTGGGGCGGGAGAGGACAGGATATAAATTTGATAAAATAAATAAATAAAATAAATAAAATAAAGTCCTTCCCCTCCTCAAATTCCATTCCCCCCCCCCCCCAAATCTCCAGCTATTACCCCATGTAGATCTGACAGCCCTATAATCCACCTGGCCCTTCACAACTTCAAGCAGAATGATTTCTTGATTTCTGAGAAAGTATTCACATTGCCTCCACTATACTTCTAACCATTCACCCTGGATGACTCTATCCTGGCTCAGAGCCAGTCTTCTCCCAACTGAATATTTACTGGTATTTGAGGGAAGTATGCCAGGTCTCTCCTGCAAGCCATGAAGATTTGGTTTACGGAGTTATGGCTGTTCTGGAGGAGGGGGCTTTGTTCTAGTGAGAGTCAGTGTGGTATAGTAGTTAAGTGTGCTGTGCTTAGTATTAGAAGTGTCTGGCTGTCCAGCATCATCATGTTCTTCCAGTGTTTTCAGTCAACATGTACAATGATTCAAGATTCTCTCTCCCTCTCTCTCTCTTTTTAACTTCTGTAGCAGGGTTTCTCTCTAAGGTTGTCAGGTCTGTGTTGGAAAATACCTGGAGACTTTGGGGATGGATCCAGGAGAGGTCAGGGTTTGGGGAGGGGAGGGAGCTCAGCCTGGTACACTGCCATAGAGTCCACCCTTCAAGGCAGCCATTTTATCCAGCTGGAGACCAGTTGTAAAAGCAGGGGATCTCTAGGTCCCACCTGGAGGCTGGCAATGCTAGTTCTCTCCCCTCTACAAAACTTGCCAGATACTAAATCAGAGGACTGTTTCATAGATGTGCTGTTACAGACCACTGTGACTGGCAGCTGCTCTCCAGGTTCTCAAGCAGACAGCTTCTCTTGCTACACATGGATTGGCAACAGACATTTACCACAAATGGAACCTGGTACCCCCTGCTTGTCAAAGATGATTTCTAAACTGAGCTATGGCTTCCAGCTATGGAATTAGATAGCGGAGGGGGTGAGTGGAAAGGAGATTGTTTAAACGTTATTGTCCAAATTAAGAGGCAGAACTAATGCTGCCTAAGCCTTTAATTTTATTCAGTTCTTTATAACTTATTATTTTGCCAATTAATAAGATTATTAGACTGCACTCACTGATGCTAGGCCCCGTCCCTGAGCAGCTAACTCATTAAAAAAATAGCCTGGTGGAACAGAATCTTTGGCTCCTAACAATGTGCTCAAGGCAAGAAGGTTTGATGGCTTGGGACAGTGGTGGATTTAAAAGTCTCCTTTGAGGTCCATTCAATATTTTTAATCAGCTGTCCCACTTTATTGAACTTCTCCAAGTGCATAATCTGGAAACGCAAATAGAGAGGCATAACAGACACCCAATGCTATTCATTTTATACTTTTAGAGTCTCAGAACTCTCTGAGAAGGTCAGATATCACAAGCCCTTCCCTGGTAGCACCTCAGAATATGACCTGGCACGCAGGTGGGTATGTAGAGGCACAGCAAGCACCCTATCACTTTTTCTTTCATAGCCACCCACTCTGAGGAAGGTTAAGGATGAAACTCTAAAATCCTATCCCTTAGTTCCCTGTGCATTCCCAGCAAACAGGATGAGGAGGGGGAGACCAGCATTACTGTGGGCTACTGCTTCATCACAGCATTTCTTGGGGCTTGTGCAAACCAGTGTTCATCTATGAAAACTGCCATCTGTTCAGTGCTATATTGCTCACATGCTACCACTGTGTTCCTCTTCCAGCTACAATTTGGCCCCTTCCCAGCCGAGCAGTCCATTGACTGCTGAGGCTGGGGGCCGCCCATTGCCTCCCCGCGCGGATTAGAGGCAATGGGTTATCCCTGGAGGGAGGGGGCGAGGGGCAGCCTTAAGAGGCTGCCCCGCCCCCTAGCACGCAGTTGAAAATCGCTCTCGGCCCGCCCGCCCTTCAAGCAGTACAAGCAGAGGCTGGTCGCCTGTTTACAGGGGCCGGGTAGGAATTTTTCGCCCTCGGATGATTGGCCTTGTTCGGGGGTGTTTTTGCCTACCCTGTACTGCTGAGGTTTGGTGCTGGCAATTGGAATGGTGGTGCCGTTATATAGGTCGGTCACTGGCAGTTTGTGGTTGGCATTATGTTTTGGGGATTGGTGAGCTCCCGTAGCATCGCACCATTTGGTGCATGACTGTCCTGGGGAACCGCAAGCTGTACGGCCCAAGGTTGGCTCCAGGGAGTCTGTAGGATCCCGGCACGTGGTGAGCGTCCGCATCCCAGGCTGCTGTCTGTAGGGATGGCAGAGCTGAGGTGAGCGGTGATCAAGTTGCCGGGCCGGCCGGGTCTGAGCCGTTGGGTTGGCTCACACCCGGGGCTTAGGGGGCTTGCCCAGTTTCAGGTCAAGGAGGTGGTCGGGTTGACCCCTGGCTTGACCTGTCCCCATGTTCTGCCCTTGCCGTTAAGTTAATAAAGTGGCCCTTTAACCCAACTTGGTGTCTGCCTCGTTATTCCGCCTGGGGGGGGGCAATGGCCAAGAGGCCTTTCCATTCACCTGTTTCTGAACTTTTAGTTGCCACAGCCTCCACTCATTCCAAGTCTATTTTGAAGGAGGATAAGGGATGTACAGGTTGGGCCTTAATAACTTGCCCATTGGCTAGTTGGCCCAAGGCTTCAATCTTATTTTCATGCCATCTGCTATTCATATTTGAGGGTAGAGCACAAACTACCAGTATCTCAGCTCCCATGCGGCAAAAGAGCAGGAAGTGGTTTCTTGAAAATCATCAAAAATTCTATTACCGTTTTCGCACACAGCTTACCACGCGGTCACATCCCTGTTCTCTCCACAGCGTCTGTTGGATTTCCCACCAACTGCGCCGGAGTTATAGGAAGTGCCGCGGCTTTTGCATAGCAAACGTAAACTGGGTTTTAGCGGTTTACGTTTGCTACGCAAAAGCCGTGGCACATCCTGTAACTTCGGGACAGATAATGGGAAATCCAAAGGATGCTGCGGAGAGAACAGGAACGTGACCCTGTGGTAAGCTGTGTGAGAAAACGGTCTATGTTAAATATGATTCTAAGCATATGAACACTCTAAATAGGGTACTTTTCTCTAACATGTGACCATAATGCAAATGCTGCTAGCCCACCCAACTAATGTCGTTATTAGGGTGATTTCACACTGTGATTTTATATAGAGCTTGAGTAATTTAGTCCTGCCCTTCACAGCGTACAAGCACAGAACCCTTTTCATTAGCCTGTGATTAGGTATGAAAGGCAGGGGGAGCATTTTGTAATGTGTACATTCTGCTTTTCTCACAATCACCCTGTATCATATTTTTTAACCTCCCAGATTTCAAATGGAATAAATAGTTAGTGGTCTCCAAGATGTGCATCTGATTGAAACCTGCAATTCCTAAGAGCAAGGTTATCAGAAGCAGTCCATGAATATCTAACTCCATAAACTCCATGAAAAGGACATGTTTTACATATACCTACTCTGCTTTAAGAATCCAGTCCACATGACCAAAGATTCTATCCTTGGCTGGCTGGCTGGAATGCTTGATGTCCTTGAAAATGGACTCTGACTGTTCTTTTCACCACTGGTGCTTTTCCGTAAACAGCTTCAATTCCATAGCACACTTAAACCATTTGGCTAGAAGGTAGCGTGACTTGGCTATATAACATGGGGGAAATAACAAGAATGGAAGGGATTTTCCTGGTGCTGCATCCTGAAATTGAAAGAGGGAAGTAGAGTAGTAGGGCGGTCAGGTCTTTTATTGGAAGTAAGGAGAAATGGACAATGCGGATCCTGTAAGTTTAGGGGGAGGTATTTGTGAATTTCCTGCATTGTGCAGGGGGTTGGACTAGATGACCTGGGAATCCCTTCCAACTCTATAATTCTATGATTCTATGACACACACTGGGCACATTTCAGTCCTGAATGCCTGACAAACATAACTAATAAATGAACAGTACAATACGATGCAAGGTTATGGATGAAAACAGTACAAAACTATGCAATACTAAGCCCATTATAAATGTCTTAAACAGTTTGTGGCAGTATTATATTAAACATAACTCCATCAAAATGTAAAAACCCAGTAACCCAACTACTGGCTAGTTAATTCATACTCTCAATGTCTGCACCTAAAAGTCATGGTGACCTCTGGCGACTGACTCCCACTGGGGCCCGGAGAGATGGTTGAATAAAGCCTTCCCCTGTCCTCCTGACTGCTGGTACTTCAAGGAGATCTCCCATCCAAGAACTTACCAGAGTTGACCCTGCTTAGCTTCTGAGATCTGATGAGATTAGTCTTGCCTGGGCTATCTAGGTCAGAGCAATGCCCTCTTGGTCTTGTTTTCATTTCCATATGCAACTTGTGATTGGGACATGTCTGAGTCAGATTCTTATAAAACAATAAGAAAAGGAAGAGATATTCTAACCAGCTAATATTATCTTTGCAAGTTGTGCAAAATAGTGGGGTTTTTATTTCTGTTTTTTTATTTTTATTTGTAGTGCTGCTACTAAATTGCTGCTAACGGAGCTTATAAACAAGCCAAGGCAAGGTTAGGAATGGAACACACACACTATATCAACCTTACTAAAGTCAAATGGGGGTGATCTGGTCAGTTTCTAGGCCTTGATAATAACCTTATCAACCATGTATTTTGGTCCATGGTGGAAGGAACGGTGATATAAATGTGATAAATAAATGACCTGTTTTGTGTTACCATAGTTATCTGTGCAGTACACGTTGTAATGCGTTTCTGTGAACAAAGCACTACTGAGGAAAAAGTTTTACCCTGATATAGAGAAGAATGGTTTGTAAGAAATTGTCCAATGTCATATCAGAATTCTGTAGATGATTATGGAACCAAATTCTAGTCCATCTATTTACCTAATCACTAAAACCATCCCAGACTATTTGACCTCTCTTTGACCTTACATTTCAATTTGATTCTTAATTTCTGTTAATGAAGCTTTTTTATGGTTTTAATAAACATGAATTATATTTGGCTATAAAGAAGCTGGGCAAAGCATGGTGCTGTTGAAGATGTAGGGGGATGAAATACCATATGGTGTAGCAAGATACCACATTCTGTATGAGCAGTGAGTTTTCTGGTTCACTGGATTTAAAGAGATTCTTGCCAGAACCCTAATATACATTCCTGTAATTTATAACGAAGTGGTAATTCTATTATGGTCAATTACTCTTCAGGGCACAATTTCCATTTTTATAGTTTGGTTATGTGGGGATTCACACAACACTTTAATTTCAGCAGGATAATAAAAAAAATGTAGATCCATGAAAAAGGTGATTTGCATAGTAGTGGGCCATTCTCCCATGGAAGGTTTGAATAAAGATATTATACTTGGTTAACTGAGAGATTTTCACTGGTATCAAGACGTAGGTCAAGTAGCAGCAGCAGCCTTTGGTTAAGTATATATTTAAAAATGTAATAAAGAAATAGTGAACCAAATAAGATTTTTTTAAAAAAAGATTAGAGACTGGTTTACATAAATTTCTTAAAAACACTCCCTTATGTTGCTTAGGCTTGGTTTTTGACAATTATCACCCCCAAGGCGACATATTTCAAAAAATGAATTAGACTACCAAAAGTAATGATGGGAAAGCTATCTCAGGTTCAAATCTGAAAAAAAAAATAATCCTGGCAAATACTGTGTGACAGAAGAATTTGTCAACTGTTTGCAATCACTAGACCTTGCCTGTGAGGCCCAGGGATTTTACTGAATTTTATGGATATGCTGTGTTGATTCTATGACCATTTCTGTCATGGTTCCTTGCCACTCACTACAAAATCACCTTTTAGCCTAACTGTACTAATGACATCACAGTGGAAATATTACTGTTAACAATGAAGGATTCTGCGGGTCTGTAAAACAGCTGTTCACCAGGCTTTTGGTTGAGATGTCAGGTGCCTCACCTCATCTGGCCTCCCCCAGCCTATCAGCTCCCCTCATCCAGCTATGTAACTTAGTATATACCAACTTATATTATTGGATGAGGGCTAGGCCCAACTATTATCTCAATGGCCCTCCTGGTGCCACACAATTATATAACTATGACCTATTTGTTATAGGGTTGCCAAGTCCCTCCACCACTGTGGCGGGGGACTTGTTTGTGTGTGTGTGGTGCGATTACATCACCTGGA